>NC_086112.1:7048128-7360836 GCF_963921235.1 Mobula hypostoma | reverse complement strand
TGCATTGGCCTGTCAGAGTTTCAGAGATTTATTAAAAAGTACGTGTGGCTCTGATATAACATAAAATTATATTAAGTATACAACATTATGAGGGGTATAGATAGGGAAAATGCAAGCAGGTTTTTTTAGACTGAGGTTGACAACAACTAGAGCTCATGGGTTAAGGATGATAGTTGAAATATTGAAGGGGAACATGAGGGCAAACTTCTTCATTCAGAGGGTGGTGAGAGTGTGGAACGAGCTGCCAGTGGAAGTAGTGGATGCGGGTTAATTTCAATATAAAAGATGAGTTTAGTAGGTACATGGATGGGAGGGATAGGAAAGGATATGCAGAGCTATGGTCCAGGTGTGGATTCAAAATTCAAAATTGTTTAATGTTGGTTTCAGTACACAAGTGTAACAGAGAATGAAATAATTGTAACTCCGGATCCGGGCACAAAAAACACACACAATAAAATAAAGAACACAATAATAATTTAAAAAATGCAATAAATTTAAATAGATAAGACAGCTTATATACACAGATTGATTGTATGTCCATAAGATGACACTAGGCGCAGGCGTGTCTGCACATAAGGTGGAGCTGACAGGAAATTATAAAGTAGTGTTGGTTGGGGGTGTGGAGGGGTGGGTTAGTGGGTGAAGGTGTTGATCAGACTCGCTACTTGGGGAAAGTAACGACCTTTGAGTCTGGTGGAGCTGGTGTGAATGCCACATAGCCTCCTCCCTGATGGGAGTGGGACATAGAGTCCATGTGTAGGATGTGTGCGATCCTTCATGATCTTACTAGGCCTTTTCCAGCACCGTTCTGTATACATGTCTCTGATGGTGGGTTTGCTGATGCCAGTGATGCATAGGGCAGTTTTGTAGAGGCTTCCTGTCTGTCTCGGTGTAATCTCTGCACCATGCAGTGATGCTCTCTACTGCACGTCTTTAGAATGATGTGAATATTGATTTGCAGAGCCCAGCTCTGTTCAGCATCCTCAGAATGTATAGGTGTGGGGGAGTTTTCTTGTCTGTGTAGGATGTGTTCTGCGACCCTGGGAGGCTGTGCAAGTTGTGCACTCCCAGGAGCTTGAAACTACTTGCAGCTTCCGCTGTTATGCCACCAATGTAAAGAGGGGTTTAAGTGATGAGAGTTCCCGTGTCCCCGTTTGTGTTGTTGACATTAAGGAAGAAGTTATTTGCCTGGCACCAGACATCGGACTCTTCCGCCTCCTCTCTGTAGGCCGTGTAATATTTGTTGGTTATGAGCCCCACCACTGACACGTCATTGACGAACTTGACAACGTGATGACTCCAGTGCTTGGCTGTGCAGTCAGGTGTGAGCAGAGTGTACAGCAATGGGTTCAGCAAGCAGCCCTGGAGGGCACCCGCGTTGAGGATGATGGGTGGGACGTGCAGTTGTGAATCCTGACTATCTGAGATCTGTTGGTAAGGAAATCCAATATGAAGTTGCATAGTGGTGTAGTTAAACCAGGGGTTCCCAACCTGGGGTTAATGTTAGGGGTCCCTGGCATAAAAAAGGTTGGGAACCCCGGTCTAGACTGAGGAGTAGGAGTTTGTTCACCAAGATCAATAGGACTTGGCAGAATATTTGACAAGTGCCTGTTTCGGCCAAAGGGCCTGCTTTTGTGCTGTGGTACTCTATGACTCTATGTTGAGTTATTATTAATAATATTCATGATATATATTTATTATTACCTTTCTGAAATGAAAATTATCTGCTTTAATGAGAGATGGCTGCTCAAAATTAGCTGAACAGAAATAAGCACAAACTCAGAGAAATAATGATATCTTTCCCCAAAATTCCACTGCTACCATTAACTTAAATACAGACAGCAGGCAAGAAAGTATATTTGCTGAAACTGAATTTGTATCTTTCTAGTTCTGGTGTCAAACGTGTGTATTTAAAAACCAAGTTAAATATGCAATTAGTCAATTGCCAGCACTGATGGTTGTTAAGTTTCACACGCTCCAACAGAAACTGTTGCATTTTGGGGAAGTGAATCTGGACGGGGTCGTACGCCCAAGGCATAATGTGACCTTTTGGCCTTGATACTTTCACAATGTCCCTGTGAAAGCTTTCTGAGTAAAATGTTAGCACTTCTTCTACTTCCCTTACTCGCCCCCACCAACTGAGTGACTCTGTTTACTGCTATTTAAAATGCCTCTGTTTGAAAGATGCAAGGTCTTGAATGAAGCAAGATTTTGCAGTTTAGCCTGGGATCTCTCTATGTATGTTATTGTCAACAGTGTAAAAGTCTGACTAATGCAAGAAGCTGGAGACAGAACTTTGACTGTTAAGGAAACAGAAAATGTCATACGATATTCATCCATTCTGCCAAAGAACAGTCCCTCATAAAGGTGATCAGCACAGTTGTGGAAACATGTTCAATAACAGGCATTGTGGTTTGTGTCAAGTTAACAGCAAGCAAATTGCATTTTCAGTCGGGCCAGGTTGCTGCAGCCATCTCCTGCCCCCTCCTGGGTTCCTGCCATCGAATCAATGCACATTTTCAACCAGTATCTCTCACACATTTCATTTTGTTATTTATTTTTTTCCTCCCAGTTGCAACATGATCTACAGACATGAACATGTCTTAATTAAGTTCAAAAGCTTTGCACCAACCACTACGCCACTGTGGAGCCCAGAATTCTCGGTACAGGCACCAAGAATCATTACTGAGGTGAAGTTCTGGTTATGATAAAAACTGCTTTTTCTGTGCTTCTCTGAATGACACTCCCTCTTTAAAAGATTAATAATAAGGGTAATTGATTTTTTAAAAAAAAATTACAGTCTAATTTGTGTACTGGGTTAATTGCCCTGACTTTCATTTTTACATAAAATTTTTAAGTTCTTGGGCATTAGCGTCTCAGGGGATCTACACTGGGCTGAACACATTGCTGCAATCACAAAGAAGGCATGCACTCAGCTCTACATCTTCCAAGTTCAGTTCATTGTCATTCGAATCATACACATATGTTCCCTTAAACAAAGCAATGTTCCTCCAGACGAAGGCGCATAACACAGGACATATATCTCACACAATAACACATAAAGTGATATTACCACAAATAAACTAACAAATGGTATGATGCACTTATGACACAAGATAAAAAGTAAATAGAATAACACTACTGGCGCTTCATATTTAGTGAGACCCAGGTGGTAGCAGGGAGTTCAGTGCTCTCGAACACGAGGAATTCTGCAGATGTTGGAAGTTCAAGCAACGCACATCAAAGTTGCTGGTGAACGCAGCAGGCCAGGCAGCATCTCTAGGAAGAGGTGCAGTCGACGTTTCGGGCCGAGACCCTTCATCAGGACTAACTGAAGGAAGAGTGAGTAAGGAATTTGAAAGTTGGAGGGGAAGGGGGAGATGCAAAATGATAGGAGAAGACAGGAGGGGAGGAATAGAGCCAAGAGCTGGACAGGTGATTGGCAAAAGGGATATGAGATGATCATGGGACAGGAGGCCCAGGGAGAAAGAAAAGGGGAGGGGGGGAAAAACCCAGAGGATGGGCAAGGGGCATAGTGAGAGGGACAGAGGGAGAAAAAGGAGAGAGAGAGAAAGAATGTGTGTATGTAAATAAATAACGGATGGTGTACGAGGGGGTTAGGGTTAGGGTTGGTGGCGTAGAGGCATCAGCGCCGGACTTCAGAGCGAAGGCTCCCGAGTTTGAACCCAGCCGGCTCCCCAGGCACGCTTTCCATCCGTGCTGAGTTGAGTGTTGAGCTAGCAACTCAACCTCGTAAAAAAGAAACTGCCTGCTACAGAAATATCACCCCACCTCCCCCTCGTACCCTATCCATTATTTATCTTTCTCTCGCTCTCCTTTTTCTCCCTCTGTCCCTCTGAATATACCCCTTGCCCATCCTCTGGGTTTTTCCCCCCTTCCCCCTTTTCTTTCTCCCTGGGCCTCCTGTCCCACGATCCTCTCATATCCCTTTTGCCAATCACCTGTCCAGCTCTTGGCTCCATCCCTCCCCCTCCTGTCTTCTCCTATCATTTTGGATCTCTCCCTCCCCCTCCCACTTTCAAATCTCTTACTATCTCTTCCTTCAGTTAGTCCTGATGAAGGGTCTCGGCCTGAAACGTCGACTGTACCTCTTCCTAGAGACAACGTACATCAAAGTTGCTGGTGAACGCAGCAGGCCAGGCAGCATCTATAGGAAGAGGCGCAGTCGACGTTTCAGGCCGAGACCCTTCGTCAGGAAGATGCTGCTTGGCCTGCTGCTTTCACCAGCAACTTTGATGTGTGTAGTTCAGTGGTCTTACGGCTGGGGGAGGAAGTTGTTTTCCATCCTAACAATCCTTGTCCTAATGCTATGGTACCTCTGCCTGATAGTGAGGGGTCAAAGAGATTGGGGAGATCACTGACAATGCCTCAACTAATAAAGGCAAACTTGCCATATGCCTTCTTAACCACCCTATCAACCTCTGTAACCACTTTCCAGGAGTTCCAAACTTGCATCCTTTGTCGAATCATGGAATATTAAGTAGTAGTTAGTTTTGGTACATACATCATCATTTTCTTGAAGGATCTTACACAAGATTTTGTCCTGGACGCCCAAGTTCTGTTCTCCCAAATGTTCTCTTCCTTTCCTATAGTCTGCAACTTATGCTGAACATAATACAGTACCTGCTCAGGTACAACAGATCTTTGCTAATTTACTTTTTTATTTCAAGGGAGATGTGAGTGGCAGTTTTTTTTTACACAGAGTGGTGGGTGTCTGAAATGCACTGCCTGGGATTGTGGTAGATGTAGATACATAAGGGACTTTTAAGGGATGTTTAATTCGGCATATGAAAGTGAGGAAATTGGAAGGTTATGTACACTGTGTAGACAGGAGGGATTAGTTTTGTAAGCCATTTGATTACGAATTTATTTGGTTCGGCACAATACTGTACTGTCCTGTCTTTTATATTCTAATATAGAACCATTGAAGAGAATGCCACACAGAAGGGTCCCAGTGTCCCTGTGCTTAAGACCATAAGACCATATGATACAGGGTCAGAAATAAGCCATTTGGCTCATCGAATCTGATGCACCATTCTGTCATGATTTATTATCGCTCTTAAGCCCATTCTCCTTGCATCTCCCTATAACCTTTGATACCCTAATCAAGAACCTCTCAACCTTCACTTTAAGTCTACCCAATGAAATAGCCTCCACAGCCATCTGTGGCAATGACTTCCACAGATTCTCCATCCTCTGGCTAAAGAAGTTCTCTGTAATCTCCGTTCTAAAATGCCACCCTTCTATTCTGAGGCTGTGCCCCCTGGTCCTAGAGTCCCTCACTATAGGAAACATCCTTTCCACATCCACTCTGGCTAGGCCTTTCAATATTCGATACATTTCAATGAGATCCCCCTCATTCTTCTAAACTCCAGTGAATACAGGCCCAGACCCATCAAACTTCATATATTAACCCTTTCACTCCCGAATTACTCCTGTGAACTTCCTCCGGAGCCTCTCCAATATCAACATATTCTTTCTTAGATAAGGGGCTCAAAACTGCTCACAATGTTCCGAGTGGTGTCTAGCCAATGTCTTATGAAGCTTCTTCCTTTCCTGTAGACTGCAGTTCATGCTGAAGATACCTGCTCAGGTAGACAAGGTCTCTAGCTTGTATATCAAATGTTCATGGCTTGTTCAAGACTCACTGTGTTTGAAGGAGGTTATTTAATTGTAGGAAGGGTAAAAGGGAGCCATTGCTAAGTTGCAATCTATTATCAGCCCGTGTTCATAAATAGAACCATAGAACAAAATATCTCTCAGAACAAGGCCATGGAGCCTGTCCATAAGCTTTGATAAAGTGGAACAAATTTTCAGATTTTGGATATTTACTCTCCTTCCTTTTCAAAGTTGTTATTGAATATAAGCCTTTCAAACAGAATTATACTGCAGAAGGTCACTCAGTGTATAAGTGCATTTCCCCTCATGTCTCCACTAGTTGCTTTGAATGTGACCTTCAATTTCAATTAATTGTGAACCTTCTTGCCAGTAGAACTAGCATCCCATTATTTGCCCAAAAATTAATTTGAATATAACTGTTAAATCTTCCAATTTTGAACTCATTTAGCCTCATTCATCCATTTTCAGTCCATCCAGGGCATGGTCCCTTCTCATTGCTGCCATCAGGAAGAAGGTACAAGAGTCTCAGCACTCACACCACTAGGTTCAGGAACTGTTACTCCTCAACCATCAGGCCCTTGAACCAAAGGGGATAATTTCACTCAACATCGGTTGCCACATCATTGAAATGTTCCCACACACTATGGACTCACTTTCAGGTACTCTTCATCTCGTGATATTTATTGATTACGTACTTGTGATTTCTTTCTTTTTACAGTGAGCAGTTTGTTGTCTTTCACACTGTGGCTGAACACTCAAGTTGGTGCAGTCATAGATGCTGCCTGACCTGCCGAGTTCCTCCAGCATTTTGTGCGTGCGAATGTAAAATTATGGCACACTAGTTTTAATAACCTGTAAAATATTCTTTCTTTGGCGCTCGATACAGGAAGAACTAATTATTACAGAGGCCTCAGAAAGTTTGGAATTCCTGTGTACGCTGAGTGAACGTGGAGTCCAAGATTGCTGTCTGTTTGGAGTCTGAGATTGCTGGAGTCAAAGCCTGAACAAACTGTACGGCAACAGGCAATTTCACGCATTTGAATGGAGCATCCAGGAAAGCAACATCCATTACCAAGGACCTCCATCAAACAGGATTGCTCTCTTCTCGCTGCTGCCATCAGAAAGAAGGTATAGAAGCCTCAGCACTCACTCCACCAGGTTCAAGAACAGTAATAACTCCTCAACCATCAAGCACTTGAACCAGTGGAGATAACTTCACTCAATTTCACTCACCCCATCACTGAACTTTTCCCACAATCTATGGACTCACTGTCAAAGATTCTTCATCTCATGTTCTCAATATTATTGCTTTCTTATTTACTATTATTCTTTTTCCTTTGTACTTGCACAGTTTGTTATCTTTTGCATATTGGTTGTTTATCTGTCCTTTTGGGGTTGGGTACGGCCTTTCATTGATTCAATTGTGTTTCTTGGATTTACTGTGTATGCCCATAAAAAATGAATCTCGACTTGAATATAGTGACATATATGTACTCAGATAATACATTTTCTTTGAACTTTGGAGAGGAATTAATGTGTGGAACAAAAACAAATATAACATAATTAACATTCTATTAATTATTTAACTATTATTGTAAAAAATTAAAAGATTAGATTTATTTGTCACAGGTATGTTGAACATCGAAGCATACAGTGAAATATGTCATTTGCATCAAGTCAAATTAGCGAGAAAATGCAAGAGTCACTTCGTTTCTAGCTCCACCGAGCATATCCGCAAGTTATTGACCCTAATCAGTCTGCCTTTGGACTGTGGGAGGAAACTGGAGCACCCGGGGTAAACGCACATGATCATGGGAGAATGTACACACTCCTTACAGACAGTGGCGAGAATTGAACCCCTATCACTGGCACTGTAAAGCATTACCACTATGCTAACATACCACAAAGGAAATATAGATCCACCATGTATTTCTTTGTCCCGTGCTCTAACTTCTCATTTCTTTTTCCAGTCCTGATGAAGGGTCTCGGCCCAGAATGTCGATTGTTTGCTCTTTTCCTCAGATTCACCACCCTCTGGCTAAAGAAAAGCATCCTATTCTCTATTCTAAAAGGACACCTCTCTATCTTGGTCTTAGACTTTCCCACTATAGGAAACATCCTCTCCACCTCTAATCTATGAAGGTTTTTCACTATTCGATAGGTTACAATTAGGTCACCCCTCATTTCTCTGAATTCTAATAAATACAGGCCAAGAGCCAACAAACACCGTTCATGTGAGAAGCAATTGACTCCTGGGATCATTTTCATGAACCTCCTTTGAACCCCCTCCAGATTCAGCACATTCTAAAGGGCCCAAAACCACTTGCAATACTCTAAGTGGGGCCTCGTCAGTGCTTCATAAAGTCTCAACATTACATCCTTGTTTATATTCCAGTCCTCTTGAAGTGAATGCTGACATCACATTTGTCATCCTCACCACTGACCCAACCTGCAAATTAAGCTTTAGGGGATCCTGCACAAGGACTACCAAGTCCTTTTTCACCTCAGTTGTTTTGAATTATTACTCCATTTCTATTTCTTCTACCAAAGTGCATGACCATACAATTCCCAACTCTGTATTTCTTCCACCATTTTTGCCCATTCTCCTAATCTAAGTCCTTCTGTAGCCTCTCTTCTTCCTCAAAACGACCTGCCCCTCCATCAATCTTCTTATCATTTGCAGATTTTGCAATAAAGCCATCAATTCTATCATCCGAATCATTGACATATTATGTAAAAAGTATCCGTCCTAACACAAACCCCTGTGGAACAACACTAGTCATTGGTAACCAAGCAGCAAATGCTCCCTTTATTCCCACTCTTTGCCTCCTGTCAATCAGTCACTGCCTTATCCATGCTAGAGTTTTTCCTGTAATACCACAGGCTCATAGCTTGTTAAGCAGCCTCATGTGTGGCTCCTTGTCAAAGTCCTTCCGAAAATCCAAGCACACGGCATCAGCCAATTCTCTTTTGTCTGTCCTGCTTGTTATTTATTCAAAGAATTCCAACAGATTTACCCTTGAGGAATCTTTGCTGAATATATCCTATTTCATCATATGTCTCCAAGTATCCTGAGACCTCACCTTAATAATCGGCCCCAACATCTTCCCAACTACTGAAGTTAGACTAACTGGCCTATAGTTTCCTTTCTTCTGCCTCTCTCCCTTCTTGAATACTGGAGTAACATTTGCAATATCACAGTCTTCTGGAACCATTCCAGAATCTAGTGACTCTGGAAAGATCATTACTAATGTCTCCACGATCTCTTCAGTCACATCTTTCAGAACCCTGGAGAGAACACTATCTGGTCCAGGTGACTTATCTAATTGCAGACCTTTCAGTTTCCCAAGAACCTTCTTTCTAGTTATGGTAACTCCACACACTTCATGCATCCCCTCTTCACTACATGTTGCCTCTACTAGTAAACCAGCTACCTCATCTTCAGCACGATTACTCCGGTTCCCATCCTCCTGCCAAATCAATTTAAACCCTCCTGAACAACTCAAGTCAACAAGGATATTGGACATTCTCTGGTTCAGCTGTATCCCATCGCTTTTGTAGAGATTGTACCTTCCCCAGAAGAGATCCTGATGATCCATTAATATGAAGCCCTGCCCCCTGCACCAGTTCCTCAGCAACATATTCACCTGCCATAGCATTCTACTCCTACACTCACTGGCATATGGAACAGGCAACCATCTAGAGATTACTACCCTAGAGGTCCTGTTTCTCAGCTTTCTACAGAGCTCCCTAAGGTCTCCCCTTAGGACCTCCTCACCTTGTCTACCTATGTCATTTGTGCCAATATGCACCAAGACTTCTGGCTGCTCACCCTCATCTTTGTGAATGCCATGGACTCAATCTGAGACATCCCCTGATCCTGGCACCAAAGAGGAAACATGCCATTCGGTTGTCTCCATTACTCCACATAATCTCATCTCTGTTCCTCTGATTATGGAATCTCCTATCAACACTACAGCTCTCTTCACCTCTCTGATTTTCTGAGCCACAGCACCAGACTCAGTGCCAGAGACCCAGTCACTGTGGCTCCCTCCAGTAGGTCATCCCCCTCAATAGTATCTAAAGTTGTATACTTCTTATTGAGGGGGTCGGCCACAGGGGTACTCTGCACTGGCTGTGCATTTCCCTTCCTTCTCCTGACAGTCACTAGATACCTGTCTCCTACAACCTAGGGGTGACTACTTCCCTGTAGCTCCTGTCAATCACTCCTCATTCTCCCTCATGTGTTGAAGATTATCAAGCTACAGCTTCAGTTCCTTAATATGTTCATCTGCTCAGTGCACCAGGGGCAGATGTGTTTACCAGGGAGGTGATATGTCTGAGGTCTCTGAGACTTCCCACATCCCACACACAGCACGAAACACCTGCCCCTGGAGCCATTCTCACTGAACTACTACGCCCTAACAGCTAAGGATGAACAAAGAACAGAAAGAGTAACATAAAGGTACTTTGCCTCATCCAAGCCTGATAAGCCAAAGCCAATCTAAATACTGGCACATTGAAAAAGAATGGCTGCTCTGCTTGCTCCTGTGCTATTTTTACTGGCCTATTCCAATGACTATCACTTGCTTATTGGTCACTCCTCAACTTAGAGAAAATGCCACGAAGCTCTGCCTTTAAAATCTTGATCGCCGTCCCGATTGAAAGCTGGTTCTTTTTACACAACCCCGGCACCAACCACCCAATTCAGTTTTTATTTACGTTATTAGATTATTTACAGTTAATCAAAATAACTTGGCAGTACACACTAGATGAATTCTTCTATCGATAACTATTAGGATTTAAAACACAGTTTACATACCATAGTAGTATGGGACTAGATATATAGATAGATAGATAGCTGGGGCACCTAAGACTTTTGCACCGTACTGTATTTTCAACATGGAGCAGAGAGCAAGATTGTAAGCCTGGCCGGAGCAAAGGATGTTGGGAATGGTGAGATCGGAGCACCAGACGAAGATGTGGGACAGGTGGCAGGGAAGGTATGTCAGAGGTGGGTGTAATGTATAGGTGTATTTCTTTTGGAGCAACACTACTACTACTACGTCGACTCAGGCCTAGGGGGCTGGTATCGGGCACGATGACGGACTCTCCACTTCTCCCTCTCCCTCATCAGTGCGTTCAGTTCATCTACATTAGCCGCGCAATTTGGAGCAATGACTCCCCTTAACACTACATATTGATCTGTTGTCTATGAATGCATATTGATCTTTTGTCTGCACATGTACATTCTTCTTGTTGTTGATGCATGTGCATTGTTTCCTCTCTCTCTCTCGCTGCAATGTGAATACACCAGTTAAACCCATCTTCCACATACGTGCTTTGATTTAATTGGTATGTAGATGCACAGACACGACAAACTGGCAGCGAGTACAAACCTGAAAAACATGAACTGCACCAACAGTTACGGAACAAAACAGTGAGAGGATGAAGTTAAACCATGCGGAAGATTTTGGATGTTAACAAAGGGATGCTTGAGTGCAGCATAGTACACAGTGAAAGACACGCAACTAGCAAAGGTAAAGTGAAAATAACGTGGCAATGGCTTCAGTCGGGGAAGTTGATGAATTCAATAGTGGCAATGAAGGCTGGGAGTTGTATATCGAGAGGGTTAAAATGTATTGTAAGGCGAATGACATGACTGAGCAAAATAAAGCCCCCACACTTCTTGGCTTAATGGGTGTGAGGATGTACTGTCTCTAATGCAACTTAGTAACCCTTGCAAAGCCAGCAAGCAAGACGTTTGATGAAATTGTTACAATTTTACAAAATCACTTGACTCTTAAACCAGTGCTAATAGCTGAAAGATTTAGATTTTACAAAAGGAACCAGTCAAAGGATGAAAGCATTTCTGAATACATTGCAGAACTACACAAACTTTCTCAATACTGTGACTTTAGAGATGGACATTCTGATGCATTAAGGGACAGACTTGTATGTGCCTGTCAAAGCACTCAAAAGAGGCTACCGGCAGAAAGAGACCTAACCTTAGAACGAGCATTAACCATTGCAATATCGTTAGAGAGAGCAGCAAAGGACTGCAGCAGATCTACAGCAGAAGAGGTTAGAATGTTAAGTACACAAAATGTCCATGAATGGTATAAAAAGCCAAAAATGTTATCAATGTGGCAAATCTTCCCATCATGCAAATGACTGTCAGTTCAAAGAAAAAATCTGCAGAAAGTGTCATGGACAAGATCATATAGAGAGAGTGTGCAAGTTAGATTGAAAGCACAACCAAAGAGAAAGACCACACTGTGAAAAGTTCAAGGTTCAAAGGTTCAAATGTCAAATTTAATGTCTGAGAAATGTATACAATATGCATCCTGAAATGTTTTTTCTTCGCAAACATCCACAAAAACAGAGAAGTGCCCCAAAGAATGAATGACAGTTAAATGTTAGAACCCCAAAGACTACCCCTCCAGATCCCCCCTCCCGCGTGTAAGCGGCAGCAAGCAGCGATCAATCCCCCCTCACCCACCAGCAAAAAAAAGTGCATCGGTACCGTCACCGAGCCTAAGCGTGAGCTAAGAAATACCAAAGACACAGGCCAAAGTTACCCCAAAAGCTTCACATTTCCTCTGAAATTCGACAACCCACAGGTTCTCTCTCTCCCTGGCAAGGGAGAGGGAGTGTCCCCTATTTTCACAGCAAATGGGATTCTTAACAACAACCCACTGGTTTACAATGTAAAAAAAAGCCATTTCATCACTTTATTCGAGCTCTGTGTCCAAAGATCGCAAAGATCTCCAGTCTTCGGGTCCACAGTAAAAGATTCTCCGGCCTCCCCGACAACACATGAGTCTCCTGCCGTGACACCGACCCTCAATCCGCCCGTCTCCAGAGCCTCGAGATCTTCAGCTTCCAAACACAATCGAGACGCTTAGGCATGTTGAATAACGGCCAGTCGTGGAACCTCGAGAACGGTCCCACTCCCGCAAAGAACCGAAGCCTGCGTGTAACTCCAGGTCAGGGTCTTCAAAAGAACCCTGAAAGGGAAAAATAAAGATATTAAAAGCCAAAATAGAGCTGTTTCCGATGATGCAAGCAAAGGAGTTGCTGTTAGGCGCCATTATCCCTCCTAAGCTCTGCCTTCTAGAGTTGCAACCACTAAACTAAGCAAATGCATAAAGTGACCGAATATGAAACAAAATCAGACAACATAGTGTCAGACAAAGGTGAGCTGCCATGCCTAGAACTCCATAGTAATACTGATGCAGATCACAAAATCACATGGATCGCAATAGACGTGTCTGGTGTAAAACAGAAAATGGAGCTGGATACAATGTCAACTTTGTCCATAATTCCAGAGGCTGACTACAACAGACTGTTTTCTAAGCTACCATTAGAGAAGACTGCAATGACGCTAAACATAGAAACATAGAAACATAGAAAATAGGTGCAGGAGTAGGCCATTCGGCCCTTCGAGCCTGCACCACCATTTATTATGATCATGGTTGATCATCCAACTCAGAACCCCGCCCCAGCCTTCCCTCCATATCCCCTGACCCCCGTAGCCACAAGGGCCATATCTAACTCCCTCTTAAATATAGCCAATGAACTGGCCTCAACTGCTTCCTGTGGCAGAGAATTCCACAGATTCACCACTCTCTGTGTGAAGAAGTTTTTCCTAATCTCGGTCCTAAAAGGCTTCCCCTCTATCTTCAAACTGTGGCCCCTCGTCCTGGACTTCCCCAACATCGGGAACAATCTTCCTGCATCTAGCCTGTCCAATCCCTTTAGGATCTTATACGTTTCAATCAGATCCCCCCTCAATCTTCTAAATTCCAACGAGTACAAGCCCAGTTTATCCAGTCTTTCTTCATATGAAAGTCCTGCCATCCCAGGAATCAATCTGGTGAACCTTCTTTGTACTCCCTCTATGGCAAGGATGTCTTTCCTCAGATTAGGGGACCAAAACTGCACACAATACTCCAGGTGTGGTCTCACCAAGGCCTTGTACAACTGCAGTAGTACCTCCCTGCTCCTGTACTCGAATCCTCTCACTATAAATGCCAGCATACCATTCACCTTTTTCACCGCCTGCTGTACCTGCATGCCCACTTTCAATGACTGGTGTATAATGACACCCAGGTCTCGTTGCACCTCCCCTTTTCCTAATCGGCCACCATTCAGATAATAATCTGTTTTCCTATTTTTGCCACCAAAGTGGATAACTTCACATTTATCCACACTAAATTGCATCTGCCATGAATTTGCCCACTCACCCAACCTATCCAAGACACCCTGCATCCTCTTAGCATCCTCCTCACAGCTAACACTGCCACCCAGCTTCGTGTCATCTGCAAACTTGGAGATGCTGCATTTAATTCCCTCATCCAAGGGACCTACAGAGGTGAAAAAGTGTCTCCCAAAGGCAAACTGTAAGTAAATGTGACATACGGAGGCCAAACACAGCAGTAAAAGCTTTATGTGTTGAAAAGTGGACTTCTGTTCCATGTTGTGTGAGGAAGATATTCTAGTTGGTGTTTTTCTGTGTGGGTGATCTATTAGTTTGTGTGTGTGAGAGAGGGATTTGGGGGTTCTGATACCATAGTCGCTGTCCTTTTTTTCTTTTACGTCTTTTCTTTCAACAACACCCTTTTTTTTGTATTTCATGGCTATTTGGAGAAGATGAATATCAGCATTGTATTATACATGCATACTTTAACAATAAAGTGAGCCATAAGATAGAGGGGCAGAATTAGGCCAGTTGGCCCATTGAGTCTACTCCACCATTTCAACATGGCTGATCCAATTTTCCTCTCAGCTCCAATCTTCTGCCTTCTCCCCATATCCCTTCATGCCCTGAACAATCAAGAATCTATCAACCTCTGCCTTAAATATACGTAAAGACTAGGCCTCCACAGATGCCTGTGGCAAGGAACTTCACAGAACCTTTGAACTTTTGAAGATGTGTCGTGAAGTGGAAGCCACAGGGCCAATCAACCTTCCGGCCTAAGTCAGAGGATTCTGGAAAGCTGGTGTGGTGGTTATGCCCCAGCAGGGGTGATGGGTTTAAGAAGAAGAAGCAACACATACAAAATGCTGGAGGAGCTCAGCAGGTCAGGCAGCATCTATGGAAATGAATAAACAGTCAATGTTTCAGGCCACGACTCTTCTTCAGTACTGGAAAGTAAGCAGTAAGATGGTAAAATGAGGTGGGGATAAAGGGAAGGAGGATAGCTAGAAGGTGATACATGAAGCCAGGTGGGTGGGGAAGATAAGGGGCTAGAGAGGAAGGAATCTGATAGAAGGAGAGGAGGGGACCCAGAGGATGGTGGTAGGCAGGTGAGAGGAGATAAGAAGAAGATCATTGTGCTATCATAGCCACAAATCACACAAAGAACAGTTAGCTTCACATACACCAAGGAATAAAATATGACCAGATCTGGCAACTTCATAAGATCTGTGAGTCAGCTTTAAAGTGAGTTACGATATGTATTATCTGACCTTTGATATTTATTGTGCAGCCATTAAATGTAAAGATAAAGGCTGACAGCTCCAAATATAACTGTAACAAAACCAAATAACTGTGCAATTGTAATACTCAACATTAAAGTTAACACGTGACTTATCACTAGCTTATCACAGACCTTATCAGTTGGGATAAATACACCATTTATACAGCAGAAATCAAAGAAAGGAATGCCATTTAAGGATGTTCAAGCCTGTCTGAGAGGCCATTCTCAGACTGCATAACTTGTCCTGTTCCTGAGCGTGAACTTCACTGTGACACTGGCCCTCAATCAAAGTTCAAAGGTCAATGTTCAAAGTCAAGTTATCCTCAAAGGACATATAACCAACTATGAGCAATTTAAGCAAAATGTTGTATCATCTCTTACCAGAAGGACTGGACTCTCTATCGCAAAGTGAGACTTGCAGTGCATACTTTTCACACTGTTGTAACAAATCTTGGAGTTGTAAACTGCATACATACTTTGATAATAAATGAACCTTTGAAGCTTTTGAGCTTAGAATTCATTCATTGTCTTGGCCTCTGAATATTAATATCAGAGCATCAGGCTCAAAAGGTTTAAACTCATTTGTCTTATTTTGATTTCCTGATAACATGTTATTGAAAATCAACTATGATATTTGAATTTGGAATATACTCCACCAAGGAGGAACTGCAGTATTCATATGTTCAGTCTGAACAGTATCTTGTGTTTATTATTGGGGTTAGCTCAGGGGCCATGAAGATCACAAGCAAAATGCCTTCAACTGCGGCTACTTGTATGGTTACCTACCACTTCATGTCACAGCGTCACAAGTTGAAAGAGTGCAGCGAAAATTTAGAAGGATGTTGCTGGGTCTCCGGGACCTGAGCTACAAGGAAAGGAAGAATAGCTGGCACTTTATTCCCAAGAACCTAGAAGACTGAGAGGAGATTTGATAGGGGTATACAAAATTATAAGGGATATAGACAGGGTAAATGCAAGCAGGCTTTTTCCACTGAGGTTGGGTGGGAATACAACGAGAGGTCATGGGTTAAAAATGAAAGGTGAAAAGTTTAAGAGGAACATGAGGGGTATCATCTTCACTCAGGGAATGATGAGAGTGTGGAACGAGCTGCCAGTGCAAGAGGTGGCTGCAGGGTGAATTTCAACGTTTAAGAGCAATCTAGACAGGTACATGGATGGGAAGGGAATGGAGAGCTACTGTCTGAGTGTAGGTCAATAACTATGAAGATTAATGGTTTGGCACAGACTGAGTGGGCTGAAGGGCCTGCTTCTGCTCTGTGACACTATAAGTGTGATTCAAAATCTGCTTTTTTCTTTTGAGATGGTGCAAGATGGCTGTCCTAAAAGTACCTCTTCCAACAGTTTGAGAAGAATAATATTGCTTTAGGGGATAGCTACACACATCACAACAATGAACTAATTCCACAACCTATGGACTCACATTTAACAACTCATGTCCTTGATATTTATTGTTTATTTATTATGATTACTTTCTGCACATTGGTTGTTTGGCTACATTTGTTTTGTCCATTTTCATTGACTCTGCTGTATTTCCTTGTTCTGCTGTGAGCGCCCACAAGAAAGCAAATCTCAAATATGTACTTTGATAATAAATTTACCTTGAAACTTCAACTTTTTGAACATATCTTTCAACTTCTGCAAATTAAGGTTGTGATTGGACTTTTTTACTTGAAAAAGGATGCAATAATGTAGTAATGTATGATGTATTGGAAAGGTTTAAGATGAAGATTTTGTGGTCAAGCATCTGCCCTCGTATTGCACAAAACCATGACCACTGACCATTCAGTCTAATTAATACTTAGACCTCAACTGCTGTTCCATGATGGCCCTGACCTAATGTTAAGATGTGTTTGTGTCTGTTTGTTCCATTCATGCAGATCCTGGATATAATTGTAAACAAGAGTATAAACAGCCAAAAACAAAATGCCATGTTTGCTGGGAATTAGAAATCGAGAAAAGGGAAAAATGCTAAAATTAATTAGCAGCCTTTTGAACCAGTGTGGATAACTTCACTCGCCTCAACACCGAACTGACTCCATAACCCTTGCAGACTAATTTTCAAGGACTCCACAGCCCATGTTCTCAGTATTATTTATTTATCTTTATTACTATTTGCACAATTAGTCTTCTTTTGCACGTTGTTTGTCAGTCTTTGTCATTAATAGTTTTTCAAATTTCTATTGTATTTCTTTATTTTCCTGTAAATGCCTGGAAGAAAATGAATCTCGAAGTAGTATATGGCGACATTAACTTACTTTGATAATAAATTTACTTTGAACTTTGAATTTTTGCAGTGAAAGAAAATAATAAATTCAGTTAATTATTTCCTGATGAAAAGATATTGATGCTAAGCAGTAACTATTTCCTCTCCCCACCGATATTTTCTGACATTCTAGAATACTTCCACTATTATTTGTGTTTGCTTGAGAAGTACAGAATGCTTAAAATTAAGCGGCAGGTTGAGTAGATTAAAGTTTGGGTCTAGGAACTGGTGCTCGTGTTGAATTTTGCACCCCTTTCAAAGTATGGGATCAAGGGTGCCATGGTAGCGTGACACTATTACAGCTCATGGCATCAGACCTCAGAGTTCAATAAAGACAACCTCATCATAAGACCATGAGACAATATGATATAAGAGCAGTATTAGGCTATTCAGCCATTCGATCATGGCTGATTTATTATCTCTCTCAAACCCGTTCTCTTGCTTTCACCTCCTAATCTTCTATGCCCTCTGATCAACTTCTGTTTTAAAAAAACCCAGTGACTTTGCCCCTGTGGCAATGATTTCCATCGATTCACCACCCTCTTGCAGAAGAAATTCATCCCCAGCCCTGTCTAAACTGACGTTCTCGTATTCTGAGGTTGTGTCCTCTGGTGCTGGACTTCCTGCTGTAGAAAACATCCTCTCCGTGTCCACTCTATGTAGACCTTTCAATATTCAATAAGTTTCAAAGATATGCCCCTCTGCCCAATTCTTCTAAACTCAAGTGAGTACAGGCCTAGAGCCATCAAGCACCCCTCGTCCCCTTTCATTCCCGGAGTAATTCTCGTGAACCTCCTCTTGACACTCTCTAAAGCCAACACATTCTTTCATAGACATGTGGCTTAAAACTACTCACTACTCTTCAAATTTTGTCTGACCAGTGCCTTTTAAAGTCTCAGGACAAGTAAGGTCAGTTTATTCTACTTAACATCACCTACCATGTGTATAACCAGATTTTAAAATAACACAGGCAAACCTTCATGTGGATTTTACTATGAAATATCATGTTGATGATAATGCTGAAAGTACTGACGAGAAAGATGGTGAGAACCAAGTATATTTCTAGATAAATGTATGTATGTTCAAGTGTTGTAAGGTAATGTTTCAGCTCTATAAAACACAGGCAGACTACACTTCCCAGTCCCATTTCCATTCTGATATGTCTATCCATGGCCTCTTCTACTGTAAAGATGAAGCCAAACTCAGGCTGGAGAAACAACACCTCATATTCCGTCTGGGTAGCCTCCAACCTGATGGCATGAACATTGACTTCTCAAACTTCCGTTAATGCCCCTCCTCCCCTTCTTACCCCATCCCTTATTTATTTATTTTTTCCCCTTTCTTTCTCTCTCTTTTCTTTCTCCCTCTGTCCCTCTCACTATAACTCCTTGCCTGCTCTCCATCTTCCTCTGGTGCTCCGCTCCTCCTGTCCCATGATCCTCTCCCTTCTCCAGCCTCGTATCCCTTTTGCCAATCAACTTTCCAGCTCTTAGCTCCATCCCCCCCCCCCGCTCCTGCCTTCTCCTAGCATTTCGGATCTCCCCCTCCCCCTCCCACTTTCAAATCTACTATCTCTTCTTTCATGCAACATACATCAAAGCTGCTGGTGAACGCAGCAGGCCAGGCAGCATCTGTAGGAAGAGGCGCAGTCGACGTTTCAGGCCGAGACCCTTCGTCAGGACTAACTGAAGGAAGAGTGAGTAAGGGATTTGAAAGCTGGAGGGGGAGGGGGAGATGCAAAATGATAGGAGAAGACAGGAGGGGGAGGGATAGAGCCGAGAGCTGGACAGGTGATAGGCAAAAGGGGATACGAGAGGATCATGGGACAGGAGGTCCGGGAAGAAAGACAAGGGGGGGGGTGACCCAGAGGATGGGCAAGAGGTATATTCAGAGGGACAGAGGGAGAAAAAGGAGAGTGAGAGAAAGAATGTGTGCATAAAAATGAGTAACAGATGGGGTACGAGGGGGAGGTGGGGCCTTAGCGGAAGTTAGAGAAGTCGATGTTCATGCCATCAGGTTGGAGGCTACCCAGACGGAATATAAGGTGTTGTTCCTCCAGCCTGAGTGTGGCTTCATCTTTACAGTAGAGGAGGCCGTGGATAGACATGTCAGAATGGGAATGGGTTGTGGAATTAAAATGCGTGGCCACTGGGAGATCCTGCTTTCTCTGGCGGACAGAGCGTAGATGTTCAGCAAAGCGGTCTCCCAGTCTGCGTCGGGTCTCACCAATATATAAAAGGCCACATCGGGAGCACCGGACACAGTATATCACCCCAGTCGACTCACAGGTGAAGTGATGCCTCACCTGGAAGGACTATTTGGGGCCCTGAATGGTGGTAAGGGAGGAAGTGTAAGGGCATGTGTAGCACTTGTTCCGCTTACACTGATAAGTGCCAGGAGGGAGATCAGTGGGGAGGGATGGGGGGGACGAATGGACAAGGGAGTTGTGTAGGGAGCGATCCCTGCGGAATGCAGAGAGAGGGGGGGAGGGAAAGATGTGCTTAGTGGTGGGATCCCGTTGGAGGTGGCGGAAGTTACGGAGAATAATATGTTGGACCCGGAGGCTGGTGGGGTGGTAGGTGAGGACCAGGGGAACCCTATTCCTAGTGGGGTGGTGGGAGGATGGAGTGAGAGCAGATGTACGTGAAATGGGGGGGATGCGTTTAAGAGCAGAGTTGATAGTGGAGGAAGGGAAGCCCCTTTCTTTAAAAAATGAAGACATCTCCCTCGTCCTAGAATGAAAAGCCTCATCCTGAGAGCAGATGCGGCGGAGACGGAGGAACTGCGAGAAGGGGATGGCGTTTTTGCAAGAGACAGGGTCAGAAGAGGAATAGTCCAGATAGCTGTGAGAGTCAGTAGGCTTATAGTAGACATCAGTGGATAAGCTGTCTCCAGAGACAGAGACAGAAAGATCTAGAAAGGGGAGGGAGGTGTCGGAAATGGACCAGGTAAACTTGAGGGCAGGGTGAAAGTTGGAGGCAAAGTTAATAAAGTCAACGAGTTCTGCATGCGTGCAGGAAGCAGCGCCAATGCAGTCGTCGATGTAGTGAAGGAAAAGTGGGGGACAGATACCAGAATAGGCACGGAACATAGATTGTGTGCGTGTGTGCGCCTCTTCCTACAGATGCTGCCTGGCCTGCTGCATTCACCAGCAACTTTGATGTATGTTGCTTGAATTTCCAGCATCTGCAGAATTCCTGTTGTTTGCGTTTAAAATCTCTTCTTTCAGTTAGTCCTGACAAAGGGTCTCGGCCCGAAATGTCGACTGCACCTCTTCCTGGAGATGCTGCCTGACCTGCTGCGTTCCACCAGCATTTTGTGTGTGTTGCTTGGAATATTGTGTTCAGTTCTGGTCAGCTCAGTATAGAAAGGATGTGAAAGCTTTAGAGAGGATATTTACCAGGATGCTGCCTAGATTAGAGAGCGTGTATCCTGAGAATAGGCTGAGTGAGCTGGGGCTTTTCTTTTTGGAGCAAAGGAGGTGACTCTAACAAGAGGTGACTTGATAGGGGCATACTAGATAATAAGTGGCATAGATAGAGTGGACAGCTAGCACCTTTATTCCAGAGCGACAGTGGCTGATTCAAATAGGCATCATATTAATGTGTTTGGAGGAAACTATAGGGGGTATCAGAGGTAGTTTTTTAACCCAGAGGAAAGCACATGGATGCACTGTCAGAGGCAGATACATTAGGGATAGTTAAGAAATGCTTAGACAGGCATGGTGATAATATAAAAAATGGAGGGCTATGTGGGAGGGGAAGATTAGCTTCAAGGGTCAGTACAAAATCCTGAGCAGAAGGGCCAGTACCATGCTGTAATATTCTGTGTTCCACGTTCGATGTAATTCTCTCATTGTTGCTGCATAGTGACTCATCCTTCAGAAGGCAAAAATAAAACATAAACATACAAAATCTGTCTATAAAGTTTGGTAGATTGATGGAAGTATTTCTTCAAATGTTGCCCATAATGTTATCAATTATTAAATATTGTATTAATCAAATGTTCTCAGAATAAATAAATCTCTTTCATTTGTAATTCTATCCTCCAAGATCAAAATTTTAAATTTCTATCTGTGCTTATGCATTTCTATTTTACTACTATCAAAATTTTAAGTTGAAAATAGTTGCTGCAACAAATCTACATGCATACAAGGGTGAATTATATCAATAACAGCTTCAATTACTAAAGGTCTTCTCCATGTTTGCTCTCTTATCAATAAATAGTGGTGTTTATATAGCAAATTAATGTAAACATTCTTGTCCCAAGTTCATTAAAAGTCATTAAAGTGGAACACAGTAAAATTCAGTTGTTAAGAAGAGAGATTCAAATTTCCAAGATAGGTTTCAAAATAAGATACTGCTCAATGTTACATAACTTCTAAATTAAAAAAAATCAGGATCACAGCTCATTTAGGAGTAAAGGTGTTTTACTAAAATGCTATAAGCTGTATAATACATTTGATAATATTTTTTGAACTTTCAATATTGTCCCTCAGAAGCAGTTGCTGTAGAGCTAACCTTCATGAATCCTTTGTGGGTCATAAATAAGATGCTTTCAGAGAACAAGCTGAATTCAGAAAACCTTGTAATGTGGTCTCTATCTTCAATGCTCTATAGTTTATACCCAAGAATTCCTACTACTTAACCCTGAAAATGTAAAATGTTTAATGGTGAGTGTCTATCATAAATCCAGATTCTGGTATGTATCATGCAGATTTTCTGAGCCTTCTTTGAGAGGCAGCAGGAGAAAGCCAAAGAAATAATAAAATACTTCCCTTTGGTCACAGATCTCAGGCCTAGTTATCTACTTCACGCCATTTTAAATGTCTCTTCCCCCAGGCAGTAAATCTAAACAACCATTCTAGTCAACCAACTTTGGTGGCTGGGTGCAGATACATTTGTACCAAAGGAAGAGTACAGTGCTTCTTCCCTCTGCTAGTCTGCAGGTCACCCTTGGGCAAGGTGTAATGCCTGCTTAGCTCCAGATCAGTGTCACATGAGCCATGGGGACAAGTGGTGGATGGTCGTATGAGCAGCTGGTGCATATCACCAGTCATGGTGAAGCAACCCCACTGATGCAAGCCAGACAAATGCTGAAGAGTATTGATGATGGCTGGGGTCACCTTTCTTGTAAAGACACTCTCCAGAAGAAGGCAATGGCAAACCACTTCTTGTAAAAAAAATTGGCAAGAACTGTCATGGTCAAAGACCATGATTGCCAATGTCATATGACACAGCACATAATGAGTCACCCCATCACGCCCATCTATTACCTCAGTTACTTCACTGCACTGTAAACACTTCAAACCACTTTTTATAAAGCTGTTTACATTTAGCATCATGCTATTACAGCATCCAGTGACATGTGTTCAGTTCCAGTTGCTGTCTGTGATGAGTTTATACTTCTCCCGGTGACTGTGTGGGTTTCCTCCGAATGCCCGAGTTTCCTCCCACATTCTAAAGATGTACAGGTTAGAAGATTAATTGGCCACGTGGGTGTAAATGGACAGCACAAATTCGTTGGGCCAAAAGCGACTGTTACCATGCTGTATCTCGAAATGAAATTAAGTTAAATTAAATACATTATAGCTATTTTATTTCATATCCATAATCCTAACTATTTTTATACAATTTGTTGTTCTTTATAATTGTTGAATGTTGTTTCACATCAGATGTCACACCGACACACCACAGCAAATTCCTAATACATGTAAATTTGACCCTTGACCCTTGATCCCCTTGCAGATGACTATCATGTTGTGACTATCTTTGAAAAATTCAAACAATTCAGTCAGATAGAATGGTCTCCTCTTTCAACAAAGTCACACTGACTACTTTGATTAATCCCTGCCTTTTTTATCCCTCAGAATTTGTCCCAAAAATTAGACAATTTAAAAACCTGAGATTACAAGCTTTTAAATTTAAATCTAACTTAGCTTGTCTGTAATACTTGAATAAAGGTATTTGATGCAACACACACAAAATGCAGGAGGGACTCAGCAGGTCAGGCAGCATCTATCAAAATGAATAAACAGTTGACGTTTCGGGCCGAGACCCTTCATCCTGATTGGAAAGGAAAAGGGAAGAGGCCAGAATAAGAAGGAGCAGGGAGAGGAAGGAAGAAAAGCGATAAATGAAGCTAGGTGTGTGGGAAAAGTAAAGCAATGGAGAAGAAGGAATCTTATAGGAGAGGAGAGTGGACCATGGGCGAAAGGGAAGTGGGAGGACACCAGGGGAAGGTGATAGACAGGTGAGGAGAGGAGATTTGAGGCCAGAGTGGTGAACAGAAGAAGAGACAAGGGAGAGAGATTTTTTTCCCGTTGGGAGAAATTGATATTCATGTCAGCAGGTATTTGATTCCTCCAGTTATCTGGCACCATAGGGTTTCAGGAATCTTCTTCTTTACCTCCCAGTGAGTCTGTGATTTATCAACGTTACATCTGCTGAAACACCTCCATTTTAATGTTAACATGTTCTGGATCTTCACTGTCCCTATCCCTGAATTATTCAGCTACAGTATCCTTCTGAGTGAACACAAACGAGAAATTAATCAAAAAAAAACAAGACGCTTTTACAGATGGTGGAAATCTTGAGCTGCTCGCACAAAAGGTTCAAAGTTCAAAGGTCAAAGTACATTTATCAACAAATCCTACACAGATCAGGCAGCATCTATATGGAGAAGAATAAAGAATTGATGTTTTGGGCCAAGGCCTCTCATCAGGACTGGAAAGGTGGGGGAAAGATGTTCCCTTCCTTTCCAGTCCTGATGACAAGTCTTGGCCTGAGATGTTGACTGTTTATTTCCTTCTGTAGTCAGACAAGAGCCTCCCATACACTGGAAAAAAAGCTGGGAATAAAACTGCACTGGGAATAAGACTCATTTTATGCCTCAGCTATGTCTTCTGGTGTCATGCACTGATTACTTCTCTTTCTCAGCTTATCATTATCCCTTAATATACAGACTAAAAGCTCTGGGATTTTCCTAACTACTGCCTGATAATGATACTTCATATCCTCGCTTCACCCCCCTGATCTTCTTTTAAAAGTTATCAACACTCCTTCCCCCACTCTTCCCACCACAATGAGATGGTACTTTTAGAAAAGTCTGCCCATTTTCAGATCTCTATATCTGATTTAGTCTTGTCTTCTTCAAATACAACTATGTACTACAGCATCCAGAATTTCTTGGACTTGCTGTCACTTTTTTAAACCTTCGCAGGGACACTTTGACCTTGAAACAACTGTACAGGACATGAGTGCGACAGTACTTGGAGTACCATGTGCAGATCTGGTTGCTATACTATTGGCAGGATGTGATTATTTCAGAGTTAGAATATGTTGCCAGGACTGAAAGGTTTGAATTATCAAGAAAGACAGAATGGTTTTCCCTGGAATGAAGGAGGTTGAGGTGTGACCTTATAAAGTTTTATAAAAATCATGAGTGTATTAAATAAAGCAGATGTTCGTGGTCTATTTCTCAGAGTAGGGGTGACTAAAACCAGGAGGCATATAGAAGTTGTTGAACACTAGAGCTCAGAAGCAGGCCCTTCGGCCCATCTATCCATGCCAAACCATTCATCTGCCTAGTTCCATCGGCTTCCACCTGGACCATAGCCCTCCACACCCTTGCCGTCGATATAATAATCAAAAGTCTCTTAAATGTTTCAATTGTCCCTGCATCCAGCACTTGCACTGACAGCTCATTCCACACTCTCACGACACTCTGAGTGAAGAAACTCCCCCCCATATTACCCTTAAACTTTTCACTTTTCACCCTTAACTGATGAACCCTAGTTGTAGTCTCACCCAACCTCAGTGGAAAAAGTCTGCTTGCATTTACCCTATCTATACCCCTCATAATTTTGCATACCTCGATCAAATCTTACTCAATCTTCTACATTCCTGGGAATACACTCATAACCTATTCAACCTTTCTTTATAACTCAGGTCCTCAAGTCCTGGCAACATCCTTGTAAATTTTCTCTGTTCTCTTTCGGTCTTTCATCTTTCCAGTACATAGGTGTCTTAAATGGCACACAATACTCCAAATTAGGTTTCAACAACATCTAATACAACTTCAACATAACATCCCATCTCCTGTACTCAATACTTTGATTTATGAAGGCCAATATGCCAAACGCTTTCTTTATGACACTAAAGCAACACGCACAAAATGCTGGAAGAGCTCAACAGGACAGGCAGCATCTGTGGAAAAGAGTAAACAGCCGACATTTTGGGCTGAGCCCCTTCATCGCAACCGGATAGGATGGGAAGAAATCAGAATAGGAAGGTGGGGGTGGGGGTGGGGGGGAAGAAATACAAGGTGGCAGGTGATAGGTGAAATGAGGAGAGGGGGACGGAGTGAAGTAAAAGCTGGGAACTTAATTGGTGAAAGAGATAAGGGCTGGAGAAGGGGGAATCTGATAGGACAGGACAGAAGACCATGGAAGAAAGGGAAGGGGGAGAAGTACCAGAGGGAGCTGATGAACAGGTAAGATAGGAAGGTGTTAGAGGGAAGCAAAATAGAGAATTATGAAGGAGAGGAGTGGGGGGCATTTACCACAATTTTGCGAAATTGATGTTCATGCTATCAGGTTGGAGGCTACCTCAACAGAATATCCAGCCTGAGTTTGGCCTCATCCTGGAGGTGGAGGAAACCATGGATTGACATGTCAAATTGGGAATGGGAAGTAGAGGTGAAGCGGGTGGCCAGCAGGGAATTCCACTTTTTGTGGATGGGCCTGAAGTGCTCAACAGTCCTGTCCTCTGATCTATGTTGGGTCTCACCAAAGCAGAGGCGGCCACATCGGGAGCACCAACTTGGCTGGTTTGGATGAGTTGGGCTAAAGGCCCTGTTTCTGTGCTGTAAAACACTGACTCTTTGAATCCATTTGCACAATATGGTCAGTCAGGAACTGGAGCTGGACACGCAACCTATCCACCTATGGTATCGAAACATACGGGTGAGCCACAGACATCGAGAAACCAGTGCTCTAAATGACTGATAACCGTGGATGCGGGCCTGTGGAGATCAGTGGAGACAGGCAGCCAGCACAACAACCAACCAATCAGATAATGAGTCAGACCAATAGAAACGTGAGCACTAGGCAGAAACAACACTTCAGTGTGCACTGATGACATCAGCTTGACTGGAGATGAAACACTTGTGACCTAATCTCTAGGCCCGGTGAACATCCCTACAAACATCTTCTGTGGACATGATCATCAGGCACAGGAAGTCTCCCTGATTTGCCACATATCGCAGAAGGAGCACACCACAGGGCCAAGTTCTCTTGCCATTGAGATCCATGAATTATAGATAACGATTAAAGTTTAGCTTTACTTGTCACATGTACACGGAAACATTGCAATATAGAGTGAAATGTGTTGTTTTGTGACACAGTCCAAGTGTTTTACTGAGGGCAGCCTATCAACACAGCATGCCCATAACTCATCAACCCTTAGCATAGGTCTTGCAGAATGTGGGAGGAAACTGGAGCACCTGGAGGAAACCCACACAATCAATGAGAGAATGTACAAGCTCATTTCAGATAGTGTAACACACACAAAATGCTTGGGGAACTCAACAACAAGCAGTCACTATTTCAGGCCAAGGAACTTCATTGGGATTCTCACAGGCAGCAGCAGGAAACGTTCCCTGATCAGTGAACACTACTGCTGTAAAGCAAATGCGCTAACCGTTATGCTACCGTGCCATGCTACCTTAGCGATTCAAAATAAAGGGAGTGTTTAATTATGCTAGTGGCTTCAGCACAACCCAATAATATCTGAATAATGAAACATCTTTCTCGACAAAGTATAAACTAGAAAGAAAAATGTTTTACACACATTTTTAAACTACTTTGCAAAAGAGCAAAGAGGGTCCAGAGGAGGTTCACAAGAACTATCCCAAGAATGAAAGGGTTAATTTAAGAAAAGTATTTGATGGCTCTGGGCCTGTACTCATTAGAGTTTAGAAAAATGCGGAAGAATCTCATTGAAACCTATTGAATATTAAAGGACCTAGACAAAGTGGATGAGGAGTGTATGTTTCCTATAGTATCGGACCAGAAGCTGCAGCCTCAGAATAGAAGATCATCCCTTTAGAATAGAGATGAGGAGGAATTTATTCAATCGGAGAGTAGTGAGTCTGTGGAATTTATTGCCACAGATGCCTGTGAAGATTAAGTTATTGAGCATACTTAAGGCAAATGTTGATAGCTTCCTAATTAGTCAGGTGTCAAAGGTTATGTGGAGAAGGCAGGAGAACAGGTTGAGAGGAATAATAAATCAGCCATGATGGAGTGATGGAGCAAATTCAAAGGGCCAAATTGCCTAATTTTGCTACTATGCCTTATGGTCTTATGGTCTTACATCCAGCACACTAATGATCCACGCATTATTAACAAACAAAATTTGTCAAACATGCATCCAAAATGAGATCCCTTAACTCGCACTTTCCAACACAGTGGATTCTGGTAAATTGGGACAATCGGGACAAGTACATTTTCATACAATTATGCAGCTGCCCCGCTTAGCCAAAGTTTGAAGGAACTAGTTAAGATGGCATAAAAAAAGAAAAAGACAATAAAATATGGGGGAAAATAATTAGGCAATTTGGCCCATCCAGTTTGCTCTGCCATTCCATCATGGCTGATCCAATTTTTCTCTTAGCCCCAATCTCTTGCCTTCTCCCTGTATCCCTTCATGCGCTGAACAATCAAGAATCTATCAACCTCTATGTTAAATATACATGAAAACTTGGTCTCCACAACTGCCTGGGGCAAAGAATGCTACAGGTTCACCACCCTCTAGCGAAAGAAACCCCTCCTCAACTCCGTTCTAAAAGACTGTGTCCCCTGGTTTTAGACACTCCCACAACAGGAAACATCCTCTCCACATCCACTCCATCAAGGCCTTTCAATAGGTTTCAATGTGGTCACCTCTCATTCATCTGAATTCCAGTGAATACAGGCCCAGAGCCATCAACTGCACTTCATATAACCAGCCATTCAATTCTGGAATCATTTTTCGTGAAACTCCCTTGAACCAACTCCAGTTTCAGCACGTCCTTTCTAGGATAAGGAGCACAAAGCTGTTCATAGTATTCCATGAGGCCTCACCAATGCTTTGTAAATTCTCAACATTACATCCTTGCTTTTACATTATAGCCCTTTTGAAAGGAATGCTAACATTGCAGTTGCCTTCCTCACACAGACTCAACCGGCAAATTAGCTTTCAGGGAATCCTGCACAAGGACTCTCAAGTCCCTTTGCACCTCAGTTTTTTTGTATTTTCTTTCAATTTAGATAACAGTCAACCCTTTAATTTCTTCTACCAAAATGTACTTCCGGACATAGTATTCCATCTGCCATTTCTTTGTCTATTCTCCTAATCTAAGTTCTTCTGTAGCCTGTCTATTTCCTTAAATCTATCTGCCTCTCTACCTATCTTCATATCATCTGCAAACTTTGCAACAAAGCCAACAATTCCATCATCCAAATCATTGACATACAACATAAACAGAAGCGGTTCCAACGCAGACCCCTGTGGAACACCACTAGTAACTGGCAGGGAGCCAGTAAAGTTCCCTTTATTCCCACTCTGCCAATCAACCACTGCTTTATCCATGCTAAAATCTTTCCTGTAATACCATGGGCTCGTAGCTTGTTAAGCAGCCTCATACATGGCACCTTGTCAAAAGCCTTCTGAAAATCCAAGATCAACATGAACCAGTTCTCTCCTTTGTCTATCCTGCTTGTTATTTCTTCAAAGAATTCCAACAGATTTGTCAGGCAAGATTTTCCCTTGAGGAAACCATGCTGACTTCGTCTTATTTTATCATGTGCCTCCAAGTACCCTGAGTTCTCATCCTTAATGATTATTCAGTTTATCGGCCTTTTCCTTGTCCTCCATTACTACCTCTCCAGCATCATCGCTCAGCAATCCGATATCCACTCTCACCTTTCCTTTACACTTTGTCTATCTGAAGAAAATTTTGGTATCCTCTTTAATATTATTGGCTAGCTTCCTTGCGTATTGCATTTTTACCTTCTTAATGACATTTCTAATTGGCTTCTGTTAGTTCTTAAAAGCTTCCCAATCCTCTAACTTCTCACAAATTGTGTTCTATTTTATGCCCTCTTTTTTACTTTTATGCTGGCTTTGACTTCTCTTCTAAGCCATGGTTGTGTGTTCTTTCCTTTAGGATACTTCTTCCTCTTTGGGATATATATATATATATATATATATATATATATATATATATATCCTGTGCCTTCCAAATTGCTTCCAGAAATTCCAGCCATTACTGCTCTACTATCATCCCTGCTTATGTTCTTTTCCAATTAATTCTGGCCAACTCCTCCCTTATGCCTCTGCAATTCCCTTTACTTCACTCGAATGCTGATATGTCTAACCTTAGCTTCTCCTTCTCAAATATCAGGGTGAATTCAATCATATTATGATCACTGGCTCCTTGGGGTTCTTTTACCTTAAGCTCCCTAATCATATACGTTATTACCGTTTATCACTACCATTAACTGAGTAACAAATTATGTATTTAAATGAACTAAAGAACAGATTAGAACAGTACCAATACTACCACAGTACTATAAAACTGCATTAGTTCCTAATAGTTATTGACAAGGAAATGATGCTATGACAAGGAAATGGTGCTATGTTCTTTTGATTGACTGTTAATGCACAAAATCAGTGCAGATACCTACTGCACATAATGGACTACCTCCACACAATACTTTCAACAACTGTATCCTCCAAATCTTCATTTTCATTGTAACATTCAGGATGATTGTCAATATCTTCAAATTCTTAAAATAGTGAGATTGTTTCATCTTCATTCCCAGTTGCTTCTGGCATCACAAAGCCTAATGCTTGAAACTGCAATGAGCAAAACAGTTCTGAATTGCAAACAAGAGAAAATCTGCAGATGCTGGAATTCTGAGCAACACACACCAAATGCTGAAGGAACTCAGCAGGCCAGGCAGTATCTAGGAAGAGAGTACAGTCGATGTTTTGGGCTAAAACTCTTTGGCAGGACTGTCCAAAATGTCAACTGTTCTCTTTTCCTAGACACTGCCCGGCCTGCTGAGTTCCTCAGCAGTTTGTGTGTTTTGCTCAGCTCTGAGTAATATTACTTCTTATTTCTCACCAACTACCAATGATAAAAATCACTGCTTTTTGAACACAAACATGGTGCTGTTTAAAAACTGTTCACTCAAAGCACAGTGTATTGTCAAACACCCACACAAGGGCATGTGTCTGACATTGTTAGAAACCATTTGGAAACAGTCCCCTGCCCCAATTAAACAGCAAAGTATCCCAAATAAATGAAAGAATCCCAGTTATTTTCTCAATTGGCTTTTGTTTTTAAGAGTTGTCCCAAATAAGTGGCTGTCCCAATTAACCAATGGCCTAATTAGCTGTAATCCACTGGAACAGGATGCATGAATGAAACCAGTGGAATTTTTTAAAAGTTGCATTGTAACATAAACAAACATAAATGTCAGAATAAAGCACTGTCTATATCGAAAACAAATTTTATTCATTGTAAAGGGCAAAGTGAAGAAGTTGTGTATGGGTTTTTGTGCACTTGAAAGCACGATGATTCTGATTTAATATGAAGGTCGAGCCTCTATAAACTGAGAGATTAATGGCCTGATACTGCTGCAAGCAGTATTATCTGTACTTAAAATGGCTCAGAATCAAATTTAAAGTGTGTCACTATTACATAAATCTACTCACAACACAAATGTACACACAGAACACATTGCAGTATAAACAAATTCTAAATGACAGCTCAAGAATTACAGGACAAATAAGTGGAGCCCACTCACAATTATTAGTTTCCCTTTGCTCATGGGATAGATTCTGGATTCTGGATTCACTCACTTTATTTGTTCTTTTTTTTTTACTTAGACTTACAGTGTGTAACAGGCCTTTCCAGTCCTTTGAGCTATGCTGCCTTCCATCCACCAGCTTAACCCTAGCCTGGTTGCATACACTTCTGTTTGCCCCACTATAGGAAGGCTTTGGAGAGGGTGCAGAAGAGGTTTATTAGTATGTTGCCTGGTTTAGAGGACATGTACGTATCATGAGAGGCTGGATAAATGGGCTGTTTTCTCCGGAGTGTCAGAGGCTGAGGGGAGATCTGATAGAGGTTTACAAGATTATGAGAGGCATAGATAGAGTGGACAGGGAGTATGTGTTTCCCAAGGTTGAAGTGTCTCCTACCAGAGTGCATGTATTGAAGGTGAGAGCGGGTCAGTGGTGGTGGATGCCTGGAAAGTAGAGCTTGGTATGTGTAGAGGCAAATACATTTGAGGCTTTTAAGAGACATTTGGATGTAAGGAAGATGGAGGGATATGGACATGGTGTGGGCAGGAGGGATTAGAGTTTGGGTGCTTTTCATTTGCTTTGTAGCTGGTTCAGCACAACATTATGGGCCAAATGGTCAGTTCCTGTGCTGTCCAATTCTATATTCTAAATTCTATGTTCTAATCGCAGGACAATTTACAATGACAGATTAACCTACTGTTTAATTTCTCATTCTTAGACGTCAAGAATGGCGAGCAGTTTGAATTATAACGACGGCTGACTTTAGAGTACAGACACACGCATAATAAGCAAACTAAATCAGGAGCTGAGAAACAATGCTAAAAGAGGACAGAGGAATAAAGATGGCCAATAAACCAAGATGGCACCTCTGAAAAATCTTCCGCTTTTATAGATAAGATAAAGAAAATTTCTTTGATATTGATGAATTAGTTAATAGGCTGCATAATTGAAACAATGACATCGCATGGGTAATGTGCTGATACTTAGCCAACGAAAAATGAGAAAGGTGATGAACCATTAGTTTAGCTGCTATATCGCTTTCTGTCAATGACTGCGAAAAATATGAGTTTGTTAAAAAGTACAGATCTTATAAACAGTATTGTATTGTTTAAATGAAACAGTGGTTTCTAACACTACTAACTGGTACATCTTTAGGCTGAGGGAGGAAATCGGAGCTCTCGGAGGAAAACCACACATTCTAAGGAGAGAATGTAGACACTCTCTACAAAGGATGCTGGGATTGAACTCCAAAATCGTGTTATCTGCTATACTACTATGGTGGCGGAGGAGGCCACCAATCTCCGAGGACAGAGGTTGGGTAGTCAGGTGCTGAGGATGAAGACCAGCAATGTCCCCGTAGTCAAAGACTGAGGTGTGCAGGCCTCAAGGATAAGGGCCAGTGACCTCCCAGGTCGGCGAGCCCTGGGATTGGAGGTCCATTCTTGTCTGGAGGTTGAGGCCCAGAGATCAAAGTCCTGTGATCAGTGACTCCTGGATTCATTACCCAGAAACCCATAATATCCAGAGGCTGAGGACTGAAGAATAAAGATCGAAGTCAGTAAGTCCTGAGGTCGAGACCCAAAGGTCCAGTCCCCTAGGTCAACATGTCCAGAGGGCAGAGGGCAGAGGTCTAACATCTGTGAGTATAACAGTCTGGGGCCAAGGATGGGAGGTCAGAGGCCTGTAGGCAGCCTGTCCAGGGGTTGAAGGCCTGTCTGTGTGTGTGTCATTGGCTGAGTGAGTTGGAGGGTGAGAAAGGGGCTTATTTTGCTGTTGTTGTTTTATTTTTTATTTTATTTATTGAGATATAGGCCCCGCTCCTTCAAGCTGCAACACCCAGCAACCCCACAATTTACTCATTGGGATGTTTACAATGACCAATTAACTTATTAATCGGTAGGTCTTTGAACTGTGGGAGGGAATCAGAGCACTTGGTGGAAACCCATGCGGTCACAGGGAGAACATCAAAGCTCCTTACAGGCAGTGGTGGGAATTTAACCCGGTTCACTGGTACTATAAATCGTTGCGACCTTTATTGTTGTTGCTGCCTCGTGCTCTGCTGAACATTATGACGTCCCAGTCAAAGTGGTGTCCTTCGCGGTCTTCATGTACCGAGATCAGCGACAGTGGATTATGTCTCCATACCGCCAGATTGTGTTCTCATAAATGAGCTGAGAGTTTATAAACTAGATTGAAAGATAAAATTAAAGTGAAAAGCTGATAAGGGTTACATAGTTTTGTGCTGTTGTATTTTCAGAGTCTGATGCAAGGACCTTGTTAATTATAATGCATAATACAAACATAATGACATCGACCTAACACATGTCCTGATATAATATGCCTTAGTTCATTTACATCTCACAGTTTGGGTTGAATGTGAGACAATTTTGCCTTTTGCTCTATGTAATGATTCTGCTCTGGAGAGAAAAGAAATTCCACTAAAAAAAGTGTTTCTTGCCAAATCTATTTTTAACAATACTCTAATATTTTTTTTGTATTAACAAGAGCCAACTAGCAGTCCTGACTGCACACTCCTGACATTAAAATGTAAATTAGCATTTGAAATTATGAACTGATTTCCAATAGTAAAGAGTGAAACCAGTGCTCGCCCCACCATGGGAAAGATATTGAGACTTTGGAGAGGGTGTAGAAGAAGTTTAACCAGGATGCTGCCTCATTCAGATGGTATGTACTATCATGAGAGGCTGGATAAACTTGAGTTGTTTTCTCCCCTCAGAGGCTGAGGGGAGATTTGATAGTTTACGAGATTATGAGAGGCATAGATAGAGTGGACAGAGAGTATTTGTTTCCCAGAGCTGAAATGTTAATACCAGAGGGCATGCATTGAAGTTGAGATGGGGTAGGTTCAAAGGGGATGTGAGGGGCAAGTTTTTTTACTCAGAGAGTGGTGGACGCCTGGAATGTGCTGCCTGGTGTGGTGGTAGAGACAATTACATTAGAGGCTTTTAAGAGACATTTGGATGGGCACATAGACATAAGGAAAATGGACAGATAGTGACATGGTGTCGGTAGGAGGGATTAATATTTGGGTGTTTTTGATTTTCTTTTTAGCTGGTGCAGCACAACATTGTGGGCGGAATGGCCTTTTCCTGTGCTGTACTGTTCTATGTTCTTTGATCAGTCAGAGCAGAGTGGATTTGTTCTGTCAGTCACACTGTGCTTTAAACTTGTATTCAATGTCTGCAGTGTTTTTTTTCTACAGAAGATTACTTCCTAAATAAAGTACAGGATATTATGTACTATTTGCAGTAAACTGATCACTCGAGTTGAGTGTAATGTTCTCCTAAGGTTGAAAATATGGTTGAGTGGTGCCTTAACAACCTCTTACTGCTCAGTGTCACCAAGACCAAGGAGTTGATTATTGACTTCAGGGGGAAGAAGCTGGAGGTCCACGAGCCAGTCCTCATCGAGGATCAGAGGCAGAGAAGGTCAGCAGCTTTAAATTCTGAGGCGTTGCTATTTCAGAGGACCGGTCCCAGGTCCAGCACATAAATGCAATTGTGAAAAAGCATGGCAGCACCTCTTTTTCCATAGGAATTTCCAAAGGTTTGGCATAGCATCTAAACTCTAACGAATCTCTATAGATGTGTAGTGGAGGATATATTGACTGGCTGCATCACGGCCTTGTATGAAAATATCAAAACCTTTGAAAGGAAATTCCTACAAAAAGTAGTGAGTACTGCCCAGTCCATCAACATTGAGAATGCTTCTGTAGGAAAGCAGCATCCATTATCAGGCACCTCCACTGCCCAGGACAATTATTCTATTGATTTATTGAGTATGCCCACAAGGAAATAAATCCAAGGGTTGTATATGGTGACATGTATGTACTTTGATAATAAATTTACTTTGAACTTTGAACTTTAAACCAAAGGGTTGTCTATCATGAGGAATTCTGCAGATGCTGGAAATTCAAGCAACACACATCAAAGTTGCTGGTGAACGCAGCAGGCCAGGCAGCACCTCTAGGAAGAGGTACAGTCAACATTTCGGGCTGAGACCCTTCGTTAGGACTGAAGGAAGAGCTAGTAAGATATTTGAAAGTGGGAGGGGGAGGGGGAGATCCAAAATGATAGGAGAAGACAGGAGGGGGAGGGATGGAGCCAAGAGCTGGACAGGTGATTGGCAACAAGGATATGAGAGAATCATGGGACAGGAGGCCCAGGGAGAAGGAAGGGGGGGAGCGAACCCAGAGGATGGGCAAGGAGTATAGTCAGAGGGACAGAGGGAGAAAAAGGAGAGAGAGAGAAAGAATGTGTGTATATAAATAAATAACGGATGACCATTGACTTCTCTAACTTCCGCTAATGCCCCACCTCCCCCTCGTACCGCATCCATTATTTATTTATATACACACATTCTTTCTCTCTCTCTCCTTTTTCTCCCTCTGTCCCTCTGACTATACCCCTTGCCCATCCTCTGGGTTTTCCCCCCTCCCGCCTTTCCTTCTCCCTGGGCCTCCTGTCCCATGATTCGCTCATATCCCCTTTGCCAATCACCTGTCCAGCTCTTGGCTCCATCCCTCCCCCTCCTGTCTTCTCCGATCATTTTGGATCTCCCCCTCCCCCTCCCACTTTCAAATCTCTTAATAGCTCTTCCTTCAGATAGTCCTGACGAAGGGTCTTGGCCTGAAACGTTGTGTGTACCTCTTCCTAGAGATGCTGCCTGGCCTGCTGCGTTCACCAGCAACTTTGATGTGGGTTGTCTATCAGTGGGTTTTCAGCTGGCTCTAGAGGCCGATTTGAAATCCACATAGTCCAGGATATTAGGGTGGAGAACGCTTGTGTGTGACTTTGTTTAATGTGGGGAGGATGAGGGACGGGCATCCACAACACGGTCCTTGACATATCAGAGTCAGGGTCCAGTGGCATGGAATGCAAGACGACTTCACTGCTGCATCATCTCGCCACCTCCACTGCCACTGTGAAGTGTCATCATTTTCTGCTAGCTCTTGGCTGGACCACTCATTGTCTGGAACCTTCACTTGATCTTCCCGCCATGGGTGCTAAGCACTGATGGCTAACCTCCAGACGGCATCCCTCACAGGATCTCTGGATCTCACAAGTCTTTCCACCATGAGAAGGCGACAATCCTTGGAGAAGACGATGGACTATAGAGTGGACATACAAATAGGACAAAGCATATCTGGACTACGAAAAACCTTGGATATAGGTGATGAATATTTCTTAGTTGTGTTGGCACTGGACTTTCTTTTAAAGAAATTTTCAACAATTGGCTTTATTTGTCACATGTACATCAAAGTATCAAAACATTGTTTTTCTGTAATGAGCAACAAAGTCCGAAATTTGCCGGAAATAGACAATCCTTATGTCTACAGCACCAACATAGTCTTTGGAATATGGGAGGAAACTGGAGCAGCTATGCTGCCTGCAGTCAGCAAATGGTACAGTGCTGAACAGAACTAAATTGAATGTTCCTAGACTATTTCAAAGATTCTGTGGTTTGATGTTTTATATTCTGTGTGTTTTTCACTTGTTTTTTTTGCTGTTTACATGATTTGTTCTTTTTTTACCTGCTTGGGTGTTTGATGTTTCCTTTGAACAGGTTCCACAGTGTTTCGTTGTTTTGTGTCTGTCTGTGGGAAGAGGCATCTCGGGGTGTATATTGCGTGCATACCTTGAAAGTAAATGTAGTCTGAACTTTGAAACCCATGAGTTCAGAGGGAGAACGTACAAACTCCTTACAGACAGCAGCAGGAATTGAAACCCAATGGTGCTGTTAAGTTTTACACTAACCACTATGCTATCATGGCAGCAGTAGATTTTATTATGTGAATTAAAATGAATCATCCATTTTACATTATGCATTGGATAAATAAGATCTAAAATGCATTTCCGACTTTTGGTTTGAATATTCACTCCTTTTGGAAAGGAAATCACGCCTATGTGTTTACATATGTTTTGCATACCAGCTATCTTATATTGCTTACTTATCTTCATCCGATTTATCAATTACGCTGAACTCAATACATGTTTGAATCATAACAAGTACAAATTTAATTCAATGAAATGGAATTATCAGCAATATGATGTGAGAGTCTTCCCTTTTGCAATATAGAGCATCTGAAATGGAAGGAAATTGTCTTCCCATACATTAGGATTCAGAGAGAATTTATATCTCACACTTTGTAGTCAGTATGGAATAATTTTGACTTTGCTCAATGAGATAATTCAATTTGATTCAGAGAGACACAGAAATACACAAATTGCCACAAAATTACTATAACATACACTGAATTAATGACAGAATTAGTAAATTTTCAGATTACACCTGTTATATTTGGTAATGATGTCACCTGTTCTGAACTCTTTTTCAAGGTTCAAAGTAATTTTTATTATCTAAGTACATACATGTCACCATATACAACCTTGAGATTCATTTTCTTGTGGGCATTCATTCTTACACCAGGTTCCTCATTTCACAGAACAGTACAGTGCAGGAACAAGCCCTTCAGCCCACAATATTGAGCTGAATAAATTAAATTAGCATATAAATAGCTAACTAAACTAATCTCTTCTGTCTACATAATGTCCATGTCCTTTCATTTTCTTCACATTCATGCCTATCCAAATGTCTGTCAAACGTCTCTAATGTTTTGTTCTGGGGTTTTTCAGAAGACAAGAATGAGCACATTAGAAAGGACGGACTGAAACTGTAGAAGGTTCAAAGGAGTTTCATGAACTCTAACAAATGGTGAAAGGCCTTGACAGAGTGGATGTGGAAAGGATGTTTCCTATGGTGGGAGAGTCTAAGACCAGAGGACACAACCTCAGAATAGAGGGGCATCCCTTTAGACTGGAGATGAGGAGGAATTTCTTTAGCCAGAGAGTGGAATTCTTTGCCACAAGCAGCTGTGGAGGCCAGGTTTTAATGTATATTTAAGGCAGAGGTTGATAGATTCTTGATTGTTCAGGGCATGAAGGGAATCAGGAAGAAGGCAGGAGATTGGGGCTGAGAGGAAAATTGGATCAGTCATGATGAAATGGCAGAGCAGACTCGATGGGCCGAATGCTCTAATTCTTCACAATATCTTATGACCTTATAAAGCTTGGTGGTTGCAGCTATGTTATTAAGTGTTCTAAGAACAAAAAAAAACAAAGAAAATAAGAAAGCAAAGTTGTGGTTGTCTTATAGTCAGACCAGAAATAGACAACTTCCCAGTGATAACAATTAACCTATCCAATAGGCAGAATCAAGTGGTATGACATCTGCTGTAGAAAAGTTGAAAAATATAGAATCAGCCACACTACAATTACTGGTTCACTAAACAAATACAGATAGGTGCAGCTTGGTAACAGGCTCCTCTGACCCAACACGCCCATACCACCCAATTACATCCATGTAGCCAAATAACCTACCATCATGTACATCTTTGGAATGTAGGAGGAAACTCAATCACCTGGAAGAAACCCATACAGTCATAAGGAGAATGTACAAACTCCTGACAGACAGAGACAGGGATTGAACCCAGATTGCCGAGATAGTGGAATTGCATTGCACTAGCCAATATACTTTCCAGAATATTATAGCAAAGCTGGTGTTTTATGAGAGTGGTGGGGTGGAGATATGTCTCCACCAAAGGAGTTGTAAGGCACTCCTTCCCTCTGCCGGCCTGGTCACCCTTGCGCAAAGTGTAGCACCTGCTTACCCCCTCCCCGGATCAGATATGCATCATGTGAAGCCATGGGAGCAGGTGATGGATGGTCGTATGAGCAACTGGAGCATATCATAGGTCCTGGTTATGTGACTATTGATGCCGGGCAGACAATCTCTGAAGATTATTGATAATGGCTGGGGTCACCCATCTTATAAAGACACTGCCCAGAAGAAGGCAGTGGAAAACCACATTTGGAATTTAATTTGAAGAGCAATCATAGTCTTCATGATCACCCATCTCACTCGATATGGCACATGATGATGATGTTTCATGGCTGTGTTTCAATTAAGAAAGCTCTTGTGGAATTTAGCAAAACCATGTTGTTAAATCTTTGAGGAAATTGCAGATATTATCAGCAAATGTTCTCTTTCCCAGCATGCAAGAAGACATTGAATAGTTACAGATAAATTTATATCCTATCATGGGGCAATTCATTTGTCTAAGGCAGAGCAACAGCCTTTTGCAGTTAAAACCAGCAATGAATGCATGTGATATGTGAGGGGTACTGTTTCTCATTTCTGCTTTTATTTCCAGTGTTAATTATCTTATAAGGAGACAAAAATATTGATGAATGCTAAATATGCAAGGAAGGCAAAATCAGTTCAATAACCTAAGGCGTCAGAATTCCTGGCTGCTAACGATGGTGGTTTTTTTGTGATTCATTCAGCTGCTGGGCACTTAAAGTATGTTGCACGAGCATATTTAATCACAGCAGATACGGCAAGAAAAGTACAAAAGATAGCTAGGCATAATGTAAACAAGGTAGTTTTTTTCACTCTTTTGCACAACTTACAAATGTTTGTATTTAATTTAGTATTATATATACAGCATACAGTACTGAGCATTCATGTGCCTGTCTAAATAGGCTTATGTGTATATATATATATATATATATATCCCTAGCTAATATATAGCGAGGATGCCCAAGACTTTTGCACAGTACTGTATTTGTCAACGTGGAACAGAGAGTGAGTTTGTAAATCTGGTGGGAGTAAAGGAGGTTGGGAATGGCGAGGGTAGAGTGTTGTGGGAGAGGTGGCAGACAGGTGGCAGAAAATAAGTTCTAGGGATGGGGGGAGGGGTGTGGAGGTGTTGGGTGCAGACACCCCCAGCACTGAAGCACGGGCAGGGTCATTTGATTACAGACAATTGATTTGTTGATTCTCTCTCCTCTCCCTTCCCCTTATCTCAACTATGATTCTCCTCTCCCTGCCCCCTTTCCACTCTCAGTCCACAACAGAAACCCATATCAGAATCAGGTTCATCATCACTCACATACGGCATGAAATTTGTTTTTTCGCTTCAGTAATACAGTGTAATACATAAAATAACTACAGTACTATGCAAAAGTCTTACGCACCCTATATATAGTTATGTGCCTAAGACCTTTGCTCTAGCCTTCCCAGCACTGAGCTCACCTTCAAAACACGATGTTTCAAAAAAAGCGGCATCCATCATTAAGGATCCCTATAACCGAGGACGTGCCCTCTTCTCATCGCCACCATCAGGGAGGAGGTACAGGAGCCTGAAGACACACACTCAACATTCCACGATTGGCTTCTTCCCCTCCACCATCAGATTTCTGAATGAAAAATGAACCTATTTCATTTTTATATACAATGTATATGCACCCATGTACTTATTGTAATTTATCAGTTTTATTATTATGTATTGCAGTGTACTGCTGTTGCAAAACAACACATTCCATGACATCTGCCAGGGATTCGGATCCTGATTGACAAGAGAAGTACAAATGATCAAGTGAAAAGACTGTAGCATGAGTAATTAAAATAATAAAAAATGTTCACCCAGATGAAGCATAAACACAAGAGATTCTGCAAACGTCAGAGATCCAGAGTAACACACACACACACAGGATGCTGGAGGAACTCAGCAGGTCAGGCAGCATCTATGGAAAAGAATAACATGTTGACGTTTCAAGCTGAGACCCTACGTCAGGTCTTGGTCCAAAACATAGATTCTTTACTTTTTTCCATAGATGCTGCCTGACCTGCTAACTTCCTCCAGCATTTTGAATGTGTTCTTCCAGGCAGAGGACCAGAATTGTAAAACCATAAAGTTTCACAGCACACTAGCGAGGCCATTCAACCCATTGAGGCTATGCCAGCCCCTAGTGGAGTTTTCATATCAATCCCTTTCCCTTGCTTTTTGACAGTATCCGGAGAAATGACTATTTTTTCCAAGTTCCTTCCCTTCACAGAATAATTGAGCCAGGACATTTCAGACATGGGGTCTAAGTAGCTGAAGGCACATCAAGGGAGAATTATCCAGAAGTATTACACCATATTTGATTTTAAAAGGCTGTTGATTGTTTTTAAAAGGAAAGCCTGAAAAAAATCATGAATAACTTTCCTTTTTTTATTAAGAAGTCTGTAGAAATAATGAAAAAGCAACTTCTTTAACTTCCATTGAAGTTATTTCATGACCAATAACAGGTGGTTTAGGGGTTGAATCCTTGGCTCACTGATTGTGCAGTTGGCAGGAAGCCAATGCAAAGGGCAAAGTTTAAAAATCAATTATCTGACTTCCACAAATGGAACCCCAGTGCATCAAAGTAGTTAGAACACAGAACATTGATCACTGCAGCACAGGACCAGGTTTTCAGCACACAATATTGTGGCAAACTAATTAAATTAGTCATCAAATGGACACTAAACTAATCTCTTCTGCCTACACAATGTCCACATCCTTACATTTTTATCACAGTCATGTGTCTATCTAAACATCGCTTAAAACTGCCTAATGTATCTGCCTCTACCACCATCCTTGGCAGCACATTTCAGGTACCGTCATTCTCTTTGTAAAAAGCTTGCACCTCACATCTCCTTTGAACTTACCCCCTCTTACCTTAAATGCACGCCCTCTGGTTTTAGACATTTCAACTCCGAGAACACGAGACATTCTGCAGATACTGGAGATCCAAAGCAACACACACAAAATGCTGGAGGAACTCAACATGTCAGGCAGCATCCACGGAAATGAATAAACAATCGACATTTCAGGCTGAAACTCTTCTTCAGGACTGGAAAGGAAGCAGAAGATGCCAGAATAAAAAGGTGGTGGGGTCTGGGTGATGGGAGGAAGATAGCTAGAAGATGATAGGTGAAACCAGGTGGGTGGGAAAGGTAAAGGGCTGGAGGGAAAGAAATCCGATAGGAGAGGAGAGTGGAGCATAGGAGAATGGGAAGGAGAAGGGATCCAGGGAGTGGTGATAGGCGGGTGAGAAGGGGTAAGAAGCCAGAGAGGAGAATAAAAGAAAAGGAGAATAGAAGAAAAGGAGAAGTGGGGGACGAAAAAAAAAACAGAAAGAGTAATTGATATTCATGCCATCAGGCTGGAGGCTGCCCAGGTGGAATATAAGGTGTTGCTCCTCCACCCTGAGGGTGGCCCCATTGTGGCAAAAAAGACAGCCATAGACCAAAGGATACTGTCTGTCTGCTCTATCTATGCCTCTCATAATTTTACAAACCTCTGTCAGATTTCCCCTCAGCCTCTGTGCTGTAGAGAAAACAACTCGAGTTTGTCCAATCACTCAATATAGTTGATAAAACCTGAAAGTAAGAATGCAAGAATATTTCTTCAACTCTGAATGATCGAGGTTAAAAGTGTAAATAATGAGCAACTGAACTTTAAACAAAGCTATAACATGGGAAAGTGACAGTGATAAACATATGTGCAACTTATATATTCCATATCCATCTTTTGAAGTTTATCTTTCATTTCTTTAAAAGGCAAATTATAATGATATTAACATGTGGATTGTGTCTAATCCCAGTATCCTGCTGGCAACATGACAACAATAATGCAAATTCCATGTTCATCTTGAATGTGTTGAAAAGAATTGGGCATGGACGTTTTGGGCCAGACTCAACATACTTAATACCAGCTATCCTCTTACTGGAAGATCAGATCAAAAGGAAAGGTTAGGCTTTTTATGCGATGATGCTGTACTCAGGCTTTGCAAGTGACTTAATAAGATTTGACATTAATGCAGCTGCTTAAACATTAGATTGTCTTAACTTGCAATGTGTTTTATACATCATTAATAGAATCTGTCACACAAATTAGAAGGACACCTTCAAAACATAATGCCTCAAAAAGGCGACGACCATCATTAAGGACCACCATCACCCAGGACATGCCCTCTTCTCATTGCTGCCATCTGGGAGGAGCTACACTGGCCTGAAGGTACATACTTAACGTTTTAGGAACAACATTTTCCTCTCCAACATAGATTTCTGAATGGTCTATGAACCCATGAATCCTAACCCCAACTCAGTATTGTTGCTCTCTTTTTACACGACTTATTTAATGTAACTTTATATATCTATATCTACATATATACACATACACATATAGATAGTTAAAATTGGACCTCCGCCACAAACCAGCAAATTTTATGACATAGATCAGGGATATGAAACCTGATCCTGAGTCTCTCACCAAGCACCCTCACAACAAGCAACACTGCATTTTATTAAAGTTCAACAAACTAAAAATTCCACTGAGGAACTGGAGACGGCATGTCACTGATACATTGCATTACCCTCTGTACTTCCTTCTCATTCAAGGCTTTCTAATCTTTAAAAACTTTGCTTTACAGTAACTAAACTGCAATGTAGGTAAGCATTATGAACAACCCCGCAACAATCTTCTCGAGTCAGATTACAGAGTGCATTATAAAATACCGTAAATAATATTTTCTGAGTATATTGATTGGAAGTTTACTCCAGTACTTGGATGTAATGCATTGCCTGATGAAGTACAGATAAACAACCAGATAGGCGGGATCATGTGCCCAAAATGGATCTTTAAATGGCTCTGGGCTGACGAGTTGAAATCCCACTATAAGATCATGAGACGTAAGGCATAGAACCAGAATTAGGCCACTCAGCCCATTGGGTCTGCTACACCATGGCATCATGGCTGATTTATTATCCCTCTCAACCCCATTGCCCTGCTTTCTTTCTGTTATTTTTGACACCCTAACTAATCAAAAACCTATCAGCCTCTGCTTTAAATATACCCAATGACTTGGCCTCCACAGCTGCCTGTGGCAATGAATTCCACAGATTCAGCATCTTCTGGCTAAAGTAATTCCATCTCAGCTCTGTCCTCGCACAATAGAAGAGTATGCCACAAGAAAGTTTAAATTCGTTTAAAAACTTTGAATAAATAAAACAGCTGTCAGTCAGGCAACCATGAATTGATTGGATTGTCATCAAGTATTAACTGGCTTACTAACATCCTTCAGGGAAGAAATCTTGCTGCCCTGTGTTCCGTATGAGAATGGTCCTCCCACAATGGAGTCACCTTTTGAGCAAAGGTGCAATATTCTGTATCCAAGAGGAAAATACTGAGCATTTTCATTTTCATAACATCAAACTTCATCAGGATCAAGGTGCCCTGGAGAACAGCTTCAATGCAAGAGCAGTATGACAGCATTGGCTAGAATTTTTTTTCTGTTTGGTTTACAATGGTGTTGTCCATTGCATCCAAAAATGAAACCTTTTCAGGAGAGTTCTTAAGGTGAAAAAGCCATTGCACTTGGGCGGTCCCGCAGTCTCAACCGCGGAAGTCCAGGTTCAGTGGTACGAGTAGTCACATCCCATTTGGGGTCTTCCTTGGTTGAAGTGGCTGACTGTGACTTCTGTGGCCTGTCATGCAGTTTGCTTTCCATGGAGTTTTGCAGAACTGTCTTCCTGGCCGTAGGATCTCACTGTAGATCTCATCCACCCAGTCCGTCGGAGCTGACTTCACACGCTAGGACAGGCATGCCCCTATCTCACAGGGGTAAGAGGCCTGTTGGCTCACCTGGTTTTGCCCACTAGTTGAAGAAGTGGACCAGATATGGCACTGTCACATGCAAACAGCTACTTGGTCTAACATAGATTCTGGAAAATATTCATGGTATACTTAAATAGATTTCTCTAAGACTACTTATTTTTCCTTTAATGAAGGTTGTTCAGATTTGGTAGTGGTAGTGTCAATGGTGGCAGGAACCATGGAATCTTTCTATCGCAAGCGTGTTGTTGGAGGTGTGTTGTCAAAACAGAAAGTGCTTGAAACACTGAGAACCAGATTCAGACTTTTCATCAGAAGGTACCTCATATTTCCTTATAAAACACTATAGGGTACTTTGTTGTAAATAGTACACTGCCAGTGGCCCGGAATAAATTCTGTCGCTGTCTGAAAGGAGCATGTACATTCTTGCTGGGACTGAATGGATTTCCTCTGGGTTCTCCAATTCCCTCACACATTCCAAAGATGTAAGGGTTAGTAGCTTAACTGTTCACATGATTGTAATCACCCATGGTCTTATGGCCTTACGGTAAAAGAGTGGTGCGGGCTTGTAGGGGTTGGAAGGACCATTTACTTTGCTGTAGATAGATCAATAGATAGATTGATAGATAGATAGATTGATTGATCTTTGGAAAATATTTTTCGAAGATCACTTTTTAATTTAATTATGTAACCAATTGGCCTTCAGGAAACACAGAAACTCACAAATTCCTTGCTGTAAAGATTCTGATTTGGTAACCTGACAGATATTCAGATAACTTAAGAAAAATTTCTAAACTAACACTTGAAATAGCAAGTAACACACACAAAATGCAGGAGGAACTCAGCAGGTCAGGCAGCACCTATGGAAAGAGTAGAATCGACGTTTCGGGCCCAGACCTCACGGCAGGACTTGAAATAGCAAAGAAGCCTATGGAAAAACTCAGCAGGTTGACTTGTATCTGTGGTGATTCAATGTCTAAAGTCAAAACTGTGCATTAGCTCCTCTGCCCAACCACCTTGCTCAAGTCATTGAGTTTCTCCAGCAGATAGTTTGTTGCTCTAGATCTCATCATTCGCATGCTGACCCAGGAGCTTTGACTTTTGGCCCTCAACCTCAGGGGTCTCTGACTTCAGATGTAAGATGCTGAGGGAGTCTCATCAAGATGGATATGGAGAGGATGCTTTTTCATGAGGAAAAATGCAGAACTGAGGATCAAGCAATTGAGGTGTACCCATTTAATATCATGCTAAGCATTTTATTCTTTCTGAAGGCCATGACTCTTTTAAACTCTGATCTACCAAAGGAAGTCTCTCACTTGCTAGGTCTGTATTTAGAAACACAGAAACATAGAAAAGCTACAGCACAATATAGGCCCTTCGAATCAAAATGCTGTGCCAAACACATACTTTAGAAATTACCTAGGGTTACCTTTAGCCCTCTATTTTTCTAAGCTCCACGTACCTATCCAGGAGTCTCTAAAAAGACCCTATCGTATCCGCCTCCACCACCGTCACTGGCAGCCCATTCCACGCACTAACTACTCGCTGTGTAAAAAACTTACCCCTGACATCTCCTCTGTACCTACTTTCAAGCACCTTAAAACTGTGCCCTCTCGTGTTAGCCATTTCACCCCTGGGAAAAAGCCTCTGACTATCCACACAATCAATGTCTTTCATCATCTTATATACCTCTATCAGGTCACCTCTCATCCTCCGCTGCTTCAAGGAGAAAAGGCCGAATTCACTCAACCTATTCTAAAAAGGCATGCTCCCCAATTCAGGCAACATCCTTGTAAGTCTCCCCTGCACCCTTTTTATAGTTTCCACATACTTTCTGTAGTGAGGTGACCAGACTGAGCACAGTATTCCAAGTAGGATCTGAGCGGGGTCCTATATAGCTGTAACATTATCTCTCGGCTCTTAAGCTCAATCCCACGGTTGATGAAGGCCAATGCACCATACGCTTTCTTAACCACAGAGTCAACCTGCATAGCAGCTTTGAGTGTCTGATGGACTCAGACCCCAAGATCTCTCTGATCCTCCACACTGCAAGAGTCTTACCATTAATACTATATTTTTTTTAATTTAGAGATACAACACGCTAACAGGCTCCTGCCGGCCTTATGACCCCATGTCATCCAGTTACACACATCCAACCAATTAACACACGAACACATATGTCTTTGGAATAGGGAGTGAACTGGAGCACACGGAGGAAACAGATGGTCACACAGAGAACATGCCAGCTCCTTTCAGACAGTTGCAGGCTTGCTGGCGTGGAGTAGTTACACTAATTGCTACACTCACTCCTGCCCTCCTGCATTTTGATACTGGCTATCTCCCCTCTTTCATTCTAATTGAGATGAAGTGTCGAAACCAAAAACATTGATTGTCCATTTCCCTGCCTGACACATTGAGTTCCTCCGGAGCTTTGTGCAGTGCCTATGAAAAGTATTTACCCCACCCCACCCACCTTGAAAGTTTTCATTTTTTACTGTTTTGCAACATTGAATCACAATGATTAATTTGGCTCTTTTTGACACTGATCAACAGAAAAAGACTCTTCCGTGTCAAAGTGAAAAAAGATCTCTACGAAGTGATCTAAATTAAATACAAATATAAAACACAAAATAATTGATTGCATAAGTATTCACCCCCTTTAATATGTCACACCAGAGCATTGATGGTGCAGCCAATTGGTTTTAAAAGTCACATCATTAGTTAATTGATTGTAGTAAAAATACACCTGCATCTGGAAGGCCCAACTGCTGGTGAGTCAGTAAACTGGCAAAAACTACACCATGAAAATAAAAGAACACTCCAAGCAACTTCACAAAAAGCTTATATAAAAGCACAAGTCAGGAAATGGATACAAGAAAATTTCCAAGTCACTGAATATTCCTTGGAGTACAGTTAAGTCAATCATCAAGAATTGGGAAGAATATGGCACAGCTATAAATCTGCCTAGATCAGGCCATCCTCAAAAACTGAGTGACTGTGCATGAAGGGGACCAGTGAGGGAGGCCACCAAGACACCTCTGACAACTCTGGAGGAGTTACAAGCTTCAGTGGCTGAGATGGGAGAAACTACACATACAACTGTTGCCCGGGTGCTTCACCAGACACAGCTTTATGGGAGAGTAGCAAAGGGAAAGCCACTTTCAAAAAAATGTACCTGAAATCTCAGCTAGATTTTGAATGAAGGCATGTGGGAGACTTTGAGGTCAGCTGGAAGAAGATTCTATGGTCTGATGAAACCAAAATTGAGTTTTTTGGCCATCAGACTATATGCTATATTTGGTGTAAACCAAACACGGCACATCTTCAAAAACTTGCCATCCCTACTGTGAAGCATGGTAGAGCCTGCATCATACTGTTGGGATTCTTCACTGTAGCAGGCCCAGGAAGGCTTGTGAAGGTAGAGGGTAAAATGAATGCAACAAAATACAGGGAAATCCTGGAGGAATACCTGATGCAGTCTGTAAGAGAATTTAAACTTGGCAGAAGATTTGTTTTCCAACAAGACAATGCCCCAAGCATGAAGCCAAAGCTACACAGGAATGGCTTAAATTTAGACAGGTTTGTAGAAATTTGTTTTCACTTAAACACAAAAGTCTTTTCTATTGCTCTGTGTCAAAAAAGCAAAATTAAATCCATTGTGATTCAATGTTGTAAAACAACATGAAAACTTCCAAGGGGAGGGGGTGAATACTTTTTATCAGCACTGTCTGTAGCCATGTCCAAAATCCTCAGGACACTCTTATATGTAAGTCAAGACTGTGAAGCAGGAAACTGGCATTTTAGAATATTGTTGAGTGAAACTTCCAATAATGTCTTAACACGCACCTCATGGCAAGACCTGCTGGTAAAATTGAATACTAAAACAGTGCCCAATTTATGATCAGATATTAGTCAAATAAAAGAGTGAAATGTTTCTTCAAAATAAAGTCAAGGTACATCTCTTAAGGAAGCTTGCATTTTTTTCCCATTACTGCATATGTAATGTCACTTTGTCGATATTTCTTAATGGCTGACATTAAGAGGATCCAGTTAACCTTTAATGTGTTCTTGAGCTTTTAGGAATTGGAATATTATTAAGATAATAAGTTTAAATACGGCCATGATGAAATTACCCAATTCATGTCGTGCAGTCACAATTGATATGGAATTCTTTTCTGTATTACACCTAAGAGTCTTATCATTTCAGTAATGCAACACAAAGAATGCTTGCAACACACATCAAAGTTGCTGGTGAACGCAGCAGGCCAGGCAGCATCTATAGGAAGAGGTACAGTCGACGTTTCGAGCCGAGACCCTTTGTCAGGACTAACTGAAAGAAGAGCTAGTAAGAGATTTGAAAGTGGGAGGGGGAGGGGGAGATCCAAAATGAGGAGATGACAGGAGGGGGAAGGATGAAGCCAAGAGCTGGACAGTCGATTGGCAAAAGGGATATGAGAGGATAGAACATAGAACATAGACTAGTACAGCACAGTACAGGCCCTTCGGCCCACAATGTTGCGCCGACCCTCAAACCCGGCCTCCCATATAACCCCCCACCTTAAATTCCTCCAAATACCTGTCTAGTAGTCTCTTAAACTTCACTAGTGTATCTGCCTCCACCACTGACTCAGGCAGTGCATTCCACACACCAACCACTCTCTGAGTAAAAAACCTTCCTCTAATATCCCCCTTGAACTTCCCACCCCTTACCTTAAAGCCATGTCCTCTTGTATTGAGCAGTGGTGCCCTGGGGAAGAGGCGCTGGCTATCCACTCTATCTATTCCTCTTATTATCTTGTATATCTCTATCATGTCTCCTCTCATCCTCCTTCTCTCCAAAGAGTAAAGCCCTAGCTCCCTTAATCTCTGATCATAATGCATACTTTCTAAACCAGGCAGCATCCTGGTAAATCTCCTCTGTACCCTTTCCAATGCTTCCACATCCTTCCTATAGTGAGGTGACCAGAACTGGACACAGTACTCCAAGTGTGGCCTAACCAGAGTTTTATAGAGCTGCATCATTACATTGCGACTGTTAAACTCTATCCCTCAACTTATGAAAGCTAACACCCCGTAAACTTTCTTAACTACTCTATCCACCTGTCATGGGACAGGAGACCTAGGGAGAAAGAAAAGGGGGAGGGGGGAAACCCAGAGGATGGGCAAGGGGTATAGTGAGAGGGACAGAGGGAGAAAAAGGAGGGAGAGAAAAAGAATGTGTGTATATAAATAAATAACGGATGGGGTGTGAGGGGGAGGTGGGGCATTAGCGGAAGTTTGAGAATGCTCTATATTTTCACAGATATGAACATTTTCAGTACACAGTCCAACACCAAAGAAGACATAGGAAAAATATTCCTAGAAAGTTACCATTTAATTAAAAATGCAACAAAAGTATGAAAATAAAGCCAATAAACATAAAACTGAACTTGTATATTAATTCTGAACATTAACTTGTTCTCTCTGTGGCTAGCACTGTAATTTCCCTCTTAGGAGCAGACAGTGGATCATGGAAGAAAGAGAAGGAGGAGAGGATCCAAAGGGAGGAGGTGGGTTGAGATGGGTAATGTTGAGACTTTATAAAGCAGGTGAGGCCTCACTAGGAGTATTGTGAGCAGTTTTGGGCCCCTTATCTAAGAAATGATGTGTTGACACTGGAGAGGGTTCAAAGCAGGTTCACAAAAATAATTCTGGGATTGAAAGTCTTATTGTAGGAGGAGTGTTTGATGGCTCTGGGCCTGTATTCACTGTAATTCAGCAGAATGAGGGGTGAACTCATCGAAACCCAGCGAATGTTAAAAGGTCTCGATAGAATGAATGTGGAGATGATGTTTCCTATGGTGGGGCAGACCAGAGAACAGAACCTCAGAATAGAGGGGCATCCTTTTAAAACGGAGGTGAGGAGAAATTTCTTTATCCAGAGGGTGGTAAATCTGTGGAATTGTTTGCCACAGGCAGCTGTGGAGGCCAAGTCATTGGGTATATTTAAGATGAAGGTTGATGGATTCATGATTAGTCAGGGCATAAATGGATACAGGGAGAAGGCAAGAGATTAGGGCTGAGAGGAAAAAATATGGTGAACTGGTGGGGCAGACTCAATGGGACAAATGGCCTAATTCTGCTCCTTTATATTATGGTCTTCTGTGAAGAGAAGAAAAGAGTGAGAGGGGTAACCAGAATGTGGAATAAACAAAGAGAGATGGGGTGACGGTGGGGGCGGGGGGGAGAGAATTTCCCAGAAGCTGGAGAAATTGGCGTTCATGCCATCAGGTTGGAAGCTACCCAGGTGGAATACGAGATGTTTCTCCTCCAACCTAAGAGCAGACACATCGTGGCAGTCAGTGAAGCCATAGTCATAGTCATACTTCATTGATCCCGAGGGAAACTGGTTCAATTGGAAATTGGTTGGAATATGTCGGAATGAGACTAGGAAGTTGAATTGAAATAGGTTGCCGCCTGGCGTTCCGGCCTTTGGCAGCAGCAGAAGTGAAGGTGTTCAATGAATATTGGATCCAGGATGACCAAAAAATGACCCACCCATTAAAAATCACATCAATCTAGGTCATTAATTTATGATACACTTAATTGTTAGGGAAATAAAAACTACAGCAGACCTTGAACTGAGCAGTATCGTACTTGCTCTATTAGTGTTCGAAGTGCTAATTTGATTACAACTCCAACCAGAAATTATGAGTGCACAGTTTTAGCATGACTTGTCCTACTTGGCAAATTGGACAGCAACATGTTTGATGTGTAGATACTGATAATATCCAGCACTGGCAACTAATGCTGTCAGTCTGCTTTGATGTTGGTCTGCCATATGGGATACGGTGATCAAGCTAATACCCCATGTACCAGCATCAATGAACTGCATTATTGGTAGTAATTGAATAGGTTATTTTAGGCTGTTATAATGAAACATATAACAGTATTTGGTTGAAGAAAACTCTGAACGGTCTATATGGTATAAAGTGTCTGAGGCTCATTTGGAACTTCCAGTAATTGGGACATTGATGGCCTCTAACCCACTAGGGAGAAGGAATGGAAGGCTGGAAGCCAGGCCAAACTGGTAGAAACTTCAGGATGAGGATGGGTAGGTTTGCAGGAAGTTCTTTCATTCTTGTTTTATTTTATTTAGAGGTACAACATGATTACAGACATTTTCGATCTTTAGCTGAACACATAAAGGAGAGGTCCCAAAAATGCAATTCAAGGCAGTGAATGCAATTCAATACTACTGTAGAGGTTACTTAAAAACAAACAAAAACCACTGAGAGATTGAGTATGTGGAACTGACACTGTGCTATATGCTTCCAAAATAACTACGTTCCAAGTCAAAAAAAGTATGTTCAATCCTTTATTACGAAACCAGCAAAGACAAACGATCTTAAAACAAAACTAATTAATAGTGATATAGCAAAAGTAATGAAATAAGCATTCCATTTAGTGTAACTAAGCAAAGTTAGTGGTCAACAAAACGATGTCACTTCCCGATTGCCTCTGACTCTCAACTAAACTCTAACCAACTAACTAAGACAAAGTGTGAATATGTGATTATACTCATTAGCTTCTACCACGACCCAAACCACATGACAAATTACCCATAATAAATGCACACAAAAAAATACAAGGCAGGCAGACAGAAAACTAGTAGCATAGTCGTGAACACAACGTTTTACAATACTGGTGACTCATGTTCAATTCCCGTCGCTGTTTGTAAGGAGTTTCTACGTTTTCTCTGTGACCACATGGGTTTCATCCAGTTGCTCTAGTTTCCTCCCACAGTCCAAGGATGTACCAGTTAGTAGGTTAATTGGTCATTGTAAATTGTCCTGTGATTAGGCTAGGATTACTTCAGGGGAGTTGCTGGGGGACGTGGGTCAAAGGCTGACAAGGGCCTATTCCATGCTGTATCTCAATAAATAAATAAATAAATACATACATGGTTCCTTCAACTACCATTCTCTCAGAATTAATCAATAAGCTTCAACAGCTTGGCCTCAATATCTTTGTGTGGAATTACAAAACATTAGTTAGGCCACACTTGGAATATTGTGTGCAGTCTGGTTGCCATTCTACAGGAATGAATGGTTTTGCTGGAGAGAGTGCGGAGGAGATTCACCACTCATCCCTCCCCACTGATCTCCTTCCTGGCACTAATCCCCGCAAGTGGTTCAAGTGCTACACTCGCCCATTACACCTCCTCCCTCACCATCACTCCATGTCCCAAACAGTCCTTCCAGGTGAGGCAGCTACCTACTGGTCTTTCATGGTCATCTGCTGTATCCAGTGGTCCCACAGCCATCGGGTGAAAGATTGAGGAATGGCCTCATCAAGCACCTTTGCTCCATCCACCACAAAGGGTGGGATTTCCCGGTGGCCACTCATTTCAATTGGACTTCCCATTCCGATTCTGACGTGCAGGTCCATGGCCTCATCTCCTGCCACAATGAGGCCACTACCAGGTTGCAGAAGTAACACCTCATATTCTATCTGGCAGCCTCCAACCTCCAACCCTCCAGGTAGCCTCCAACCTGATATCATGAACATCGATTTCCCAAAACCTGATAATTTCTCCATTCTCCCCCTTCTCACTTTTTCTGTTCCCCATTCTGGTTACCCTCTGACACATTTTCTTCTTCCTACTTGTCCATCACTTCCCGTTGGTTCTCCTCCTCCTTCCCTTTCTCCAATGGTCCTCTGTCCGCTCAGATCAGATTCTTGACATGTGAAAGCAATGGGGAAAGCTGGGAGGTGCAGAGATCGGATAATGCACTCAGTGACCACTTTATTAGATGCGCCTACTTGTTAATGCAAAATGATTGACTGTGAAACAATTGTTGGTGCCAAATGGGGTGGTTCAATTATCTCAGAAACTGCTGATTTCTCAGGATTGTCCCGCACAACTGGAGTTTACAGAGGATGGTGCGAGCAACAAAAAAACATCCAGTGAGTGGCAGTTCTGTGAGCAAAAACACCTTGTCAGAGGTTCGAGAAGAATGGCCAGATTGGTTCAAGCAGATAGGAAGGCAAATGTAACTCAAATAACCAATAGACAATAGACAATAGGTGCAGGAGTAGGCCATTCAGCCCTTCGACCCAGCACCACCACTCACTGTGATCCTGGCTGATCATCCACAATCAGTACCCTTTTCCTGCCTTCTCCCCATTTCCCTTGACTCTGCTATCTTGAAGAGCTCTATCTAACTCTTTTTTGAAAGAATCTAGAGAATTGGCCTCCACTGCCTTCTGAGGCAGAGCATTCCACAGAACCACAACCCTCAGTGTGAAAATTTTTTTCCTCAACTCCGTTCTAAATTGTCTACCCCTTATTCTTAAACTGTGGCCTCTGGTTCTGGACTCCCCCAACATTGGGACCATGTTTCCTGCCTCTAGCGTGTCCAATCCCTTAATAATCTTATATGCTTCAATCAGATCCCCTCTCATCCTTCTAAATTCCAGTGTATACAAGCCCAGTCGCTCCAATCTTTCAACATATGACAGTCCCGCCATCCCGGGAATTAACCTCGTGAACCTACGCTGCACTCCCTCAATAGCTAAAATGTCCTTCCTCAAATTGGAAGACCAAAACTGTATACAATATTCCAGGTGTGGTCTCACCAGGGCCCTGTACAACTGCAGAAGGACCTCATGTTACAACAGTGGTGTGCAGAGCATCTCTGAATGCACAACATCTCAAGTCTTAGTGTTGATGAGCTACAGCAAAGAAGACCATGAATGTGTACTCAGTGACCACTTTATTACAGGAGGGACATAATAAAATGACCACTGAGTGTAAGTACTTTAATTCAGAAAGAAGATTGATAATCTATGTCCCGCAGAACCATCGCTAGGAATGGTGATAGCTAATAACTTGCTGAAAGATGACTTCAGCAGCATTGACTGCAAGCACTGCAGAGGGGGAGATACTGGGGAATCTGCCAGGATTCCCTAATACATTATAGAGAAAATATTCGTTCATTCATTCTGTATCAATGGGCAGTCAAAGCTACCCAATGCTTCACTGACACAGCCAACCCACCATCATGGATGGAAAGGGGACAGAAAAGGGCCAGTAATATCATGAAGGATCTCACCCACCCCGCTCAAGGACAGTTCGTCCCGCTCCCATCAGGGAGGAGGCTACACCAGGACCAGCAGACTCAAAAACCATTACTTTCCCCAAGTAGTAAGGCTGATCAACACCTCCAACCACTAACTCCACCACTGCTTTATTATTTCCTGTCTGTCACCTTATGTACAGCCTAGACTCACCTTATGGACATACAATCAATCGATGTAGATAAGCTATCTTATGTATTTATATTTATTGTGTGATTTTTAAATTATTATTGTGTTCTTTATCTTTTGGTCTTTTTGTGCTGCATCGGATCCAGAGTAACAATTATTTCATTCTCCTTTACACTCGTGTACAGGAAATGACATTAAATAATCTTGAATCTTGAGTCTATTTCCGGGAGAGGCTCTTGTCCATTCTCTCAGCTGAGAACTAGGTCAAGGAGAAGCCTCAAGCAAAAGAGGAAATTTAAAGCAATGTTGTGATCTTTTCAACAGGATAGAAATGCCTCATGAATATTCTGAATGCACAATGCTCCAACTGTAACTTTACAAGATTGGTGCTGTCTTTCTTAAGCAGTAATTATACTGGAGAAATAAGCAGAACAGCTGTTTTGCAAATGAATCCTTGGTATTCAGCAAGTGACCTATCTTTGTAGACGAGGTGCCATTTCTGGTGACATTTTCAAGTGCCTGTGATAATTACAAGAACTGAAAATGGGTGAAAGTAGCGTTACAGTTCTACATTGTCGGACAGATGTTGGCTATTAGCTTCAATCTAAACACAGGGATATCTTATCAGCTTTTTGTGGTAATCAAAGTAACAAAAGATAGCTAAAACCTCTGATTCCAGCTTTCATTTACTCTATCACACTCTCTTCTGGGGTAAGGAGTTGAAAGGGATAACAAATCGGCCATGATAAAATGGCGGTGCAGATTCGATGGGCTGAATGGCCTAGTTCTGCTCCTATGTCTTATAGTCATATAATTTTATCCTAGATTTCTGCATTAATAATAGAAATAAGTTAAACCCATTGGCCAATATATCATAACCATCAAGTTTCACACATTGAGTGGTGCCTTCAGGCTCTTGTTGCACCTTCCTGACGATAGCAATGAGAACAGGGTATGTATTAGGTGATGGGGATCTTTAACGATGGATGTCACCTTTTTGAGATATCAATCCTTGAAGATGTCCTGGATAATGTACTGCACTGTACTTCTGCTACAAAACAACAAATTTCATGACATACACTCTGTAGCCATTTTATTAGTTACTACCTGTTCCTGACAAAAGAGCCGCTGAGTGTATGTTCATGGTTTTCTTCTGCTGTAGCCCATCAGCTTCAACGTTCAACATGTTGTGCATTCAGAGATGCTCTTCTGCACACCACCGTTGTAATCTGTGGTTATTTGAGTTACTGTCACCTTCTTGTCAGCTTAAGCAGTCCGGCCATTCTCCTCTGACCTCTTTCATTAACAAGAGACTTTAACTGCCATTCACTGGATCTTTTTAAGGTTTTCATATCATTCTCTGTGAACATTAGAGACTGTTGTGCGTGAAAATCCCAGGAGATCAGCAATCTCTGAGATACTCTAACCACCCCATCCCGCACCAACAATCATTCCACTATCAAAGTCACTTAGATCACATTTCTTCCCCATTCTGATGTTTGGGCTGAACAACAATTGAAGCTCTTGACCACGACTGCATGCTTTTGTGCATTGAGTTGCTGCCATATGATTGCTGATTAGATATTGTATTAACGAGCAGGTGTACAGCTGTACCTAATAAACTGGCCACCTAGTGTATGTCTGTCATAATAAACTTCATTCTGATTCTAAGTTTGAAAGTTCTTGGATAATATAAAATAAATGAATAATTTTGTTGTTTTGTTGCTGGTTTAATGTTGTTGTTGCCTGTGTTGTTCAGCTGAAACGTTGTGGACATGCTATGTTGGCAGCGGAGTGTGTGCTGACACTTCATGGGATACCCCCAGCATATCTTTATGTTGCGTGGGTTGTTAACACAAGCCATGCATTTCATTGTATGTTTTGTCATTCGGTATAGGTGATAAATAAATGAATCCAAATCTGAAATATAACTCAAACAGATAAATAAATTCCCCTTTAAAGGCTCTTGGCATGTTTGAGTGTTGTTTTTGATTGTTGTGTGATGAAAGGTATACTTCCTTTTATTTATTTATTAATTGGTTGATTGAGAGATTGTTCAATCGGGATACAGTGTAGAACCATAGAACCATAGAAACTACAGCACAGAAACAGGCCCTTTGGCCCTTCTTGGCTGTGCCGAACCATTTTCTGCCTAGTCCCACTGACCTGCACACGGACCATATCCCTCCATACACCTCCCATCCATGTATCTGTCCAATTTATTCTTAAATATTAAAAAAGAACCCGCATTTACCACCTCGTCTGGCAGCTCTTTCCATACTCCCACCACTCTCTGTGTGAAGAAGCCCCCCCTAATATTCCCTTTAAACTTTTCCCCCCTCACCCTTAACCCATGTCCTCTGGTTTTTTTCTCCCCTTGCCTCGGTGGAAAAAGCCTGCTTGCATTCACTCTATCTATACCTATCATAATTTTATATACCTCTATCAAATCTCCCCTCATTCTTCTACGCTCCAAAGAATAAAGTCCTAACCTATTCAACCTTTCTCTGTAACTGAGTTTCTCAAGTCCCGGCAACATCCTTGTAAACCTTCTCTGCACTCTTTCAACCTTATTTATATCCTTCCTGTAATTTGGTGACCAAAACTGAACACAATACTCCAGATTTGGCCTCACCAATGCCTTATACAACCTCATCATAACATTCCAGCTCTTATACTCAATACTTCGATTAATAAAGGCCAATGTACCAAAAGCTCTCTTTACGACCCTATCTACCTGGACGACACCTTTAGGGAATTTTGTATTTGTATTCCCAGATCCCTCTGTTCCACTGCACTCCTCAGTGCCTTACCATTAACCCTGTATGTTCTACCTTGGTTTGTCCTTCCAACGTGCAATACCTCACACTTGTCAGTATTAAACTCCATCTGCCATTTTTCAGCCCATTTTTCCAGCTGGTCCAAGTCTCTCTGCACGCTCTGAAAACCTTCCTCACTGTCTACTACACCTCCAATCTTTGTATCATCAGCAAACTTGCTGATCCAATTTACCACATTATCATCCAGATCATTGATATAGATGACAAATAACAATGGACCCAGCACTGATCCCTGTGGCACACCACTAGTCACAGGCCTCCACTCAGAGAAGCAATTCTCTACCACCACTCTCTGGCTTCTTCCATCGAGCCAATGTCTAATCCAATTTACCACCTCTCCATGTATACCTAGCGACTGAATTTTCCTAACTAACCTCCCATGCGGGACCTTGTCAAAGCCCTTACTGAAATTCATGTAGACAATATCCACTGCCTTCCCTTCATCCACTTTCCTGGTAACCTCCTCGAAAATCTCCAACAGATTGGTCAAACATGACCTACCACGCACAAAGCCATGTTGACTCTCCCTAATAAGCCCCTGTCTATCCAAATGCTTGTAGATTCTGTCTCTTAGTACTCCCTCCAATAACTTACCTACTACTGACGTTAAACTCACTGGCCTATAATTTCCCGGATTACTTTTTGATCCTTTTTTAAACAATGGAACAACATGAGCCACTCTCCAATCCTCCGGCACTTCACCCGTTTACAGCGACATTTTAAATATTTCTGCCAGGGCCCCCGCAATTTCAACACTAGTCTCCTTCAAGGTCCGAGGAAACACTCTGTCAGGTCCCGGGGATCTATCCACTTTAATTTTCCTCAAGACAGCAAGGACCTCCTCCTTTTCAATCTGTACAGTTTCCATGGTCTCACTACTTGATTCCCTCAATTCCATAGAATCGGCCCTCCTGGGCCTTCGAGTTGCAATGCCCAGCAATCCCCGATTTAACCCTAGCCTAGTCACAGGACGATTTACAACGACTAATCATCCTATGAACCGATACATCTTTGGACTGTGGGAGGAAAACGGAGCACCCTGAGGAAACCCATACGCTCACAGGGAGGACAAACAGACTCCTTACAGATGGCACTAGAATTGAACTCTGAACTCCAAACTCCGACACCACTGAGCTGTAATAGTGGTGCTCGAACCTCTGTGCTACCTTTTTGTCTTGGTGTCATTTTTATGCTTTTTGTTATTTTTTGTGTTTGTCTAATTAACCTCAGCTTCAAATTTAGAATGGTTTTGGCTTTTGTTTATCATTGTGCATTTTCACTGCTCTGCCTCATTGCTTATGCTAAGTGAGTGAGTGTAGAATGGAAGTAAGTGATACTTTCCTGTCCTGGTGATTAGCGTGATACTATTACAGCGCCTGTACCTGTGGGGTAGCACTGTAGTATAGTGGTTAGCGCAATTCTTTACAGTACCAGCAACAGGGGTTCAATTCCCACCACTGCCTGTAAGGAGTTTAGATTAGATTACGAGAACACTCAGTCCTCGTTTATTGTCATTTAGAAATGCATACATGCATTAAGAAATGATACAATGTTCCTCCAGAGTGATATCACAGAAAAACAGGACAAACCAAAGACTAAGACTGACAGAACCACATAATTATAACATATAGTTACAGCAGTGCAAAGCAATACCATAATTTGATAAAGAGCAGACCATGGGCACAGTAAAAAAAAGTCTCAAAGTCCCGATCGACTCCTGAGTCCCTGATAGCAGGCGGCAAAAGGGAGAAACTTCCTGCCATAAACCTCCAGGCACTGACAACTGCCGATGCCTTGGAAGCAGCCGACCACAGGCGACACTGAGTCCATCCGTCCGAAAACTTCGAGCCTCCGACCAGCCCCTCCAATACAGCCTCCCGAGCGCCATCTTCTGCCGAGTGCCTTCGACCTCCCCCGGCCGCCAAAACAAGCAAAGCCGAGGATTTCAGGGCCGTCTGCTCCGGAGATTCCGGTTACCACACAGTAACAGCGGCAGCGAAGCGGGCATTTCAGAAGTTTTCCAGATGTTCCTCCTTACTCTCACGTCTGTCTCCATCAAATCAGAATTGTGCACGGTACCCTACTTGACAGATTACAGATATCATTCACCGGAGAGGCCGCACGCGCTGCGTCGTGCCGCCATCTTCTCCTCCTCCGAGATACATTCTCCCTTTGACACTATGGGTTTCCTCCAGGTGCTCCATTTTCCTCCTATAGTCCAAAGACATACCAATGGGTAGGTTAATTGGTCATTGTAAAATGTCCTATGATAATGCTTGGATTAAAATGGGGGTTGCTATATCTCAATCAATAAACAAATAACTCATTAGTTGATTCCCGCCAGCCTGCTAAGAGGTTTGTATATTCTCCCTGTGACCACTGCATTTCTTCTGGGTGCTCTGCTTTCCTTCCACATTCCAAAGACATACTGGTTAGGGTTAATGAACTGTGGGCATTCTATGTTGGTGCAGAAATATGGTGACACCCGTGGGCTGCCCAGCAGCATCCTCGCTGTTTCAATTTAATGCAAATGACACAGTTCACTCTAGGTTTCAATGTACATACCACAAATAAAGCTAATCTTTCTCTTTAACTGTCATTACAATACATGATCGGCAGGTTGGGCGACAAGTGTGGAGGAATAAGCAGACTGAAGATCCTTTTTGAGAAATGCCCATTGCGCTCGGACCTCAGTCGCGTCCTGGGACTTACTGGATGGTTGAACTCAAAGTGGTTCAGTGTCTTCCCGGGTTTTCATTTGGCAAAGACATGCAAAACAGACCTTCAGAGAAGAAAAGTCATTCGATTCAGCCTGCATGCAACACATTAGATTGTTTCAAGATTCAAGATTGTTCAGTATCATTTCCAGTACACAAGTAGAAAGGAGAATGAAATAATTGTTACTCTGGATCTGATGCAGCACAAAAAACACAAAAGATAAAGAACACAATAATAAACGAAACACAGCATATTAATACATAAGACAGCTTACATACACAGATTGATTGTATGCACATAAAGTGATGTATTTACGTAATTAGGTCAATCGCTCAAGAACATTCATCTTGAAATGCCTAAAAGATAAGGGAGACTGTAGAGAGTACAATAGCAAGTATTATTGGAGTAACTTAAATCAGAACAGGTGAAATGATAAGTTTTGAAAGTGGGAGTGATGGGGTTACAATACATTCAATTCGAAAGTGCAAATGAACTGCTGCTTCACCTGGAAGGATATTTTGAGTTCCAGAATGGAGGGAAGGGAGGCAATGGAAAGTAGGAGGTACAAGGGCAGGTATCGCAGCTCTTGCCATTGCTTGAGAAAATGCCAGTGACAAAGGCACTGGCTGGTAGAAATAAAAGATACAAAAGTAATCCAAAGGTTCCAATCATTTTTCCTCTTTAATTCTCTGTCTCACTCCCACTCAGACCTTACAGTCTTCAGCCTCCTACATGCTCTAATGATTGTAAAGCCATTGTTACCCTAGCAACTTCGAGTTGCATTGATACTTTCCTCTGTCCTTTCCTTCCACCTGCGATTACTGAACACAAACTATGAACTCACCATCAAGGACTCTTCAACTTATGTTTTCGGTATCTATCTATCTATTTATCTGGCTCTCTGTCTGTCTATCTCTATCTCTTTATCTCTCTATCTATGTATCTATCTATCTATCTATTCATCTATCCATTTGTCTATTTATCAATCTCTCTATCTCTTTATCTCTCTATCTATCCACCTATCGATCTATCTGTATATCCATCTATCTATTTATCTGTTCATTTCTCTATCTGTCCGTCTATTTATCAATCTGTATATCACTATCTATTTATTAATTCATTATTTGTATATTATTTGTTTATTTTGTATTACACAGATTATCTTCTTTTGCCCATTGGTTGTTCTTCAGTCTTTGTGTGTAGTTTTTCATTAATTTATTGTGTATCTTTGTGTGAATACCCACAAGCAAAATGAATCTCAAAGTGATATATGATGACATATACGTACTGTGGTAATAAATCTACTTTGAACTTTGAACATTGAACTTTTCACCTTCTCTACCATACACTGCTAATATTGTATACAGAACACAAATGATTCCTCAGAGGCTGAACATCTTAAACAACACACACGAAGTGCTGGAGGGACTCAACAGGTCAGATAGCATCCAAGGAAGGGATCTGTTTGGCTGAGACCCTTCATAAAAACTGGGAAAAAATGGGCATAAACCAGAATAAGAAGGTGGAGGGAAGGAGAGGAGTACAAGGTGGCAGTTGATAGGTGGAACCGGTTGAGGGGGTAGATGGGTGGGTGGGATAAGGGGGATGAAGTGAGAAGCTAGGAGGTGATGGGTAGAAGAGGTAAACTACTGAAGAAGGAGTTTGACAGGAGAGGAGAGTGGACCTTGGGAGAAAGGGGAAGAGAAGAATCGTCAAAGGAGATGATAGGCAAGTGAGGAGAAAAAAAAGTAAGAGGTGAGCCAGGATAAGGAATGGAAAAAGAGAAGAGGAGGGGAAGAATTTACCGGAAGATAGAGAAAAATCAATGTTCATGCAATTAGGTTCAAGGCTACCAAGACTGAATATCAGGTATTGCTCTTCTACCCTCACCATGGCAGTAGAGGAGGCCACGGACTGACAGGTTGGAATGGGAATGGGAAGTCGAAATGAAATGAGTAGCCACCGGGAAAGGCTGCCTTTTGTAGCAAATGAAGTGAAGGTGCTCAAAGAAGTGGTCCCCCAATCCATATCGGATCTCACCGATGTAGAGGAGGTCTCACCTCGACATAACGTCCCTCAGAAAATATACTTATAACTTGTGCACCACCGAGTTATGTTAAATAGCCAGCAAAGGCGCATTTACCTTCATTTTTTAAAAAAGAATAAATATTATACAGCATTAACACGAGTCCAGTTTTCTCAACATATCTCAGGAGCCAAGGACTGACAAAATGTTGTTGTATGTAATGTGAGCGCCTGCTTCTATTGACAGCCTGGAATATCTCATCTGGAGTTGGATATCTGGGTTCATTCAAAATTCACTAAGTTCCTTGATTTGCTTTTCCTGTTTCTTATTTTGTTCCATTTCTGTAAGGAATGTATGTCTGTGACTGTAACAGTTCTTATTCTGTTGTTCCACTCCACACCTTGTGGTGCATCGGGCTGCAACGTTGTCATTTCTTTAGCATTTGTCTGTTTTTTTATGAGGCCGAGTTGCTTCCTCGACGCGCAACCTGGCCCAGCGCGGATGGAAAATGTGCAAGAAGCCGGCCGGATTTGAACCCGGGACCCCTCGCCTCAAAGTCCGGTGCAAACGCCACTACGTCACCAGCCAGCTTCATAATTCTTAGGTAAACTGAATATGATTGAAGGAAATCAACCGATTTAAAACAAATATCTGGAAATACATGAACTCAAAGGAGGATTGATATTCTGAATAAAGTATTGATCAACATTGGGGATGGAATTAGAAGCCATAATAGAAAGTTAATGTACCATAGGAATGACCTTTGATAAAATAAATTGCCGGTTTCTCCTTGCTCGCACTGGAAGCATGGCGACACTCGCGGGCCATTACCAGCACATCTCGGACTGTGCTAGCTGCTGACGCAAACAATGCATTTCACTGTCTGTCTCAATGTTTTAATGTATGTGTGACAAATAAAGCTAATTGTTAATCTTTTCAGACAGGAAGACCATGAGACATAGGAACAGAATTTGTCTATTCAGGCCATCAAGTCTGCTCTGCTATTTGATCATGGCTGATTTAAGACTGATGACCATAAGATATAGGAGCAGAATTAGGCCATTTGACCCACCTAGTCTGCTCCGCCATTCATCACGGCTGATCCATTTCCCCCTCAGCCCCATCTACTGCCTTCAATCCTTAATCCTTTATGCCTGACTAATCAAGAATCTATCAACCTCTGCCTTAGATGTACGCAATGACATGGCCTCCACATCTACTACCTGTGGCAACAAATTCCACACATTCACCGCTTTCTGGCTAAAGAAATTCCTCCTCATCTCTGTTCTTAATGGAAGTCCTCTGTTCGGAAGCTATGTCCTCTGGTCCCCACCATAGGAAACATTCTCTCCTCGTCCACTCTATCTAGGCATTCTTATATTTAATTGGTTTCAATGAGATCCCCCCTTATTCATCTTAACTGTAGTGAGTGCAGGCCCTGAACTACTAAATACTCCTGAGATGTTAAGCCTTTCATTTCCAGGATAACTCTCATGAACCTACTCTGCACTCTCTCTAATGCCAGCACATTGTTTCTTAGATGAGGGGCCTCACAATACTCAAGGTGAGGTCTCACCAGCACCTTATAAAGCCCCAACATCACATCCTTGCTCTTATATCCTAGACCTCTTGAAATGGTTAGAGCATTGGCTGATTGGTAGGAGGCAGTGAGTGGGAATAAAAGGATCCTTTCCTAGTGACTGGTGGTGTTCTGTAGGGGTCAATTTTGGGACCACTTATTTTTATGCTGCATATAAATAATTCAGATGATGGAATGGATGGCTTTGTTGCCAAGTTTGCAGATGATACGTAGATTGGTGGAGTGGTAGGTAGTGTTGAGGAAACAAGTAGGATACAGAACGACTTAGATTAGGAGAATGGGCAAGAAAGTGGCAAATGAAATGCATTGTTGGAAAATGCACGGCTATGCACTTTGGTAGTAGAAATAAATGTGCGGACTATTTTCTAAATGGGGAGAAAAATCCAAAACTGTGAGATGGAAAGGGACTTGGGAGTCCATGTGCAGATCACCCTAAAGGTTAACAGTGAGACAATGGTGATGAACACAAATGCCATGTTAGCATTTACTTCAAGAAGTCTGAATACATGAGCAAGGATGTGATACAGAGGCTTTATAAAGTATTGGTCAGACCACACATGGAGTACTGTGAGCAGTTTTAGACCATAAGACCATAAGACATAGGAGCAGAATTAGGCCATCTGGCCCATTGAGTCTGCTCTGCCATTCAGTCATGGCTGATCATTTTTTTCTATCTCCTCCTCACCCCCAGTTTTGTAAGGCACTGGTGAGGCCTCACCTTGAGTATTGTGAATAGTTTTGGGCCCCTCTTAGAAAAGATGTGCAGGCATTGGAGAGGGTCCAGAGGAGGTTCACAAGGATGATTCCCGGAATGAAAGGGTTATCATACAAGAGATGATCGATGGCTCTGGGTCTGTAGTCGCTGGAATTCAGAAGGATGGGTGGGATTTTATTGAAACTTTTCAAACGTTAAAAAGCCTAGACAGAGTAGATGTGAAAGGATGGTGGGAGAATCTAGGACAAGAGGGCACAGCCTCACAATAAAGGGGTGCCCTTTCAAAACAGAGATGCAGAGAAATATGGTGAATTTGTGGAATTTGTTACCACATGCAGCTGTGGAGACCAGGTTGCCGGCTGTATTTAAGGCAGAGATTGATAGGGTCTTGATTGAACATGGCATCAAGTGTTACGGGAAGAAGGCCGGGAACTGGGGTTGAGGAGGAGATAGATAAAAAGGATCAGCCATGATAGAATGGCAGAGCAGACTCAATGGGCCAGATAGCCTAATTCTGCTCCTACGTCTTATGGTCTTATGGTCTAAAACTGCTCACAGTACTCCAAGTGTGGTCTGACCAATCCTTTATAAAGCCTCTGTATCATATCCTTGCTTTTATATTTTAGTCCTCTTGAAATGAATGTTAACATTGAATTTGCCTTTTACTTTATTTTGATAACCACCTTTCAATGTTTATTTTATTATATTTTATCTTAGTTGTAGATGCAGTGTGAAATAAGCACTTTCAACCCTTTGAGCAACCCCCTGAATTAACCCTACCCGAATCACTGGACATTTGGCAATGACCAGTTAACCTGCTAACCGGAACATCTTTGGGCTGTGGGAGGAATCCAGAGGACCTGAAGGAAACTCACACATTCCATGGGGAGAACATCCTAACTCCTTACAGAGAACACCAGGACAGGACTCCAAACTCCGATGCCTAAACCTGTTGTGCTAACTACTACGTTATTCAGTTAAAGATTGGGCGCATTATTGCATTTTATGGGACATATTGAATCAATTGTGAATGGATGGAACTGACACATGCTAATCTACAAGACTGTTGTAACAGGCATCTCAATTCCAATCTCTAACATTACTTTATAAGCACAAGAAATTCTGCAGACACTGGAAATGATGTATGAGGAGGGAGGAGGAGAAGATGGCGGCGCGACACAGCACGCGCAGCCTTTCCGATGATGAATATCTGTAATCTGTCAAGAAGGAAGTCGTGCACAATTCTTATTTGATGGAGGCAGACATGAGAGCACAGAGGAACATCTGGTGAAACTACTGAAATGTCCGCTTCGCTGTCGCTGCTACTGTGTGATCCGAAATCTCTGGAGGGGAAGGCCCCGAATCCTCGGCTTTGCCTGTTGCTTGGCATCTGGGTCGAAGCGCTCAGCAGAGATGGGTCTCGGTGCTTGGTGTCGGAGGCTCGAAGTTTTTGGATGGACTCAGAGTTGGACTGTGGTTAGGTGCTTCCAGGATGCTGCAACGGCAAGTTTGTAGCACTGGAAACTCATGGCAGGGAGAGTTTCTTCCTTCTACCGTTTGCGTGAGATGTTGGGGCTATCAGGACTTTGAGACTTTTTTTTACCGTGCCCATGGTCTGCTCTTATCAAATTACGGTATTGCTTTGCACTGTTGTAACTATATGTTATAATTATGTGGTTTTTGTCTGTTTTAGTCTTGGTCTGTCTTGTGTTTCTGTGATATCATACCGGAGAAACATTGTATCATTTTTAATGCATGCATTTCTAAATGACAATAAACAAGGACTGAGTGTCCTCATAATCTGATAATCTAATCTAATGAACAACACAGAAAATGCTGGAGGAACTCATCAGGTCAGGTAGCATCTTGGAGAAGAATAAAGAGCTGACGTTTAAGGGTGTTGGTCTAAATTGTCGCCTCTTTATTCCTTTTTATAGATGTTGTCTGACCTGCCGAGTTCCTCCAGCATTTTGTGTATGTTACTTCAGATTTCCATCATCTGCAGACTTTCTCATGTTTATAATGTTGTAAGTATTCTTTTTGCCTAGACCAGAAGAAGGGTCTTGGCCCAAAATGTTGACTGTTTATTTCTTTCCATGGATACTCCCTGACCTGCTGAGTTCTTCCATCATTGTGTGTGTGTTCCTCTGGATTTCCAGCATCCATGGAATCTCTTGTGTTCATGGTAATCACCCCCACTGCCAATAAATCAGAATTATTGGCAGATGGCCCTTTGGGGAGGATTTGAGAAAAATTCTGCATGTGCATAACTTTTCAATTTTGAAGACTTAGTCTGCAACTTGAGAACTATCAGGAATAAGGCTTTGGTCAGACTGCATTTGGAGCATTGTGAGCAGCTTTGGGCCCCATATCTATGAAATCACGTAAGCATGAGAGCATGTGCTGGCAATACAGAGGGTCCAGAGCAGGTTTACCGGAATGCTCCTGGGAATGAAAGGGTTAACGTTTGATAACTCTGGGCCTGTACTCACTGAAGTTGAGAAGAAAGAAGGGAGTATCTATTGAACAGTGACCTAGTATGATAAAATGCAGTCTTAGCCTCACAATCTACCTTGAAACGACCTTTCTTCTTAACGTCTGCATGCATTGCACTTTTTCTGAAACAGTTCACTGTGTATTCTGTTATTATTTTACCTTGTACTACCTCAATGCACTATTGTAATTATATGATCTGTGTGGGTGGCAGATGACATTTTTTTTCACTGTACCTAGATACATGTGACAGTAGTAACCAGTTTACCAGTTCACGTTGGAAATACCACGCCAGCTATGGCCACAATATATTGATCCTGTCACTGAATTTGAACCTGCAGTAACTGTTAGCACGTCAGAAATCACCAGTCAGGATTCAAGTCACACTGCTGACTCTAAGGAGTTTGTACATTCACTTCGTGGCCACGTGGTTTGGCTCCCACGTTCCAAAGACTGCGGGTTAGGGTTAGTGAGGTGTGGGCATTATATGTTGGTGGCAGAAACGTGGTGACACCTGCACAATCCTCACTGACTAAGATACACAAAATGCTGGAGGAACTCAGCAGATCCAGCAGCGTCTATGGAGGGGAAATCAAGGTGATGCTTCAGACCAAGCACCTTCTTCAGGACATCATTTCAGAACTTAAACTATTCTAGTCTTTAAAATAAGTTTCTTGATGATTCTAACTGGACTGTGCCTTCTCCCCTGCTCAATTTCAGCTCACCACCGTGAAATGAAAATATTTAGTTTGACTGAATGGATAACATGGTGAAAATCATATGAAATATAACCCAGGATGAGGAACGTTAGCACAGAGACTCAAGCTAGATCTAAAATGTCCTGGTAAATGTTGTTCTGAACGATGTACAATGGTTTGGATCTCACAGCCAATTAACATTTTGATGAGGTGTAACCAAGCTAACCTTGAAAACTGCTCTTGGCACCTTTACTCATTTGCAAATTAAAATGCATTGGATCCCGTGGAACAAAATTTATGTTCTGACTGCCCAACCATCGAAGTACCAACTGCATCTGTTAGCAGGTATTTTTTGACACCTGTCTGACTGGAACTGACAAACCACATAATTATTGTCTTTCAAAAGACATCCATAATTTTGCCAATAACTTCAAACAAAATAATCTGGCAGCAAATACTAGCTGTGAGAACTACCTTTCCTCCAGAGAATCGCTAGTGAAGATCATTTCAAATATGATATATTAGACCAATTCACTTAATTAGATGGAAAAGCACAATAAGGAAATATTTTATTGTTTGACATAATTCTGTTCTGGTTAGGGTTTACATCTGATAGAGAAAAAAAGTTTTCTCTTGAGTTAAAGTATCTTAGCTAATTGATTAAATTTCCATTGAAACGTGAGTCCAAAAGATTTCAACTGTCATTTCTTAATGTGAAAACTATTGCATTGTGAAAAAAACAGGTCACTTTAACAAGGTTTTAACAGCAGCTGATATTTATTCCATGTTATCATCTAGATGTGACTGTCGCCCAGTTAGGTTTTGTGTTTGCCAGAGTTGGATAATGATCTGGCATCAGGTCGCAGGGAAATATCGTGTATGGTCTCCAAATTATAATTGCTCAGTATCTGGCTTTTGTCTCTAACCTACCAAGCAGTTCTGCATAAACATAAACTTCATTCAAAGATTTTCTAAAAATTCTTTTTATATACAATTTCTTTGGTCCCTGGCAGCAGTAAGTTCCGATCCGTATGACAGACTTTTTGCCTTCAGACCAATTCATACAATGATACAGTATTCTTATATTGCTGTAGACAAGGGATCTAATTAACCAGTAACAACAAATTTACCTTTGGGCGGATTACTTGAGTTGTGGATGACAAGATTCTGCGGTTTCTAACTTGGAGGTTGATGCCTTTTCTATTTTGTGAACTTCTCTTGCAAACTGTCAAGCTTGCCTTGACATAACTGATGCTAGTTAAACCCAAGTGTTATATAATCCACAGACTGATTACGCCAATGCAGTGACTGGAGTCTACACGAACGTGCATGGAGAAATAACCAACTTTTGAAAATGTATAGACTCGCCAGTACAGATTCGTACGAGATGTATACAGATGCAAAGCAATGTATTATGGGTCTTATTCCTTAGAGTTTTTGGAAAATTACACAAGGCAGTCAAGGATTCTACAACTCGTGGGTCTGACTATTATTTATTTATTTATTTTTCTCTTTCACAGTTTGTCTTCTTTTGCACATTGGTTGTCAGTCTTTGTTTGTGTAGTTTTTTTATTGATTCTATTGTATCTCATTGTTCTACTGTGAATGCCCACAAGAAATGAATCTCAGGTTAGTATATGGTGACATATACTGTATGTTCTTTATTAATAAGTTTATTTTGAACTTTGAAAATGCCGTCATTTAGCTTTCCTTGAATTGTAAATAGCTGGTTTGGGTTTTCCTCAAACAATGACTCTCTTTCATACTCCAGTGATAGTTATTCATTTATTTTATTTAGAGATACAGTGTGGAATAGGCCTGTAGGGTAATGTAATGGGTGACAGATGACACATATTGTTCATGATATAAGCTGTTCTATATCATTCATAAACACGTCACTGAATTGTTGTGCTCACTTTAAGAGATGGTGTCTGACGTAACAACATCAGTGTAAGGAAGTAAAAGGCCGCGGGTTTTGCTAAGCACGTAAAACTACTCTTGCATGTTTTATTCACAAAATTCAATAAGCTACACCACCCAGCAAGCTACCTAATTCATCCTAGCCTAACGCCAGGGCAATTTACAAAGACCAATGAACCTACTAACCCGTATGTCTTGGGATGTAGGAGGAAAGTGGAGCACCTGGAACAAATCCACAGACTCACAGGACAGACACACAGACTCCTTACAGATGGCATCAGAATTGAACTCCAAACTGTAATAAAACCCATGCTAATCACTACGCTACAGTGACATCCTATTTTGCCTTCGCAGAAGATGAGAACTGAAGTTGCTGCATTTACTGTTCCATTATAATGCTGGTCTAACACTGTTGTATATCCATTTGGAAAAATATTCCCTTAATACCAGCTTTCTGGTAAAGTTACCCTGAATTATTCTATATTCTAATATCTAAGTATAATTGAAGGGGACTACCCATTGCCCAAGAGTCCACAGCAGAGCATCATCTCCTGCAGGAACTGATGGTACTTGTTAATATTAATCCTCTGATCAAACAAGGTCATCCAAACATGATTCAACACCTCTTTCCACAGATGCTGCCTAGCCTGCTGTGTACACTAGCATTTTCTGTTTTTGTTTAATTTTTAGGGTAACATTGAAACAGACGAGGCATCAATTTCATACGATGCAGGTCACAAATAAATGCAGCAAAGAAGAGCTTAAATCTTATCCTAATCTCCTTGTAAATATCTGGTTTAGATTCAGCATGACTCTACACCAGATTTAGCACACTATGGTACCACAGCAGTTGGTGCGATCACTTCGCAGCACCAGTATTCACTGATCGGCGTTTGATTCCCGCCACTGCCTGTAAGGAGTTTGTATGCTCTCCCCATGTCCGTGTGAGTTTCCATCAGGTGCTTCAGTTTCCTCCCATATTCCAAAGACATATGGTTAGGCTTAGTGAGTTGGGGGCATGCTACATTAGTCCCGTAAACATGGCGACACTAGAGGGCTGCCTCCAGCACATCCTTGGGATGATGCAAAACAACACATTTCACTGTATGTTTTGATGTACACGTAGCAAATAAAACCAATCAATGTAACACTTGCTGTTGTCTCACGTGACTCCTGCACTGTGTTGTTTTATAACTTTATTTTTTGATTGACACATCCTACTTTGGGAGCCATGGTAACGTAGTGGTTGGCATGACGCTATTACAGCTCAGGGAGCCAAGAGTTTAGAATTCAATTCAGGCATTATCTGTAAGGAGCTTGTATGTCCTCCCCATGGAATGTGTGGGTTTTCTCCGGATGCTCCAGTTTCCTCCCACAGTCCAAAGACATATCGGTTGGGAGGTTAATTGGTCATTGTAACTTGTCCTGTGATTATGCTAGGGTTAAATCGGGGGAGCCTGGGCAGCGTGGCTCAAAGGACTGGAAGGGCCTGTTCCACACTGTATCTCAATAACAATAATACTTCAACATGGGCTCTGATTCAGTACAATTTTACTTGGGTTTAAAAGCAGGAACTATGGGGTTCTGGTGACATCATCGTCCAGAATGGCAGCTTAAATCAATAGCTCCTCTGGAAAAACGCATATTTTGCCCCGTTAATCCATCAAATATAAGATCTTTCAAAAATATCTGAATTGATAAGGGGGGCAAGAATGGGGAAAAAGAATGGAGATTAAGAAAGGATCACTGCGGAGCCTATGGAAGAGAGAGGTACAACACATGACTCTCCTACACGTGTGCGTGGTGGCGAAGCTGACGCTGGGCTTCGTTCAGGCAAAGCGTTCAAATATGATAACAATTTTGGAAGAGATAAGGGAAGTCCAAAAAGATATAAAATAGCAACTAAATGATATAAAGTCAGAGCTCGCTAATGTCAATCAGAAAATAGCAATGGCAGAGACACGAATTGAGAAGGTGGAAGATTAGATTAGATTGGATTATGAGGACACTCAGTCCTCGTTTATTGTCATTTAGAAATGCATGCATTAAGAAATGATCACGTGCAAAACGTGGAACAGATACTAAGTAAGACGATAAAAATATTAAATCAACAGGAAAGTAAATTGCTTGACCAGGAGGGAAGATCGCGATGGAAAAATATCAGGATTTATGATGTTCCCGAAGGAGTAGAGGGGTTATCGATGAAGTTTGTAGAAACGTTGCTGCGGGACGTGCTGGAGATTTCCCTGACTATGGAGATTGAAATTGAGAGTGTGCATCGTGTGCTCGTCCCAAGACCTCTGGGAGACAGAAAAAAATATATACGTGGGAGGAATACACAGGGAAATCATTTCTGTGTAATGGATATAGATTTTTTTTACTTACTTTTATAGGTACTGCAGCAGGGCCCTCATCTCACAGGTAGGAGGGGCTATCCCCTACGACTAGACGTTTCTCCTAGCTCAACCCAGGGTCATCTAGAGACCTCAGCCTTGGAATCACACCTTTGTTACCTTTTTTTTAAAATTATTCTCGTTTCTTGGCTTTTATTTGTTTAGGGAGCAAATCGATTAAGTTATATTCTGCAAAGTTCAATGACATACCAGCAGATAAATACACATTGCTAAGGACAAAGTAAAATTTATTTCTTTTAATGTCAATGGGCTGTTAAATCCAATCAAACGCAGTAAAATTCTATCAAAAATGAAAAAAGAAAAAGTCCATGTAGTATATTTACAAGAAACTCATTTAAGTGATAATGAGCATGGAAAATTAAAGAGGATGGGCTTCACTAATTTGTTTTTCTCCTCCTATAAATCAGGACATAAGAGTTGCTATTCTCATCTCAAGCAAGCTAAATTTTGAAAAAGTATTCGAAATGGGAGATAAGGAGATATATTCTGGTAAGGGGGAATATAGACGGAAATCCAGTTACTTTATTGAATATATACGCACCCCCAGGAAGTGATATTAGTTTCTTCCAGAAAATTACTAATATTATGGTAATGGAAGCAGAAGGTCTCTTGATATGTGGGGGAGACTTAAATTTACAATTATAATCAAAGTTAGACTCTTCCAATAGAAAAGTTTATGAAACAAAGTCCTTACATAAGAAAGTTAACACTCTTTTTGAGGATGTTGGTCTAATTGATATATGAAGGGACTTTTTCCCTGACAGAAGGGATTACACTCATTATTCTGCCCCCATTCCGTACATACAAGAATAGACTATTTCATAACATTTGGGAAAGATAAAGACAAAATAATCACCCTGTGGAATTGGGACAATAGATGTAAGTGACCATGCACCTATACATTTATCTGTTGATTTTGACCTACAACCAAAGAATACTATTTGGAAACTAAATTCAAGTCCACTCAACGATCCCTATTTTAAGGAACAAATTAAATAAGAAATTGGTCTTTACTTAGAATTCAATGATAATGGAGAGGTTTCACCTCGCATTCTATGGGATACTCTGAAGGCTGTCTTAAGAGGGAAAATTATAGCGATATCTTCATATAGGAAAAAATAAGGAATAAAACATTAGAGGAATTACAAAATAAGCTGACGGAACTAGAAAAAAAAACACAAATTGAATTTGACACAGGATACACTGGAGGAAATTTTAAAAATTAGGAATGAAATGACTAGCTCTTCTTTCAGTTAGTCCTGACAAAGGGTCTCGGCCCGAAACGTCGACTGTACCTCTTCCTAGAGATGCTGCCTGGCCTGCTGCGTTCACCAGCAACTGTCAGGTGTGTTGAATGAAATTAATAGTTTGGCTACACAAGAAATTAGAAAAAATTAATGTTTCTGAAACAGAGACACTATGAAAGTGGATCTAAATCAATGAAAATACTGGTGTGGAAACTGGAAAAAATAGATAGCAGAAAATACAATTCATAGAATTAGGGATCCAAGAACAAAAGAGATAAAAAATAAGCTAAGTGAAGTTCAAGAAGCTTTTGAAACGTTTTACAAAACTCTATTCTCCAAAGTTCCGGGGGAAGCGTAACCCAAATTGACACCTTCCTGAATTCTTTAGAGTTACCCACTTTAAGCAAAGAACAAAATAGAACGATGACTGCTGACATGACTGAGGCTGAACTAAAAACTACAATTAGTAGGCTTAAATTAAGCATGTCGCCAGGATTAGATGGATATACGGCAAAGTGGTATAAAGAATTTAGAAGTGAGTTAATTCCTAATTTATTCCCCACACTGAACTGGACCCTAAGAAAGGTGCAAATGCCACCCAGCTGGAAGGAGGCGATAATCTCAGCTACACCGCAAGGCGGCAAGGATAAAATGGAATGTGGGTCATTTAGACCAATATCCGTTCCTAATGTCGATTATAGAATACTTACCTCCATCATGGCCAAACGATTAGAAGGGTTTCTACCCACACTGATACATAATGATCAGATAGGTTTTATACAACAACGCCAAACACAAGACAATATACGAAGGACACTTCACATTATGGATCATATTAAAAAAAATGAAATTGAAGCAATAGTGATAAGTGTGGATGCTGAAAGGGCATTTGATTCAGTTAATTGGAATTTTCTTTAGAGTTTTACATAAATTTGGTCTACATGACACAATTATTCAAATCATACAGGCACTATACTACAATCCTACTGCTAGGACTAAAATCAATGGATATTTATCTAATAGTTTTACCCTAGAAAGGGGCATGAGACAGGGTTGTGCATGGTCACCACTACTCTTCACATTATATCTGGAACCATTAGCTCAATACATCAGACAAAATGAAGATAACAGGGGAATTACTATTAAAGGGACAGAGCATAAATTGGCCTGTTATGCGGTTGACATTTTGATCTATCTAGGGCAACCAACATATTCTTTACCTAAATGGATGCAGTCCTTTGAACAATACGGCCAATTATTGGGATACAAGATCAACATAGTTAAAACCCAACTACTTTCATATAACTATAGCCCACCAAGAGAAATTGAAAGTAGATATCCTTGGGCATGGCAAACAGAGTGTCAAATACTTGGGCATCGTTACGCCAAAAGATTTGGCAAAATTATCAGAATGCAATTATCAGCCTATATATAAAAAAATTAAGGAACATATGACAAGATGGAACCCAATTCCTTTTCTTGGTCTCAGTTCAAGGACTGAATCTATTAAAATGAATATACTGCCCGGACTACTATATCTCTTTCAGACCCTACCAATAGAGATTAAACAAAATCAATTCAATGAATGGAACAAGAAGCTATCAAGATATATATGGCAAGGTAAAAGGCCCAGAGTTTGTCTCAAAACTTTGCAGATAACCAAGGAAAAAGGGGAATGGGGCCTACCTTCTCTTAGAGATTATTATTTTGCAGCACATTTGAGAGCTGTGATATGCTGGTGCAACCCATCATATGACGCTCAATGGAAAAACATTGAGGAGAGGATACTTTCCATCCCCATACAGGCAATTTTGGCTGATAACAAACTACAAAGTTACGTAAATACTATTGATAACCCGTGGGTGAAATGGACTCCTAAAATATGGAAAACTATTATAGAAGAATATAAACTAGAGAGAGACATTGCAATTCTTAAATGGTGTGCATATGACTCAGATTTTACACCAAATAAACTGGATGCTAGATTTAAGGACTGGACAGCTGAAGGAATAACAGCTATTTGTTATATAATGAAAGAAGAAACACTGTTCAGTTTTGAAATGCTCAAAGAGAAACACTTATTAGAAAAACAAGACTTTTACCGGTATTTACAGATGTGACAGTATGTTAATAGGATGGTTAAAAACGTAATCAAGGCAAGTACATGTCTGATAGAGCTATTTAGAAAAGCATATAATTCAGACAACGGTAGTAGAATCATTTCAAGCGTGTATAAGGGTTTGTCAAATCTTAAAACACATTCGACTTCATACATTAAAGCAAAATGGGAGAAGGAAGGAGGGATAATAATATCTGAGGAAGACTGGACAATAATATGGAGGTATCAATGGAAGTGTACCAGTTCACAGAAATGGAGGGAGTTCGGGTGGAAAAACTTGATAAGATATATTATTACACCCTCTCAGAAATCCCATTATGATAGTAACCTCCCTGTTTGCTGGAGAAACTGTGGAAATCAAAATACAAACCATTATCATATTTTCTCAGAATGCCCTGTTATCAAAGACTATTGGAGTTGGATACATAATGCCCTACAAGACATCTTTAAATGTGAAATACCCGGTATACACCTCAAGAATGGTTGAAAAGAGATAAATATTTAATGAATATACTGCTGGTGGCTGGTAAAAAGACCCTAACCAGGAAATGATTATCACAGGAGAGCCCAACTTTAAATGTATGGATGGAAATTACAATGGACATTTACAAAATGGAGAAAACAACAGCATCTGGTAATCATAAGTTGGAACAATTTGATTCACACTGGGAAAAATGGTTTAACTACACCTCAGAGGCCTGATTTTATTCTCACAAGTCAATGAATATGTTGTAAAAAAAATCACTCCCTACTTTATACATAATTTTCTTCTTTTGCTTGTTCTTTCTTTCTTCTCCTTTCTATAAGTGTATACATCAGATAAATATTATGTGGAGATTTGTGACAAATATGATTATATGATATATATGTACAGTATCTGAAATACATGCAATGGAAATGTTTGTTTGATGATGAACTTCAATAAAAAATAAATTACAAAGAAAGAATGGCAGAAGATTGAGAGGAGATTTGGTTGAGGTCTACAAAATTATGAGGTGTACAGGGTTAATGCAAGCAGGCTTTTTCCACTGACCTTGGGTGAGTATACAATTGGAGGTCATGGATTAAGGGTTAAATGTGAGAAGTTTAAGGGGAACAAGAGGGCCAATTTCTTCACTCAGAGGGTCGTGAGAACGTGGAATGAACTGTCAGCACAAGTGGTGAATGTAAGCTTGATTACAACATTTAAGAGAATTTTGGATAGGTACATGGATAGTCAGGATATGGAGGGTTACGGTCCCGGCATATGTCAATGGGAATAGGCAGTTTAAATGGTCTAGGTGGGCCAAAGGTCCTGTTTCTGTTCTGTACCTCTCTATGACTATGACCAGAAAGCATTAATTTAAGATGAGAGGGAGTAATTTCAAAGGAGATGTGAGGGCAAGTTTATCTGAGGTATACACTTATAGAAAAGAGAGAAAAGAACGAACAATCGAAAGAAGAAAACTATGTACAGAGTAGGGAGTGATCTTTTATTTTACAACTGCTGTTAATCATAAGTTGGAACAATTTGATTCATACTGGGAAAAATGGTTTAACTACATAACACCTCATAGGCTTGATTTTATTCTCAAGTCAATGAATATGTTGTAAAAAAAAGATCACTCCCTACTTTGTACATAGTTTTCTTCTTTCGAATGTTCGTTCTTTCTGCTGTTTTCTGTAAGTGTATACCTCAGATAAATATTACATGGAGATTTGTGACAAATATATGATATATATGTAGTATCTGAAATACATCTCATGGAAATGTTTGATGATGAACTTCAATAAAAAAATAAATTACAAGAAACAGGAACTACACTAGTGTGCAAAAGTCTTAGACACATATAGAAAGATAAGGTGCCTAAGACTTTTGTACAATACTGTGTCTACTAAATGCTTACCAGTATTAACAAAAACTTCGGACTCACAGATGTTGCTGTTTCAAGGTCAGATAAAGAGAGGATGGTGATGAATGTCTTTCCACTTTGTGCTTCAAATCAAATCAAAATTAACTCACACAGGAAATGATAGAATAAACAACTTACGCTACTGTGCAAAAAGTTTAGCCACCCTAGCTATTTATATATACCTATGATTTTTGCACAATACTGTAAATTTTAGCCATTTGAGACCACAGACACGTCTTGAAAGCTTGATATACCATGGCAGCTATCAGGCATTGGTGGTTAACCTATGCAGTGTTTTTGTCACCAAGCCATGAAAAAGGATTCCAAATTAATAAAATCTTTAATCACTTAAGAACCGGATAAATAAATTTGCACACAGTGCTTAAAGCAACCAAACTTAATTGGTTCCATTCTGTTGTGGTTTTGATTAAAGGAGTGAAATGTACGCAGAATGATGTGGTATTTCTCAGAATGTTGAACTGTGAGGTTAGTTTCAATAGTGGTGAAATATTGGTAGGGTGGGAGACGATATTTTCCAAGTTACCCGGCACATTATTTACTTCATGTTGGGTCTGCAAAAGGAAATATTGAAAATGGCTTCCTATATCATATGGAACTTTTCATTGCAAAAAATCAAATGTCGTGTGTTGCTGTGCAACAGGGTTCAAATTGCATTTTCTGCGCTCAGCAAAAAGAAAAATCACCAGTGGTTCATGTTTCTGTTGGAATTTAATGATCTAATAAAGAATACATGAGCATGGGTGATTGGTATGAACATGACAGGATTCAGTTGTAATAATCATCCCGATAGAATTATGTGTCCACTTTATTCAGCTCGTCCTGTACCTAATAAAGTGGCCACTGAGTGTACTCTTGTGGTCTTCTGCTGCTGTCGCCCATCCACTTCAAAGCTCTTCTGCACACCATTGTCGTAATATGTAGTTATATGAGTTACTGTCACCTTCCTGTCAGCATGAACCAATCTGGTCATTCTCCTCTGACTTCCCTCATTAACAAGGCGATTTGGCCCACAGAACTGCTGCTCACTGGCTGCCTTTTTGTTTTTTGTACCATTCTCTGTAAACTCTAGAGACTGCTGTGCATGAAAATCACAGGTGATAAGCAGTTTGAGATACTCAAACCACCCCATCTGGCACCAACAATTATTCCACAGTCACATAGATCACATCTGTTCTCCATTCGGATGTTTGGGCTGACCAACAGCTGAACCTCTTGACCATGTCTGCATGCTTTTATGCATCGAGTTGCTGCCACATGATTGGTTGATTAGATATTTGCATTAATGGTCCTGTGTACAGGTGTTCCTGATAAAGTGGCTAGTCCATGCACTACTAAGATGCAGTGATCTGAACTCTGAACTCTTTCAATTTAAATGGCAGTAACTTTGAGTTCTGCCACATTAGTTCAGCTTGTTGAGCAATTGTGCATTTAAATTGGTTCTGTTAGGACAAAACCTCATTTGTGCTCCTGTCAGTGTCACATTAACAGTGTTCTTTTACTTTTCATTCATCTGATGCTGCTTCTAGTCCATTCAACTGCTCAGCTTTTCATGGCAATCTGGAATCCTGCTACATTCCAAGAATGCAACCATCCACTCACATTGTTTTGTTGATGAGGTAGGACCATATCGCACCAACATGCGAGAGGAGGTGTAAGGCACTCCTTCCCTCTGCTAGTCTGCAGGTCACCCTTGGGCAAGGTGTAGCACTTGCTTAGGACCACCCCCACCCCACCAATCAGGGTCATGTGAAGCCATGAGAGCAAGTTGTACGATAACTGGTGCATATCACAAGTCCTAGTTATGTGACCAATGACGCCAGGCAGACAATCTCCGAAGAGTATTGATAATGGTTAGGGTCACCCGTCTTGTAAAGACACTATCCAGAAGACGGTAAAGGCAAACCACTTCTGTAGAAAAATTTTCCAAGAACTATCATAATCATGGGAAGACCATGGTCGCCCATGTCATACAACATGGCACATGATGTGTTTCTTTTTTAATCATTTTATTAGTTTTCAAGTTCATAAACATAATAATACAAAGACATTGGAATTACATTATTGATAATAAACATACAAGAAAAACTATAAATAGTACAAATGTAACAGACTTCCAAACTCTTGCTATAATTTATCATGAAGAAAAAAAGGATATCACAAAGAAAAACCCAAAAAACAAAAGAAAAAAACTAAATTACTAGACCCAAAAAACCAAACAGAACAAAACAAGGCTGAACCAATATATTAGATTGAATACTTTCATTAATGTCATCAATTCCACTCCTCTATTCATACATTCTAAGTTAATAAAAAAAGGATTCGGAATAGGTCAAACTACAGCATATGAAAATGTTGAATAAAATGGCTTCCAAGTCTCTTCAAATTTAACTGAAGATGATCTGTCAACGATTGTATGGTTGAGGTCTTAGTGAACTCGACAAGAACATTTGATATGTTGATTAACGAAAATCTGGCTTTTATTATTTATGCGGAAGGGGACTGTTTCCTCTCCACTAGAGGGTAATTGGGATTTGGGCTGCATTGCCCGATAGGGCAGTTGAGAAAAGTTTAATGGTGGTCCTCAAAATGAAAAAAAATTGCAAAGGCATGGGGCAAAGCGCATTTGTGATGGAATGGAGTTGGTGAGTTTAATTAGACTGCTTTTTAAATCGCTGGCACAGACTACAAGAACACAGTAACTCCCTTGTGTTCAAAGTTCAAAGGAAATTTATTATCAAAGTATATTTACAACCCTGAGATTCATTTTCTTGCAGGCACACTCAATAAATCTATAGAATAATAACAATAAGAGAAGCAATGAAAGACCACATCAACTTGGGCGTTCAACCAATGTCAAAAGACAAACTGTGCAAATACAGAAAGAAAGAAATAATGAATAAGTAACAAATATCAAGAACATGAGATGAAGAGGCATTGAAAGTGAGTCTTTAGGTTGTAGGAACATTTCAACGGTGGGCCAAGTGAAGTTAGGATACCGTCTGGTACAAAAGCCTGATGGTTGACGTCCTGTATAATTCTGCAATTCTAAAATTTCATATATGCAAACAATGGTAACTTCTTCTGCTAGCCTTTAATTGTTTACTTACACTATTAGAACTCAAGCTATAATTAACTGGAACATTCTGTAACAAAAAAAATGACTAAGCTTTTTCGAAAACCAAAAAGTGCTATTAACTTCCCAAATTAAACGAGGAACGCCCCAAAGCAAGCAGCTTTATTTTCTGCACAGTAAATGTATGTCTGACAACTAAGGATCTAACAGTAAACTTCCAAACTATGGAAATTTCCACTGTTCTGTCAACTTCTTTGGTCAAGAAGATAGAAAAGAAAAATGATAATTTACTTTTATATAACACCTTTTGTGATGGGATGTCCTGAAGGGATTTGCAAACAATTAAGTACTTTTAAAATGCACTCATTATTTTCCTATGAAATAGAAAAGGACCCATTTACTCAGCATAATATCACATAAAACATTAATCCAATTCATATTCATTCCCAATAGATTCTGGTTAATTGAGACACATTGGGACCAGTACATTTTGGCCCAATTAAGCAGCTCTCCTAATTAGCCAATGTTTCATGGAAATAGTTAAAAGATATAAAAAAGACCAACTACTGTTTAAATAGGTGACAATCTATGTATTTAAACAAAACACAGAACAAAGTAGAACACTATCAATACCTCCAAAGTACTATAAAACTGTATATTAGTTCCTAATAGTCATCAACGGATGAATTCATCCAGTGAACACTGTCATGAACTTTTGATTGACTATAAATTAAAAAATCTTAGTGCAGACACCTGGTGCATATAATAGACTGCCTTCATACAGTGATTTTGGTGACTGCATTCTCTAAGTCTTCATTTTCATTGTAACATTCAAGATGTCGATACCTTCAAATTCTTCGTCGATCCTAACTTTGTGAATTAATGAAATCGTTTCATGTTCACTGCCAGCCATTTCTATCAGCTCCAAGCCCAAATGCTTGAAACAGCAGTGAGCAAAACAGATCTGAATTGTCTTACTACTTATTTCTCACTAACTATCAATAACAAAAATCACCTGCTTTGAGCACAAACACATGTAACTGATGGTATTAAAAAGCTGGTCACCCTAAGCACAGTGTAATGTCTAATGACCACACAAGCACGCTAGTTAGAAGCTGCTTGGCAACAGACTCCTGTCCTAAGTGGCATGGTGTCCCAAATAAACAAAGGGAATCCCAGCTAATTTGTTGATTGGTTTTTGTTCTGTAAGCGCTGTCCCAAATTACCGATTGCCTAATGAACTGGAACTCACTACTTGTAAAATGCAGTCATTGTTGCTCAAAAGGACAGTTTACTCCCAGCAAGGTATCATGTAAAACATGAATGAGATTGATATTCATTTATCATATGTATGTACATCAAAACAGACAATGAAATGCATCATTAAAAACCAACACAACCTAACGATGTGCTGGAGACAGTCTGCTAGTGTTGCCATACATTCCAGTGCCAGCATAGAATCTCCACAATTCTCAGCAGAGCAACACAGAACCAAACAGAACACAAAAAGCAACGGTACAACGATACAGCAAAATTGGCCCTGTATCATCCTCCCACACATAGGAAGTCCTCCAATTACAGGACAAGCCAAATTTAACTTCCAGAAGACTCAAGAATTGACAGACACTGGGCTTTTATTTCCCCAAGTAGATTTACAGAGACTCACAGACCCAAGTTCCTGGGACATGGGTACGGTACCAAAATGATCATGTATTTGGACTAGCCAGCAAAGGTTGAAATATTGCTATATTTATACTCTATTCTTGGTTGGTGCAACTGTAACAAAACCCAATTTCCCTTGGGATCAATAAAGTATGACTATGAAATCCAGGGACAAGAGTTTGAACCTTACCAAAGCAGCACGGAAACTTAAATAAAACGTAGAACGATACAGCACACTCCTGACCCTTCAGCCCATTGCATTGTGCTAGCCATTTCACCTATTCTAAGTGTCATGGTTCAGTTTGTAAAGTCTGCATTCTAGTTCACTGTCCAGTCCATCAATCTGTATTCCAGGTTTTCCAGTTTTCCCTGGTCCTGTTGTGTGCCTTAATTGAAGCACATGATCCTGCTTTTGGGCTGCTACATAAATAGCTCCTAGGTTCAGCTTCATTTGCTGGACTGTTCCCTTCATCTTCCTCCCAGAGCCAAGCCATGTCATGTCCTCACCTCGAGGATCCCAAGCCTCATGTCCTCGCCTTGAGGAACCCAAGCCACATCCAATCTTGTAGCCACGTCATGTCCTCGCCTAGATCCGGGGTCCGAGCCAAGACCCAGGTTTCGGGTCCTTGTCCAGTCTCTGGCTCTGAGTCCTCATCCAGGTCTCGCTTTCCTAGTCATGTCCCAGCCCAAGTCTGTGTTCTTGTCCCAGCTCCTAGTCTTGCATCCAGTCCCGTCCCTAACTCTAGTTCTCTAGTCAAGTCCTGTTCCTTGTACTTCAGTGTCTGTGTCTTGCATTTGGGTCCGCTCCCAGTGCCGCCACACCCCCTCCCCCCCCCCGCAAACTATGACATGATGATCGATCTTCCATTCTCACCCAGTTAGTCCACCATTTTTCTTTCATCCACATGCCTTTTGAATCCTCCTAATGTATCTGCTTCCACTACCACCCTAGTACACATACACTTATCACTGTGGAAAAAAAACTACCCCTGACATTTCCCTTCCAAACACCTTAAGGATCTGCCCCCTCATATTAACCACTTACGCTCAGGGAAAAGCATTCCTGGCCGGCTACTGTATCTGCATCTCTAATTGTATTTATTTTATTTAGAGATACAGTGCAGAACAGTCCCATCCAGTCCACTAAACCACACCACCCGACAACCCACCAATTTAACCCTAGCCTCATCACAGGACAGACTTAATTCTTTTTTAGCAGCATAAGGGGCAGTAATGTTTAGGGCAGCAGTGAAGGTTCCTCCATCTCTGTCTGTCCTTGGCCATCTTCTCTATTGTGCCCCAGGTGTGGAATGACCAATTACCCTACTAACCAGTACATTTATGGACAGTGGGAGGAAATTGGAGCACCCGGAAGAAATCCACATGCCCACAGAAAGGAACATACAAGCTCCTTACCGAGGACGCCAAGTTGAACTCCGAACTCTGACATGTCGAGCTGTAATAGTGTCATGTTAACCACTACATGTACACCACTACATGTACACCTCTGCAAATATCTAATCAGCCAGTCATTTGGCAGCAACTCAATGCACAAAAGCAAGCAGACATAGTCAAGAGGTTCAGCTGATATTCAGGCCAAAGATCAGATTGGGGAAGAAATATGATTTAATTTACTTTGACTGTGGAATGATTGTTGGTGCCAGACAGGGTGGTTTGAGTATCTCAGAAACTGCTGATCTCCTGCGATTTTCGAGATCAACAGTCTCAAGAGGTTACAGAAAGTGGTGCAAGAAACTATAAACATCCAGTGAGCAGCAGTTCTGTGGGTGAAAATGCCTAGTTAATGAAAGAGGTCTGAGGAGAATAGCTAGACTGGTTCATGCTGACAAGGCGGCAACGGGAACTCAAATAACCACGTATTACAACAGAAGATCATCTCTGAATGCATCAAACCTTGAAGTGGATGGGCTACATCAGCAGAATAACATGACATATACACAGTGGCCACCTTATTGAGTACAGGAGGTTCATAATGGACACTAAGTGCCCATTTGTCCAACATGTTATGAGGCATGTCTTTGAAATGTTTCATTTACCCTTTAGTTACGTGTTATAACTTGCCCCACTCTGCCTGTTTCTGATGTTGCTTCATTGCTTTGTAGTTTGTCTCTTTAGAGTGGTTCACTTGGGTGTTGATCCCAAGTGATATGGAAACACAAATCACAGTGGACCCAATCATGCTGTGGTCATTATTACCTTGAGCTGTCACAGTTTCTATTTCCACCCCGCTGTCTGAGACACTAGCCATTACTGAGCTTGGTGCTTTGTCTCACGCTTCCCTGACACACGGGGTCAGGCAATATGTCTCATAAGTTGGTGCTGGTATGTAATTCCCAGGTGTTATTTGTAGGTTAATAAAGGTTTCTGAGAGAATTAACAGCTTGTTTCTGTAACAGCTGTAAATCATTTTCAGCACAACAGCCAAGAAGCAGAGGCTAGGTCTAAATTTGCAGTTATTTAGGCATGCTCAAAAGGAAGTGAGAAAAGGGGATTGTTTGGTACAATTATTCTTCTTCAGCCTATCACCCTTACTTAGGTTTAGGCCACTGACAGCAGTTTAACAAAATCCTTTGTCCTGGGCCAAAGGTTGATGGGCCTTGTATGTCAGGCCTGCACAGGAAGACACCTTACAGTTTCCACCCAGCTAACAGGAGTCACCTGCCACTCATTTCCAACTCATCACCTGCAGCCCATTTAAACCCAGCCCTTATCAACAATCCTTGTTTGCCCATTGAACCAGCGATCCTCAACCAGTTGTTCCTTGCCTTCAGTTACTTTGTCGCCTTGTTGTGTTTAGTTTCTGTTCTGTTTTGTGTCCGGAACCCCTTCTCCCCAACATTCTACCAAGTATAGTTATTTTGCATTTTATTATTAAAGTAATCACTCACTGATAAATCATCACTGCTCTGCATTTGGGTCAAGCCTACTCTACTATTCCAGACACTGTAGGTCCACTTTCATCACATGACTTCATGTCTTCTCAGTGAAGATCCTTCTGCTCCCAGAGATGAGGTCTTTGCATCTTCTATTGGCATTTCTGTTGCTCAGGTTTTTTTCCACAGATGGCGTTGCTAACTCCACACCCAACCCTCCTCCTTTTTCAGCCAGGCTTATGACCATCCGTGGCAGAGCTGCTGAGCACAATTGCAGAAAAGAAAAAGTATCTAAAGTATTTGTTTACCAGGTAGACAACAGACTGACAGACACAGGAACAGACAAATGGAAGTGATGCAACAAACAGATGGACACCACCCAATCTCGCAAGCTCGGGAGCAAACAGCACAAAATTACAAGTTAATGGATAGCAGGGGTATGGAGGCTTGTGGTCCAGGTGCAGGTTGATGGGCTGAAGGGCTTGTTTCTTTGCTGTATATCTTCATGACTCTAAAAGGTGAATGCATTCTCCAGCAGCAGTGAGCCAGGAAAGGAGGAATACAGCAGAGCAAAGTTATTTAACTTACTACCTGTTACGCCACTGATGTTTAGGGCAGAATGAAGGTCCTCCTTTCCTGGAACTGTTCAGGGCTTCCTTCATCACGTCGGTCACTTCCTCATAGTTTTCACTGCAGTCAGTCCATGCAAATCCCAGGTGGAGACTCAGGAATACCATCGCACTCAGATGTAGAAAGATTCTTCATTACTGTTCCCGTAACAGTTTTATTTTACCAGTCAGGGTTGTTAGCCCTGAGATGAACCCCTGAACCTGGAGAGCTGGTGGATTTGACCTCTACCCTTTGACCTATTTGGCATGGGTGATGCTACCAAGACCCAAAGCACAACACCTTGACTACAACCAACACAGCGCTCTGGATCATTGAGGCACACAAACCTCCAAACCCTACAACAGGCTTGTGGTCCTCTTGGAGGAAAGTTGTCTAAGGCAGAGTTCAATTAGCTTTTTGAGCTTCATGTATATCCCATCAGTGGATGTGCTATCTTATCCTCAGCCACACTAACCTATGCAGAACAAACATGGGATAAAAGGAGATAAGGAGATTGTTGTACTGCATACAAGATGTATGATGGGATATGAAAATGTGCTTAAAGCTCCCTATCTGGCAGAACTAAATTACAAGAGTTTTCAATATTCTATTTGAAGGGGGGGGGGGCAGAATAAACACTAATCTTGATTTCTGATGAATCAATAAGACCCCTCAGCCCCTCTTTGTTCATACCTTAATGCAAAGCATTGATCTGGAGCAAGTGTTCCAATTTTCTGTTTAGAACTCCATTTTACCAATCCACAGCAGGGCCCACTAGTGCGATCATTCAGGTCGAGTATGATGTTCTCTTCAGGGGTTGACTGTTAGTGGGTCTTCAGATGGCTGCAGAGGTTGATCTGAGACCCACATAATGGGGCTTAATCAGGGATGTTAGGGGAGATGCCCTTAATGGGGAATGCCTGTGTTTGACTTCATTTAATGTGCAGAGGCTGATGCACGGGCAGCCACTGTGTGGTCCTTGACAGATCGGGGTCAGGGTCCAGTGGCTTTGAATGCAAGATGACTGGGGACCCTTCATTGCTGCAGCCTTCCTCCACCTTCACTCCCATTGTGATGTGTCTTCATCTTCACCAGCTCCACTGTTGAGGTCTTGGTTGGATTGCTCTTTGTCTGGAACTTGCCCATTGACCTTACCGCCATGGAAAACCCTACAGGCTAAACTCCAGAAGCCATCACTCTCGGCATCTTAGGAACTCACAAGCATCTCCATCACGCTAAGGTGAAGATCCTCGGAGAAGACAGCTGGACCGACACCACACACACTCAGTGGCCACTCCATTAGGTGCACTTGCTCGTAAACAGTTATCTAATCAGCTAATCACATGGCAGAAACTCAACGCATAAAAGCACGCAGACTGTCAAGAGGTTCTGTCATTGTTCAGACCAAACATCAGAATGGGAAAGAATATGATCTAAGTGACTTTGACCATGGAATGATAGTTGGTGCCAGAGGGTGGTTTGAGTGTCTCAGAAATTGCTGATCTCCTGGGATTTTCATGCACAGCAGTCCCTAGTGCTCAGAGAGAATGGAGCAAGAACGAAAAAAAAAACATCCAGTGAGTGGCAGTTCTGTGGGTGAAAATGCCTCGTTAATGAAAGAGGTCAGGGGAGAATGGCCAGACTGATGCTAACTGAGAAGAAATTGAGAGCAACTCAGATTAACTATGTGTTACAACAGTGGTGTGCAGAAGAGCATCTCTGAATGAACAACACATCACACCTTAAAGTGGATGGGCCACAACAGCAGAAGACAGAAAATACACTCAGTGGCCATTTTATTAGGTACACTGGCACCAAATCCAGTGAGTTTTCTCCACAGAGGAGTGCTGCAGCTGTCTACTACAGGTACTTGCTCTGTGTTGACACATCCGGCTCGGGAAGAATGCGTCCATGTGCAGGATAACAGCATTTATGAATTAGTTCACTGTTTTAATTAATTTACTCAAGGTCAGCAGCAAAATTCTGTTCATTCAACTGGAAATCAACTGAACCCTAGATTAGTCCAGGTAAAAATGAATTCAGAATCAAAACCGAAGTCAGGTTTATGACCCACTGAGTTCTTCGCACTTTCTGGTTTTATTCCAGATTACAAGCTCTGAATCAACATCAGAATTGGGTTTGTTATCTTTGGCATACTGTAAATCATGAAATGTGTTGCTCTGCAGCAGCACCGGAGTGGCAAACCTAGAGATCCTCGACAGGGCAGCAACCAACAGTGTTAAGGCCACAATTGTAAATGCACAGCTTCAGTGCACAGGCCATGTCATATGCATGAAGGATTCCCGAATCCCCAGGCAGCTGCTATATGGCGTCACAAGAGGTGATGCAGATTAGATTATGAGGACACTCAGTCCTCGTTTGTTGTCATTTAGAAATGCATGCATTAAGAAATGTTACAACGTTCCTCCAGAGTGATATCATAAAAAAGGGCAAACCAAAGACCAACACTGACAAGACCACATAATTATAACATAGTTACAGCAGTGCAAAGCAATACCATAATTTGATAAAGAGTAGATCATGGGCACAGTAAAAAAAATGCCTCAAAGTTCCGATCGACTCCCGATAGCAGGCAGCAAAAGGGAGGAAGTCTCCCTGCCATAAACCTCCAGGCTCCGACGAATGTCAATGCATTGGAAGCACCCGACCACAGCCGACTGAGTCCGTCTGAAAACTTTGAGCCTCCAACCAGCCCCTCTGACACAGCCTCCCGAGCACCATCCTCTGCCGAACGCTTCGACCTCGCCCGGGCCGCCAAGCAACAAGCAAAGCCGAGGACTCAGGGCCTTCTCCTCCAGAGATTCTGGATCACAGTAGCAGCAGTAGTGAAGGCATTTCAGAAGTTTCACCAGATGTTCCTCTGTGCTCACGTCTGTCTCCATCAAATCAGGATTGTGCACGGCACCCTACTTGACAGATGACAGATTACAGATAACAGATATCATTCACCAGAGTAGCTGCTGCGTGCTGTGTCGTGCCGCCATCTTCCCCTCCTCCTTCTAGATGCTGGGAATCTACAGCAATATACACAATGAGCTGAAGGAGCTCAGCAGCTCAGGCAGCATCTATGGATGGAAATAAGCAGTCAATGACCCTTCATCAGGACTATGTGGTGAGCTTTCGCTGAGCAAGAGGAATCAAGGTTCAATGACTACATGAGAGCTAACATTGCACACGCTGAGCTTGTACCAAAATGGCTGGAATAGTGTGCGGGACTGAGTGGCTGACGAGCCCTGGTTAGAACTGCCAACAACATGAAGAGACTCCAAGGACCACAAATCGCTGCCCAACACAGAAAAGCAATAGCAGTGGCTCCACTTCCAGATCCAGCTCAGTTTTCAGATCCATATTCTGGACATCCACGTCATTCACAACTTGGACTCAGCAGCCACCTACAAACACACAATAGAACTGCACGAATCTAACTGTCATGGTTGGATACGATGGACAAACAATATATCTACAGTGCAACACAAACAATCAATTCTAATAAGAAATATGTAAAACAGTCACATAAGCAGTGAAGAAAGAGCAAAATAGTGAAGTAGTGCTCATGAAATCTGATGGCAGAGGGGAAGAAACAATATTGACTGCCCCTATACTTAATGCTCTTTTGGACTGTGTGTGTTCAAGCTCCTGAACCCTCTCATTGATAGTAGCAAAGAGATGAGGGCATCTGTGTTCTAAGTTCTATGTCCTGGGTTGTGGGGGTCCTTAATTTGTTTAATAAAAGTTTTTAGAAACATACAAAATAGGTGCAGGAGTAGGCTATTCGGCACTTCGAGCCTGCACCGCCATTCAGTATGATCATGGCTGATCATCCAACTCAGAACCCTGTACCAGCCTTCCCTCCATACCCCGATCCCTTTAGCCACAAAGGCCGTATCTAACTCCCTCTTAAATATAGCCAATGAACTGGCCGCAACTGTTTCCTGTGGCAGAGAATTCCACAGATTCACCACTCTGTATGAAGAAGTTTTTCCTCATCTCGGTCCTAAAAGGCTTCCCCTTTATCCTCGAACTGTGACCCCCCTCGTTCTGAACTTCCCCAACATCAGGAACAATCTTCCTGCATCTAGCTTGTCCAATCCCTTTAGGATTTTATACATTTCGATAAGATCCTCCCTCAATCTTCTAAATTCTAGAGTACAAGCCTAGTCGATCCAGTCTTTCATCATATGAAAGTCCTGCCATCCCAGGAATCAATCTGGTGAACCTTCTTTGTACTCCCTCTATGGCAAGAATGTCTTTCCTCAGATTAGGGGACCAAAACTGCACACAATACTCCAGGTGTGGTCTCACCAAGGCCTTGTACAACTGCAGTAGTACCTCCCTGCTTTTGTACTCGAATCCTCCTGCTATGAATGGGAGCATACCATTCGCCTTTTTCACCGCCTGCTGTACCTGCATGCCCACTTTTAATGACTGATGTATAATGACACCCAGGTCTTGTTGCACCTCCCCTTTTCCTAATCAGCCACCATTCAGATCATAATCTGTTTTCCTGTTTTTGCCACCAAAGTGGGTAACCTCACATTTATCCACATTAAATTGCATCTGCCATGAATTTGCCCACTCACCTAACCTATCCAAGTCCCCCTGCATCCTCTTAGCATCCTCCTCACAGCTAACACTGCCACCCAGCTTCGTGTCATCCGCAAACTTGGAGATGCCGCATTTAATTCCCTCATCCAAGTCATTAATATATATTGTAAACAACTGGGGTCCCAGCACTGAGTCTTGCGGTACCCCACTCGTCACCTCCTGCCATTCTGAAAAGGTCCCGTTTATTCTCACGTTTTGCTTCCTGTCTGCCAACCAATTCTCTATCCACATCAATACCTTACCCCCAATACCATGTGCTTAAAGTTTGCACACTAATCTCCTGTGTGGGACCTTGTCAAAAGCCTTTTGAAAATCCAAATATACCACATCCACTGGTTCTCCCCTATCCACTCTACTAGTTACATCCTCAAAATTCTATGAGATTCATCAGACATGATTTTCCTTTCACAAATCCATGCTGACTTTATCCAATGATTTCACCGCTTTCCAAATGTGCTGTTATCACATCTTTGATAACTGACTTTAGCATTTTCCCCACCACCAATGTTAGGCTAACTGGTCTAATTCCCCAGTTTCCCTCTCCCTCCTTTTTTAAAAAGTGGGGTTACATTAGCCACCCTCCAATCCTCAGGAACTAGTCCAGAATCTAACGAGTTTTGAAAGATTATCACTAATGCAGCCACTATTTCTTGGGCTACTTCCTTAAGCACTCTGGGATGCAGACCATCTGGCCCTGGGGATTTATCTGCCTTTAATCCCTTCAATTTACCCAACACCACTTCCCTACTAATATGTATGTCCCTCAGTTCCTCCATCTCCTATAATTCATAATGTCTTATCATCTGCAGTTTTTAATTTTGCCTTTTAGGAAGTCACCCAAATTGAAGTAGTTTGTTAATTTTTACTAATATAATTTGAGCTCCACCTATGCAAAATTGATCTTATTAACCACCTCAACTGTAATCTATATGGCTGGCTAATCACCATCTACCCAAATACATCTATGGCAAAGCAAATTTGACAATATCCATTGTACATTTTCATAAATTTTATACCTTAACATCACAATGTTAGCCTTTACAATGTTGCTGAATCAGCATAATGGTCCATATTAATAAAACAGGATTAATGTCAGTAAAGTGGAGACAAGTGGAAAAATAACAACCTTTTAAGGGTATAACCTTCTAAATGGTTGTGCCCAGGGGATCCATTACAGACCCTTGAGTATTATTTCATGGGCTGGATAAGTGAACAGTTAAATTAGTGTCATCAGTAAAGTATACCACATTACAACATTATTCACATCTATTATTAAATGTACCTGTACTTATACTGTTTTGCAAATTAAAATGAATGAAAATCAGAATCGGGTTTACTATCACTGACATGTTTTGCAGTAGCTGTACAATTCTACACAAAAATCTATAAATTACAGTCAGGAATATAGATATATTTGAGCCTCACCACCCAGCAACCCTTGATTTAACCCTAGCCTGTCCATGGGACAATTCACAATGACCAATGAACCTTCCAGGTGGTACATCCTTGGACTCTGGGAGGAAAGCAGAACACCCAGAGGAAACCCAGACGGTCATGGGGAGGATGTACAAACTCCTCACAGGCAGGGCAGGAATTGCACCAGGGTCATTGGTACTGTGAAGTGCTGTGCCAACCACTATGCTACCATACCAACCCTTTTGAAGACGCTGGAAGGCTGGTGCCCACAATGGAGCCAGCTGAGTTTGGACTTTCTGCACCTTTTTCTGATCCTGTGAATCTTTGACTAGCAAAAAGCTTCAACTAGTTCTGCAAGTTTCTAAGTAAAACTATTTCTCTTGGCTGCACCAATTGCTTTACACTTGTCTTTGAAATGTGTTTGAGAAACTCTAATGAACTGAATCATCATGAGATTTTCATATTTCCTTGGAGTCTTTTTTTTTTTCCAAACATTAAAGTGCTTTCTGGTATATTTAAACCTAAATGCTGATTTCATTTCAAAATGTAGAAGACAAAGTTCTCAAAAATAAAGCAAACTTTCTCTTCTATTCATTTCCTTTACTGATTAGGCTCTTTCCTTATGTGAGAGTGTAATTACTGTTAATCCAAATCTATTTTCTGGACTAATTATTCATAGTTTTGCCTTTGTACATATAGTCCATTTAAATGAGTGATTGGTACAATGACTATTCATTATATTGAAGATGGATTAAAATTTTTGGCATAAATCACACTCAAATAGCTAATGGAAATTAATTTATATTAAGAAATGGAACTATTTCCTCAAAATACTTTATACTCAAACAATTGGTACTAGAACGTACAATCATCACAGCGATATTGTATTCTGTGCTTCCCACTCCCTGGATTACTATTAAATATTAAAAATAAAAATAGTAAAAATTAGTAAATATTAAAAATAAATTATAAATCATTAATAGAAAATACAAAAATGGAAAGTAAGGTAGTGCAAAAAACAAATGAAAGGCAGGTCCGGATATTTGGAGGGTACGGCCCAGATCCAGGTCAGGATCTGTTCAGCAGTGTTATCACAGTTGGAAAGAAGTAGTTCCCAAATCTGGCCATACGAGTCTTTAAGCTCCTGAGCCTTCTCCCTGAGGGAAGGACGAAAAGTGTGTTGGCTGGGTGGGTTGTGTCCTTGACTATCCTGGCAGCACTGCTCCGACAGCGCGCGGTGTAAAGTGGGTCCAAGGATGGAAGATTGGTTTGTGTGATGTGCAGCTCATTTATGCTCATCATAAAGGTTGCCACGGTATCATAGCAGTTAGCACAGTGCTATTACAGACCCAGGTGTCAGAGTTCAGAGTTTAATCCTGGCATCCTGTGTGAGGAATCCGGACATCCTCCCTGTGGAAGGTGTAGGTTTTCTCTGGATGCTCTGGTTTCCTCCCACAGTCAAAAGACATAACAGCTGGTAGGTTAATTGGTCATTGTAAATTGTCCCATGATTAGGCTAGGCTAAAATCAGTAGTTCTCAGGGGCTGCTGAGCATCACAGCTCGAAGGACCGGAAGGGCCTTTTCAGTGTGGGATCTCTAAATAAAATAAATCAAGATTTTCAATTCACTGAAATAATTCATTTTTGAGTTAACACCATGTTTAAAAGAGTAGGCAGAACCACATAATTAAATTATTTTAAACTGTTTCCTCATTGAAACTTGACTGGTTTCTGATAATCAAGTCCTTAATCCAAAGTCTACTCGTCGAGAATCCTTGCAGAGTTTAAAAATGCAACAAGGAAATAATCCCATTACCCCGTGTGCAAACTGATCATTGTGCAACAATTCTTCACCCTAATCCTATCTTCACCCACCTTTCATTTATTTATCAATCCATCTACAAATCTATATTTATCTATCTATCTATGTCTATTTATTTACTTACTTCCGCCACCAATTTAACCTTAACCTAATCACAGGGCAAATTTTAATGGCCAAATTAACCTAACTAGTATGTCTTTGAACTGGTGGATGAGAGTGGTGGATATATGGAATGCTCTGCCCCAGAAGGCTGTGGAGGCCAAGTCTCTGGATGCTTTCAAGAAAGAGATGGATAGAGCTCTTTAAAGATAGCAGAATCAAAGGTTATGGGGATAAGGCAGGAACTGGATACTGATAGTGGATGATCAGCCATGATCACAGTGAATGGCGGTGCTGGCTTGAAGGGCTGAATGGCCTACTCCTGCACCTATTGTCTATTGTGTGAGGAAACCAAAGCACCTAGAGGAAACCGCCCCCCCCCCCCGCCATTTCATAGGGAAGATGTACAGACCCCTTACAAAGGATGAAGGATTAAACTTCAAACTCTGACACTCCGAGCTGTAATAGTGCCACACTGACCTCTACACTACTGTGAACACCCATATCCTGCCATTCAGCTACACATAAAGGGCAATTCAATGTGCACAGTTTCAGACTGTGGAAGAACACAGAATATATAACCCAGGACATAGAACATTACAGCACAGTATAGGCCCTTCAGCCTATGATGTTATGCTGACCTTTTAACCTACTCTAAGATCAATCTAACTATTCTATCCTACAGCCCTTTATTTTTCTATCATCCACGAGCTTATCTAAGAGTCTCTTAAATGCCCCTAATATATCTGAAGCATCTTCGATAACTCCAAAAGACTGAGGTTAGGGAAAATACCGAAAGGCTTTTATTGGCTGTACAATATGACCTCCACAGTGAGTGTCTGCCCCCGGACTGAGGGGGAGGGGCAAGGCAAAACACCTTTATACAGGAACTGTGGGAAGAGCCATAGGGGCAGTCAGCAGAGGGGCATGTCCAGACAGTGTGTATACACACACACACACACATCCCCCCCCCCACCCCCGCCGGGTGAAGTGACTGACAATATTTAAAACAAGTATATTTACAGGTCAGGTCTATCAGGCAGTCAAGTCCATCGCTGTGATCTACGTAGCACCAGTGGTGATTGCATCAGCGACAGCAGTTGTGCTGGCTCCAGCCTGACTGGAGGTGTCAGCACGTTAGGCGTTGTTAATACCTCGTGCTTGTGCGTCGCGCCCGGTATGGGAGTGTCATGTGGTGTCTGGGTAGGGTTTGGAGTGTGCGGTGTCTCATGGGTACATACGTCAGTGGTTACGGGGTCAATAGTCACCACAGAGTTTTCAGGGTAGGGGCCCGGTGCTCCTGTGGGCACCAGGTCACGGATGGAGACCATGTCCTCCCGCCCATCAGGTAAAACCACATAGGCATACTGGGGGTTCGCACGAGGTAAGTGAACCCTCTCGACCATCGGGGAGTATTTATTGCTCCTCGCATGTTTCCAGAGCAGCACTAGCCCCAGGGACATCAGCCAATTTGGTAGGGTGGTCCCAGTGGTCAACTTCGAAGGAAATGAAAAGTGTCACTCATGAGGGGTGGCATTGGTGGCTGTGCATAACAGGGAGCGGATGGACTGGAGTGCCTCAGGAAGGACCTCCTGCCAGCGAGAGACTGGTAGCCCCTTTGACCTGACGGCTAAGACTGTGGCTTTCCACACCGTGGCATTGTCCTTCTCTACCTGTCCATTCCCCCAGGGATTATAGTTCGTGGTCCTACTGGTCGCAATTCCCCTAGCCAGTAGATATTGGCGCAGCTCGTCACTCATAAACGAGGACCCTCTGTCACTGTGGATATGGCATGGGTATCCGAACAGAGTGAAGGGCTTGCACAGGGCTTTTATAACTGACGTGGTAGTGGTATCGGGGCAGGGGATGGCGAAGGGGAACTGCGAGTACTCGTCGATAATGTTAAGGAAGTACACATTGCGGTCAGTGGTGGGAAGGGGGCCCTTAAAGTCGACACTCAGTCACTCAAAGGGGCGGGTGGCCTTGATGAGTGGTGCCTTTTTGGGTCGGTAGAAGTGCGGTTTGCACTCTGCGCAGACTTGGCAGTCCCTGGTCATCATCCTGATCTCCTCAAGGGAGTAAGGCAGGTTCCGGGTTTTCACGAAGTGGAAAAGCCGGGTGGCCCCCTGGGTGGCAAAGATCTACATGTAGGGCGTATAGCTGGTCGATCTGCGCACTGGTCACATTCCCCAGGATAGGACATCGGAGGGCTCATTGAGCTTCCCAGGCCTATACATGATGTCATAGTTGTAGGTGGAGAGCTCGATTCTCCACCTCAGAATTTTATCATTTTTGATTTTGCCCCGCTGTTGGTTACTAAACATGAATGCGACTGAGCGCTGGTCAGTCAGCAGGGTGAACACTTTGCCGGCAAGATAGTGCCTCCAGTGCCTAATAGCTTCCACTATGGCCTGGGTCTCTTTCTCCACTGCGCAGTGCCGAATTTCAGGGCCTTGAGGGGTACGGGAGAAGAACGCCACCGATCTTCCCACCTGGTTGAGGGTAGCAGCCAGTGCAAAGTCAGAGGTGTCACTCTCTACTTGGAAGGGAATGGCATCATCCACTGCATGCATGGCTGCTTTGGCAATGTCCCCATAAGTGTGGCTGAAGGCCCCGCAGGCCTCAGCTGAGAGAGGGAATGTGGTGGACTTGACTGGGGGCTGGCCTTGTCTGCGTAGTTAGAGACCCATTGGGTGTAATATGAAAAGAAGCCCAGGCACCTTTTGAGGGCTCTGAGGGTGTTGGGAAGAGGGAGTTCCAACAGGGGGCACATACGGTCGGGGTCAGGGCCGATGACTCCATTCTCCACAACACACCCAAGGATAGCAAGTCAGGTGGTCCTGAATACACACTTGTCCTTGTTATAGCTGAGATTGAAAGCTTTGGCTGCTTGGAGAAAATTTCTGGAGGTTGTTGTCATGATCCTGCTGGTTGTGACCGCAAATGGTGATGTTATCCAGATATGGGAACATGGCCTTCAGTTGGCACTGGTCCACCATCCGGTCCATTGCCCTCTGGAAGACAGATACACCATTCGTGACACCGAAGGGGACGCGCAGGAATTGATAAAGCCTGCCGTCCACCTCGAAGGCAGTGTAAGGACGGTCCTCCCGGCGAATGGGGAGCTGATGGTAAGCGGATTTTAGGACTATGGTCGAGTACACCTTGTACTGTGCTATCTGATTGACCATATCCGCGATGCGGGGTAGAGGGTACGCGTCGAGCTGCGTGAACCTATTGATGGTCTGGCTATAGTCCACGACCATCCTATTCTTCTCCTCGTTCCGAACAACGACCACCTGCGCCCTCCAAGGCCTTGTGCTTGCCTCAATGACCCCCTCCCTGAGCAGCCGCTGCACCTCCGACTTAATGAAAGCTCTGTCCCCCGCGCTGTACCTCCTGCTTTTAGTTGCCACAGGTTTACAGTCAGGGGTCAGGTTGGTGAACAGCGGTGGGGGAGGGATCCTGAGGGTGGAGAGGCCGCAAGTGGTGTCAGTAGTGCGGCAGTTGGCATGATGTTGGGTGGGATGTGCGGGTCGGTGTGTGTGTGGGGTCAGTAGCGGGGTATGTGACATATCCCTACAAAACTGAGGATTTCTGACAGTAATTGGTGGGAGGGGCCCATCATACTTCATTGTCACGCTTTTCAGGTGGCTCTGAAAGTCCAACCCCAACAGCACAGGGGCACACAGTTGAGGCAAGACCAGTAACGTAAAGTCCTGATATTCTGTGCCCTGCACCACTAGTGTCGCTACACAACCCCCCCGGATGTCTGTTGTATCCGACCGGGAAGCCATGGTGACTCTGACTTACCGGCTGTATCGCGAGTCCGCAATGCTGCACCGTGTCCGGGTGGATAAAACTCTGTGCTGCCTGTGTCAAACAGGCAGCTTGTCCTGTGCCCCTCCACCAGGATGTCCATCATTGACCTTGCGAGCTGGTGGGGAGCGCTTTGGTCGAGGGTCACGGAAGCCAGGGTGGGGTCGCTGTCTTGGTCCGGCGCAGTGGGGTGCCCCGTGAGCACCTGTTGGTCGCAGGCGGTGGGAGGAGGCACTGACCAAGATGGCCGCCATGTCTCACACGTGGTGGTGGCATGCGGGGAAGATGGCAGCCCCCATGCCTCGCACGTGGTGGCAGCGTGCAGGAAAAATAGCAGCAGGCAAGATGGTGACCCCCATGTTTTGCACGCGGCGCTGCTCGATCCCACTCGCTGTTTTGACTTACAGACCTTCGTGAAGTGGCCCTTCTTTCCACAGCTAGAGCAGGTAGCTTGTCGGGCCGCGCAGCATTTCCAGGGGTGCTTCTCCAGTCCGCAGAAGTAACACTTCACAGACTTGCGACTGGCGGCAACCGAAGGTCGATTAGACAGCGGGTTGCGGGGACTTGCGACTGGCGGCAGCTGAGGTCGATTCGCCGGTGGATTGCAGGGTCTGCGGCATCCACGAGGCCATCGGCGGATCGCGTGCCTGGAGAGCCTCGGAGTTATGCAGAGCGGCCTCCAGCATGTCAGCTAGCTCAATCGCCGAACTTAAGGTAAGATTGGCTTTTTCCAACAGCCGCTGGCACACATACACAGACCTGGTCCCCATGACGAAGGCGTCTCTCACTGGGAGCTCTGCATGCTGAGCCACCATCAGCTCCTGGCAATTGCAGGCCCGTATGAGCATCTGTAGTGTCTGGACAAACTCGGCACTCGATTCCCCAGGCCACTGGTGCTGCATCGCTAATCGGTGCCGTGCATAGACAGCGTTTATCGACCGCACTATTGGCTTTTGAGGGTGCTCATCGCGCCATCGTAGTTCGGCTGGTCTCTGATCAGCGAATAGGCCCGTGGACTGACCCTGGAGAGTAGAACTCTGCGCTTCGCTACGGGGTCGGCCGCTTTAATCTCCTCTAGATACGCTTCGAAGCAGGCCAGCCAGAGTTCGAAAGCGTTTCCAGCTTCAGGTGTTTGCGGATCGCAGTCTAATTTGTCAGGGCTCAGTACATGTTCCATGCTTTAAAATGTACAGCGAATAAAATTGAAGCACCTTCAATAACTCTAAAAGACTGGGGTTAGGTAAAATACCGAAAGACTTTTATTCGCTGTACAATACAGCCTCCACAGTGAGTGTCTGCCCCCGGACTGAGGGGGAGGGGCAAGGCGAACACCTTTATACAGGACGCTGTGGGAGGAGCCACAGGGGCAGTCAGCAGAGGGGTTTGTCCAGACAGGTAACCAAGTTACAACATATACATGGTTTACCACAGTATCTGCCTCTACCACCACCCCTGGCAGCACGATTCACACATCCACCACAATCTGTGCAAAACACCCTACCTCTGACACCCCCATACTGTAAAACAAAAGCACCAATATAATTTAGGCACCACACATACAAAATAAAGGGTTAACGTTTCAGGTCAAAAACCCTTCCTCAGAACATACATCAGTGATAATAAATCTGATTCGGATTTCAAACATGAGAAAATCTGCAGATGCTGGAAATCAAAGTAATACACAAAATTGCTGAAGGACACAAACACGAGGAAATCTGCAGATGCTGGAATTTGAAGCAACACACAAATTGCTGGTAAACACAGCAGGCCAGGCAGCATCTATGGAGAAGAGTAAACAGGTGACATTTTGGGCCAAAACCCCACATCAGGATTGACGAAGGGCCTCGGCCCAAAATGTCGACTGTACTCTTCTCCGCAGTTGCTGCCTGGCCTGCTGAGTTCCTCCAGTATTTTGTGTGTCACTCTGGATTTCCAGCATCTGCAGAATCAATTGTATTTCTGATTCTGAAGCAAGGGGCCTCTATACAAATCTGGCACCCTGTGCAAGCCACTTGTTACTGAAGGATTTCCATGCCAATATCACCCTTTGAATTCCTGGTAAATTGCAACCCATTACTAGATAGCTTAACCGATTTCCATTTATAATGAGGTCATAAGAATTACTTCAAAGCGTTGTTAGTGTTTGAGACTTGCAAAGCAGCAGTCTGTTAGCTGATGAGCCAAACAAGTAACTAGTAATTACATAATACATTCCCTTTCAGCTGCACATTTAGCATGTATGGCATAACTCTAACCCATTTTCAAAGCACATTGCAATAAAACCCTGGGAAAAGCTGGCTCTGGGAAAAGAAAGCAATCTCAGAAAGAATTGTTTAATAAAGCGTGTAGATGATCATGCCAAATTGTCACAAATTAAACTCTGCTGATCTTTTTTTAAAGATTTTTTTTCCATTTTATTTAAATTCTAATCACAAGCAGCTGGTAGGACCTTCTTTATCCAACACACATCCACATAACAGAGATGGGGAGGAATTTCTTTAGCCAGAGGGTGGTGAGCCACAGATGGATGTAAACGCCAAGTCATTGAGTAATTTAAAGTGGAGGTTGATAATTTCTTGATTAGTCAGGGTGTCAAAGGTTAAGGGGAGAAGGCAGGAGAATGGGGTTGAGAGGGATAATGAATCAGCCGTGATGGAATGGCAAGGACTGAATGGCCTAATTCTGCAACTGTCTTGTTCTATTTGTTTATTTCAGATCTGTTTTCAGTTAAGGATGCTTTGACAACTTTGAACCTCTCAGATGAGCATCTGATTGGTAGTTTGTTAATTAGATTATATTTCTCACCAATATCACCAATTAAAGCATTGAGCAAGATTGAAGTCAACAAGGATGAGAGTGAAAGGTGAGCGGGTGTTCACTGTTGTCTGCCTGGTTTCCCTCTCCCTGATCCCAGAGGAAGGTGCCTGCAAAGATCAGTTTTTCTCTTTCTCAAAATCTTGGGGCTTGGGCAAGACTTAATCTACGCAGTTTGTGGATTGGTCTCTGCAGTTTATGTCATGTGTTTCTCGTTTCTGGTCACACAAAGTAGCAATAAAAATGGAGCGATTTTGATCAGGGCAGGTAAGCTGTGGCCAGCAGACAATGAATGACAATGCTTAATTGACCTGAACTGAACCAAAATGAATATTCCTAGACTGTTTTGTTGTTTGCCAAGTTGTAATCATTTGTTTTTTTTTGCTGTTTGCCTGACTGGTTCTTGTTTTTGTACTTTGGGTGTTTGATGTTTTCTTTGAACAGGTTCCATAGTGTTTTATTTTGTTTTGTGGCTGTCTATGGGAAGATGAATTTCAGGGATATATACTGCAAACATATTTTAATAATGAATGTAGTTTGAGACTTTGTACATTGCTCAATAATTCACTATCTGCTTTAACACTGAGGTGCCCAAGGTGCCATTTGAAATGGCACTGGTTAAGAGTTCAAACATAATGGAGTGCTTCTAGGGGACAAGGTGTGTTGTGATTTCAGCTTTTAAGACCAGAAGACCATAAGATATAGGAATAAAATGAGGCCATTTGGTCCATCAAACCTGCTCCGCCATTTCATCATGGCTGACCCAATTTCCTCTCATACACATGAGAAATGGGGCAGCACAATAGTGTAGTGGTGAGCACAGCACTTTACAGCACTGGCAGCCCAGGTTCAATTCCAATCACTGTCTGTAAGGAGTTTGTACGCTCACCCTGTGACCATGTGGGTTTCCGCCGGGTGCTCCGGTTTGCTCCCACAGTCCAAAGACTTACTGGTTGGTCGGCTAATTTGTCATTGAAATTGTCCCATGATTAGGCAAGGGTTAATTTGGGGATTTCTTGGTTGCACAGCTCGATGGGCCTATTCCGCCCTGTATCTCATTAAGCAAACAAATAAATATAAAAATGCATCTGATTTGGAGTCCAGATATATTTTTAACTGAAAAGACATTTCTGAATTCAGCTTTCAGAATAAAGAGGCAGAAGAAGAGACCATTTATTCTGACTCCTCAGCATGCCTCATCATTATCCAGTCTTGCTACCCGATGAATCCATTTGAAAAGCAGAAAATCATGTATACTGTTAGAGTACGAGGTGTCCCAGAACAAATTAAAAAATATCTTTGGTGTCAATAATGACAGTTTCCAGTTTATAAATAACTCAGTATCAACACACAGCACTGAATACTACATCATTAGAAGTCCTAGTTCACTGAGATACTGTCAGCACACAAACATACAGAATCTTAAAAGAACATAAAAATGTCATAATAAAAAGAAATTACACCCAGTGCCTCCTGTACCTAATAAAGTGGCCAATGAGTGAATGTTCGTGATCTTCTGCAGCTGTAGTCCTGCTTCAAAGTTTGACACGTTGTGCATTCAGAGATGCACTCTGCACACACCATTACTGTAACCCATGGTTATTTGAGTTACTTTCACCTTCCTGTCAGTTTGAACCATTCTGGCCATTCTCCTCCGACCTCTTTCATTAACAAGGCATTTTCACTCAAAATTGCTGCTCACTGGATGTTTTTTGTTTATCGCACCATTCCCTGTAAACTCTAAAGATTGTTGGGTGTGAAAATCCCAGGAGGTCAGCATTTTCTGAGACACTCAAACCACCCCATCTGGCACCAGCAACCATTCTGCAGACAGTTACTTGGATCACATTTCATCCCATTCTGATCTTTGGTCTGATCAACAACTGAAGCTCTTGACCATGTCTGCATGCTTTTATGCATTGAGTTGCTGTCACATTATTAGCTAATTAGATATTTGCATTAGATAGATACTTTATTGATCCCAAAGGAAATTACTGTGTCACAGTAGCATTACAAGAGCACCCACATACAAGTATACACATATTAGAAGAGAAGTAATAATGAATAAAAAAATAAGTTTCTTCAAAAGGTCTAACAGGAGGGAGTCACTACTTCCACCACTTGACTCATTATAGAGCCTAATGGCTGAGGGTAAGAATGATCTCATATAGCTCTTTTTGGAGCAGCACAGTTGTCTTAGTCTATGACCAAAGGTGCTTCTCTGTTCAGCCAAGGTGGCATGCAGAGGGTGAGAAACATTGTCCCAAATTGCCAGGATTTCCCATAGGGTCATTTGTTCTACTACAGCTTTCAGCATGTCCAGTTTGACTCCTATAACAGAGCAAGACTTTCTAATCAGTTTATTGAGCCTGTTGGCATCACCCATGTTGATGCCATTGCCCCAGCACACCATCACAGAAAAGATTGTACTGACAACAACAGACTGGTAGAACATGTGAAGGAGGGGCCTGCATACTCTAAAGGATCTCAGTCTCCTCGAGAAGTAGAGGCGAATTTGGCCCTTTTTGGACACAGCCTCTGAGTTGGTGCTCCACTTAAGTCTGTCATCTAGGTGCACCCCGAGGTATTTGTAGGTCCTCACCATCAATAGTAACAGGGAGTAGTGTGGGCTTAGTCTTCCTAAAGTCCATCACCATCTACTTTGTCTTACTGGTATTGAGCTATAGATGATTCAGCTTGCACTATCTGACAAAGTCCTCCGCCAGGGCCTTGTATTCATCCTCCCATCCTCCCTTTATACACCCAACTATTGCTGAGTCATCAGGGAAATTCTGCAGATAACATGACTTAGTGTTGTATCTAAAGTCCGAGGTATACAGGGTAAACAGAAAGAGGAGGAAGAAGAATTATTTTTCCCCACCCAAACCAAGGGAGCATACAGGAGTGAGATAGATCAGCTAGTTGAGTGGTGTTGCAACAATGTCAATAAGGCCAAATTGAATGTGGACTTCAGGAAGGGGAAAATGGGGAAACACACGCCAGTCCTCATTGAGGGATCAGTAGTGGAAAGGGTGAGCAGTGACAAGACCTTGGATGTCAACATCGCTGAAGATCTATCCTAGGTCCAACATAAAGAAAGCAGAGCAGCAATATTTCATTTGGAGCTTGTGTAGCCTTGGTATAGCACCAAAGGCTCTCACAGATTTCCACAAAAGTACCTTGGAGAACAATCCAACTGGCCGTATCACCCACAAAGTGCTAGAGGAATTCAGCAAGCCAGACAGCATCAATGGAAAAGAGTAAACATTCAACATTTCAGGCAGAGACACTTCATCAGGACTGGAAAGAAGGAAAAAGATTCTTCTTTCTTCAGTCCTGAAGGGTCTTGGCCCAAAATGTCAACTGTTTACTCTTTTCCATTGATGCAGCCTGGCCCTCCGAGTACTTGCAGCATCTTGTGTGTGATGCTTTTGATTTCCAGCATCTGCTGATTTTCTTGTGTTTGTATCACCATTTGCTATGGAGGGGCCACGACACAGGATTGGAAAAAGCTGGTGAAAGTTGCAAACTCAGTCAGCTCCATTTTGGGCAAGAGCCTCCCCAGCACTAGAAACACCTTCAAGGGTGATGCCTCAAAAAGGCAGCATCCATCATTAAAGGCCCCCGTCACCCAGGACAGGCCCTCTTCTCATTACTACCGTCAAGGAGGGAGGTACAGGAGTCTGAACAAACACACACTGCGATTCAGGAACAGATTCTACCCCTCTGCCATCAGATTTCTGAACAGACTTTGAACCCATGAACACATCCTCACTACTTATTCTTTGCTCTCTTTTTGCACTACTTATTTAATTAAGTATATATTTCTTATTGTAATTTATAGCTATTATTGTGTATTGCAGTGTGCTGCTGGCACAAAACAAATTTCACAACATATGCCAGTGATATTAAAACCGATTCTGATTTTCATTTTGATCCTGATTCTCCAGTATTCAACCACCCTGGGCCTAACTCACTGGAATTTAGAAGAATGGGGGGGGGGGGAGGGGAGGGGGAGAAGGTTGTATTGAAAACAACCAAATATTGAAAGACATAGATAGACTGGATGTAGCTTCCTGTTAGGTTTCAGTAGGACTCAAGTGGAGACCAATGAATACTTTTTCATCAGGATTTATGAGGGAGCACAAAGGCAACAGTCTTTCAAAAACAGAAGGCAGGCACAGATCCAAATGGCAGGCAGAGGTCTTACCAGGAAAGGCAGTCAGGCGAGGGCAGACAATCCAGAGAACACAGGCAAAATTCAGGTCCAAGAGCAGGCAAAGTCCAAAACACAGAATCAGGCAAAATCGGTTGGCAGAAGTCACAATGACAGGCTAGAGCAACACAGGTCAGAACTGGGACAAACTGGCAGAGAATAATTATCAGGGCATGGTTTAAATAGACAGGGTAATGAGTGAAAATTAGAAACAGGTGGGTGCAAATGAGGAGACAAGCAGGTAATTGGAGGAAGTCCAAAACGGGAAAGGGGCAGGTCCAGAACCAACATGGCCAGGTGAAAGAAAACAGAAATTAAAGACTGTCATGATCCCGAGCTACCAGCAGAGGCCCTTCAACCCAGTGTTCAGGCCGGATCCTTAACACTTCCTATCATGTGAGAGTCTAGGACCAGGAGGCACAGCCTTAGAAAACAAGGACAACTCTTTAGAACAGAGATGAAGAGAAATATCTTTATGATGAGGTGGTGAATTTGTGGAATTAATTGCCACAGATGGCTGTGGAGGCCAAGTCATTGAGTGTATTTAAAGTGGACATTGATAGATTCTTGATTAGTCAGGTTATAGGAAGAGGCAGGAAAATGGGGTTGAGGGAAACAGCCATGATGAAATGGCAGAGCAATCCTGATGGGTTGAATTTGCCTAATTGCCCTTCTACATCTTGTCTTATTATAGTATTAAAAGTCTATTTCATTGTACAAGGGAACAGTTCAGAAGTCTTATACCAGTGGGAATGAAGCTACCTTTGAGCTTGGTGGTACGTGCTTTTAGTCCATTGTATCTTGCGCCCAATGGGAGAGGGGAGAAGAGAAGATGTTCACAGTTGATGTGGCAAAAATGTAGACAGTGTCCATTATCTATGGAGGAACTGCTGGTTTCTGTGATGTGCTGAGCATTGTCCAGCACCGCAGCTGTGTCCGTAATTTCTTGTTGTCAAGTGTATAGCATCCACATCATCTTTATGTGCCATATCGAATAATGTGAGCAATCATAGTCTTTCTTCTATCCATCACCATGATTTTCTTGGTAAATCTCTCCACAGAAGTGGTTTGCCATTGCCTTCTTCTGAGCTATATTCTTACAAGACAGGTGCCCCCAGCTATACTCAATACTCTTCAGAGATTACCTTTTCTTAGCAACAGTGCTCACATACCCAAGACTTTGATATGTGCCAGCTGCTCATACAACCACCACCATCTGCTCCCATGGCTTCTCGTGACCCTCTTTGGTGGGTGGGGGAGATGACCAGGAGCTACACCTTTCCCAAGGGTGATCTGCAGCATACCAGAGGGAAGAAGCACTTTACACCTCTTTTGGTAGAGACATATCTCCACCCCACCACCCGGAATGCATATCAGTGAGATGTAAAGATAACTCAAGGCTGACAAGAGGCTGTGGGAAGAAGAACAAGGTGGAAAGTTCTGTGGATGTTCTAAATACAAAGTAAATTTACAAAGTCCGTATGCACTCAGATGCCACTATATTAGGTACACCTGTACACCTGCTCATTAATGCAAATATCTAATCTGCCAATCATGTGACCACAACTCAATGCATAAAAGCATGCAGACATGGTCAAGACCAAACATCAGAATGGGGAAAAAAATGTGATCTAAGTGACTTTGACCGTGGAACGATTGTTGATGTCATATGGGGTGATTCTCAGAAACCGCCAAATCTCCTGGGATTTTCATGCACAATAGTCACTAGAGTTTACAGAGAATGGTGTGAAAAACAAAAAATATCGAGAGAGCAGCAGTACCAAGGGTGAAGGCACTTTGTTAATGAGAGAGTTCTGAGGAGAATGGACAGGCTGGTTCAAACTGACAGGAAGATGACAGTAACCCAAGTAACTATTCATTGTAATATAACAGCATCTCTGAATACACATGTCGAACCTTGAGGTGGATGGTCTATAACAGACAAAGACCACCAATATATATATATTCAGTGGCCACTTTATTAGGAACAGTTCCTTTCCACGCGTTGTGGTGCATCAGGCGGTAACCATGTCATTTCCTTAGCATCTCTGTCTGTTTATGTGGTCGCGTTGTCAGCTCAATGCCCAACCCAGAATGGATGGAAAAGAGCACAGCCGGATTCGAACCCAGGACACATTAGGCACAGAAAGGATCTAATAAAGTGGCCACTGTGCTGTCACAACAAACTATCCTGAGATTCATTTTATTGAAGACAAGCTGCAAATATCAGGGCAGCAGTGCCGCAGCTAGTGCAGTGTTAACGCAGCTCAGGACATTGGAGTTCAGAGTTCAGTCATGACATTTGTGTGTCCTTGTGGGCTTTCTCCAGGTCCCCCAGTTTCCTCCCACCGTCCAAGGACAGTTATTGGGTTAATTAGTCATAGTGATTAGGCTAGGGTTAAATTCTGTGAGTTGCTGGTGACGCAGTTTGATGGACCAGAAAGGCCTATTCTGTTCTGTATCTATAAATAAACAGATAAATAAAACAAGAAGTAACAATAAATTTTGAATGGGTTCCATGGTGTTTCTTTGTTTTGTGGCTGCCTGCGGGAGGACGAACCCAGAGTATCCTGTATACACTGATAACAAATGTTATTTGGATCTTGAAATAAATGCAGAAGTAAATAATGCTGAGATCATGAGTGGTAGAGTCCTTGAAAGTCAGTTGCTAGGTCGTGGAATGAGTTCAGTTCAAGTTCAAGTTTATTGTCATTCAATCGTACACGTGTATACAGCTAAACGAAACAACATTCCTCAGGGACCAAAGTACAAAACACAGTACGTATATCACACACAGCACATAAAAATAATATTAAGACCATAATATTGACAATTAATAAAAAAAATCTTCAGTCGATACACAAGTTGACATAAAATATACAACAATATCAAGCTACTACACTGTCGTAAATAATGTGTATGGGGGGGGGAGAAGCTGTTATCCCGTTCTTATGGCGCAGTACTTCTGCGGAGGTCAAAGTAGGAGGAGGTCAAAGAGATTGTGGGACAAACGGGAGGAGTCCTTGACAATGCTGAGGGCTTTGCAAATGTAGCACTTCCGGCGTATATTCTGGATGAGACCACACAATCGATTCCAGGGTCTTGTGGTCAGATACCTTGCAATTCCTATTGATGTGAGTGAAGCTACAAAATGGTGGGGAAACATGGAGAGTGGGCAATGGAGCTCTTTTGGATAACAGAATACTTTCCACTTTTATCTTGAAAAGCATTCCTGAATCAGGAAGCGAGAATGCTGACTTGAAGTATTTACTCTTTCTAGGATTTGTGTTTTTTTTAATGTCACCTTCCTTAATCACTTCTAGATTTAACTTTCATTTTTCTAGGTTTAAAACTTTGTAAAACATCTCAACATTTTTATATCTAGCTTGGCAAAATCCGCAGTACAAAGAATAGTTTGCTGATTACATTATCATGTGAACAGAACAGTAAGTAGCCTCTTAATTACAGAATTTATGCATTTGAATAGGGCCCATTAGTATAATGAGACCCGATGATTACATTAACTTTGACCTTGCACCTCATCATCTTAATCCTTTAATCCCTTTTGGAATCCACACATCTCATTTACCATGCATTACAACTTCCTCTCACCTGTTCTAATGAAGCTGAATTAAAAGTGAAATACAATCTTTGTCAACTATTTATTACTTGACCTAATGTGACTATTATTATAACAAACACAAGAGGTTCTGCAGATGCTGGAGGAACTCAGCAGGTCAGGCAGCATCTATGATCAAAATTATTCTCCGAATACAGTATATTTACCATGCGATACAAGACCACAATCAGGCTGCTCTGCCAATTGAGTTCACTCTGCCATTCCATCATGGTTGATTTATTATCCCTGTCAACCCCATTCTCCTGCCTTCTCCCCATAACTTCTGATGCCCTGACTGATCAAGGACCTATCAGTCTTTGCTTTAAATATATGAAATAGAGCCATCCTGGTGTTTATCAAAACAAATGTTGCTTATAAGATCAAAATCAAATATCAAAAAAATAAGGGATTCTGCACATGCTGGAAATCCAGAGAATACCGTACAAAATGCTGGAGGAACTCAGCAGGTCAGGCAGAATCTATGGAAATGAATAAATAAACTGTTGATGTTTCTGGTTGAGACCCTTCTTCAGGATTCATTGTTATTATAATAATTTGTTATTGTAATGCTCTACTTATGGTCATTAAATAATATTTGAAATGTGAACGAAGTACAAGATTGGAGCTGTAAAGATTCCTCAATTAGTACTTGCTTCAACACAAATAACTTCAGGATATTGGATAGAACTGAAATAGACTCAATGACCACTCTATTAGCAACAGGACTTCTACTGCTGCAGCCCACCCACTTCAGGAGATGGACTTGGTTGTCAAAGGCTATTTGAGACGCACACCATTGGGAGCATTTAAAAGGTGGAGGAGCTTATTCCCATTACCTCCCCGGCTAAGACTACCTTAAGGAATCTTCCACTGATCAGAACGTAATAAAATTAAAATGAGAACATTAGCAAATAAAGCTAAAATTCAATGTTAACATTCATTTCGTAAGGACCGGAATATAAAAGCAAGGAAGTAATGGTGAGGCTTTAAAAGGAGTTGACCAGACCACACTTGGAGTATTGGGAATAGTTTGGGTTCCTTATCTTAGAAGGGAGGTGCTGGCATTTGAAAGGGTCCAGAGGAGTCTCACAAAAATTAGCCCGGGTATTAAAGGGTTAATGTATAATCAGTGATTCAGTGGTTAAATTTAATATCGGAGTATGGATAGAGTATACAACCTGAAATTCTTATTCTTTGCAGACATCGACAAAACAAAAAAAAACCCAAAGAATGAATGACAGAACCATCAGAACCCAAAAGGCCCCCTCGACCTTCCAATGCACAAACAGTAGCAAAAGCATCAATCTTCACCCCTCCCGCTCTCCCTGCCCTCCTCCCCCATCCCCCTAACATACAAGCAATCAGAATCAGAATCAGTTTTAATATCACTGCATAGGTCGTGGAATTTGTTCTTTGCAACCGCAGTACAATGCAATGCTTAACAATTGAGAAAAAACTGTGAATTACAGTAAGAATAAATGTACATTAAATAGTTAAATTAAATAAGTAGTGCAAAAACAGAAATAAAAATAGCAGTGAGGTGGTGTTCAAGCTCCCAAAGAGACCATGATCTAGTGTTCATCAAAAAGGAGCATTTAGCAGTTGTGTGCCTCTACACGCTGGAGTTTAGAATAATGAGAAGAATCATTGAAACCGATGGAATGTTGAAATGCTTAGATAGAGTGGTTGGGAGAGCCTAGAACTAGAGGACACCTTAAGGGACAACCTTAAAGAGCGTTTATAAGCATAGATAGGATGGAATATTGTGTGGTACATCTACTAATAAGAGGTCCAGCGCTTTGTTGTCTCCGAGAAGATTCCAGGAAACAAACGCATACTTGGATGGCTTCAGTGCGCAGAAACCTAGAGGCGGGGCACGAGCCAATGTTGACTCCATTCCACTGATTAAGCGTTCATTATTCACCGATTGAAGAATCGCGGTAGATTGAGACATCGAAGTGAATACAACAAGGAGAGAGAGAGGTCCAGCGCTGACTGCCTGTCTTGTTCTCTGAGCGACCTGTCACTGTATGGCTCACTGTGGCAAGTGGGCAGGCCTCTGCCACTTGTGGTGTCTCTCTCTTTCGATGAATGTCAGTGTTGTCGGAGAATGGTGTGCTGGGTCTGCGTTTATGGATTAGTTTTTTTGTGTGAGGGAGAGGGTTGTTTTTTAGGAGCATGGCTCGGTATTTCTGTTCCATTTTGTGTGCGTTGGGGGGGGGTTGATGATCAGGATAAACATAGAACATAGAATAGTACAGCACAGTACAGGCCCTTCGGCCCACAATGTTGTGCCGACCCTCAAACCCTGCCTCCCATATAAGCCCCCACCCTAAATTCCTCCATATACCTGTCTAGTAGTCTCTTAAACTTCACTAGTGTATCTGCCTCCACCACTGACTCAGGCAGTGCATTCCATGCACCAACCACTCTCTGAGTAAAAAACCTTCCTCTAATATCCCCCTTGAACTTCCCACCCCTTACCTGAAAGCCATGTCCTCTTGTACTGAGCAGTGGTGCCCTGGGGAAGAGGCGCTGGCTATCCATTCTATCTATTCCTCTTATTATCTTGTACACCTCTATCATGTCTCCTCTCATCCTCCTTCTCTCCAAAGAGTAAAGCCCTAGCTCCCTTAATCTCTGATCATAATGCATACTTTCTAAACCAGGCAGCATCCTGGTAAATCTCCTCTGTACCCTTTCCAATGCTTCCACATCCTTCCTATAGTGAGGTGACCAGAACTGGACACAGTACTCCAAGTGTGGCCTAACCAGAGTTTTATAGAGCTGCATCATTACATCGCGACTCTTAAACTCTATCCCTTGACTTATGAAAGCTAACACCCCATAAGCTTTCTTAACTACCCTATCCACCTGTGAGGCAACTTTCAGGGATCTGTGGACATGTACCCCGAGATCCCTCTGCTCCTCCACACTACCAAGTATCCTGCCATTTATTTTGTACTCTGCCTTGGAGTTTGTCCTTCCAAAGTGTACCACCTCACACTTCTCCGGGTTGAACTCCATCTGCCACTTCTCAGCCCACTTCTGCAACCTATCAATGTCTCTCTGCAATCCTTGACAATCCTCTACACTATCTACAACACCACCAACCTTTGTGTCGTCTGCAAACTTGCCAACCCACCCTTCTACCCCCACATCAAGGTCATTAATAAAAATCACGAAAAGTAGAAGTCCCAGAACAGATCCTTGTGGGACACCACTAGTCACAATCCTCCAATCTGAATGTACTCCCTCCACCACCACCCTCTGCCTTCTGCAGGCAAGCCAATTCTCAATCCACCTGGCCAAACTTCCCTGGATCCCATGCCTTCTAACTTTCTGAATAAGCCTACCGTGTTGAACCTTGTCAAATGCCTTACTAAAATCCATATAGATCACATCCACTGCACTACCCTCATCTATAAGCCTGGTCACCTCCTCAAAGAACACTATCAGGCTTGTTAGACACGAACTAACCTTCATAAAGTCATGCTGACTGTCCCCGATCAGACCATGATTCTCTAAATGCCTATAGATCCTATCTCTAAGAATCTTTTCCAACAGTTTTCCCACCACAGACATAAGGCTCACTGGTCTATAATTACCCGGACTATCCCTACTACCTTTTTTGAACAAGGGGACAACATTCGCCTCCCTCCAATCCTCCGGTACCATTACCGTGGACAACGAGGACATAAAGATCCTAGCCAGAGGCTCAGCAATCTCTTCTCTCACCTCGTGGAGCAGCCTGGGGAATATTCCATCAGGCCCCGGGGACTTATCTGTCCTAATGTATTTTAACAACTGCAACACCTCCTCTCCCTTAATATCAACATGCTCCAGAACATCAACCTCACTCATATTGTCCTCACCATCATCAAGTTCCCTCTCATTGGTGAATACCGAAGAGAAGTATTCATTGAGGACCTCGCTCACTTCCACAGCCTCCAGGCACATCTTCCCTCCTTTATCTCTAATCGCTCCTTACTTCACTCCTGTCATCCTTTTTTTCTTCACATAGTTGAAGAATGCCATGGGGTTTTCCTTTACCCTACTCGCCAAGGCCTTCTCATGCCCCCTTCTTGCTCTTCTCAGTCCCTTCTTAAGCTCCTTTCTTGCTTCCCTGTATTCCTCAATAGACCCATCTGATCCTTGCTTCCTAAACCTCATGTATGCTGCCTTCTTCCACCTGACTAGATTTTCCATCTCACTTGTCACCCATGGTTCCTTCACCCTACCATTCTCTATCTTCCTCACTGGGACAAATTTATCCCTAACATCCTGCAAGAGATCTCTAAACATCGACCACATGTCCATAGTATATTTCCCGGCAAAAACATCATCCCAATTCACACCCGCAAGTTCTAGCCTTATAGCCTCATAACTTGCTTTTCCCCAATTAAAAATTTTCCTGTCCTCTTTGATTCTATCCTTTTCCATGATAATTATAAAGGCCAGGGAGTGGTGGTCACTGTCCCCCAGATGCTCACCCACTGAGCGATCTGTGACCTGACCCGGTTCATTACCTAGTACTAGATCTAGTACGGCATTCCCCCTGGTCGGCCTGTCCACATACTGTGACAGGAATCCATCCTGGACACACTTAACAAACTCTGCCCCATCTAAACCCTTGGAACTAATCAGGTGCCAATCAATATTAGGGAAGTTAAATTCATCCATGATAACAACCCTGTTATTTTTGCACCTTTCCAAAATCTGCCTCCCAATCTGCTCCTCTGTATCTCTGCTGCTACCAGGGGGCCTATAGAATACCCGCAGTAGAGTAACTGCTCCCTTCCTGTTCCTGACTTCCACCCATATTGACTCAAAAGAGGATCCTGCTACATTACCCACCCTTTCTGTAGCTGTAATAGTATCCCTGACCAGTAATGCCACCCCTCCTCCCCTTTTTCCGCCCTCTCTATCCCTTTTAAAGCACTGAAATCCAGGAATATTGAGAATCCATTCCTGCCCTGGTGCCAGCCAAGTCTCTGTAATGGCCACTACATCATAATTCCATGTATGTATCCAAGCTCTCAGTTCATCACCTTTGTCCCTGGTGCTTCTTGCATTGAGGTTCACACATTTCAGCCCTTCTACCTTATTGTCTTTACACCGTTTATTCTGCTTCTCTTTCCTCAAAGCCTCTCTGTATGTTAGATCTGGCTTTACTCCATATACTTCTTTCACTGCTCTATCGCTCTGGGTCCCCTCCCCCTCGCAAATTAGTTTAAACCCTCCCGAACCATGCTAGCAAACCTACCTGCAAAGATATTGCTCCCCCTCGAGTTCAGGTGCAACCCATCCAATCTGTACAGGTCCCACCTTCCCCAGAAGAGATCCCAATGATCTAAAAATCTAAAACCCTGCTCCCTGCACCAACTCCTCAGCCACGCATTCAACTGCCATCTCCTCCAATTCTTACCATCACTGTCACGTAGCACTGGCAGCAATCCTGAGAACGCCACCCTTGAGGTCCTGTTCTTCAGCCTTCTGCCTAATTCCCGAAGCTCACACTTCAGGACCTCATCCCTCTTCCTGCCTATGTCGTTGGTCCCAACATGTATCACAACTTCTGGTTGCTTTCCCTCTCGTACCAGGATGTCATGTACCCGATCAGAGACATCCCGGACCCTGGCACCTGGGAAGCAACAAACCATGCGGGTGTCCTTCTCACGTCCACAAAATCTCCTGTCTGCTCCCCTGACTATAGAGTCTCCAATGACGACAGCTCTCCTCTTCTCCGTCCCATCCTTCTGCACCACAGGGTCAGACTCAGTGCCAGAGGCCCTGCCACCGTGGCTCACACCTGGTCGGTCGTCCCCACCAACAGTATCCAGGACGGTAAACTTATTATTCAGGGGAATGGCTACAGGAGTGCTCTGCACTACCTATTTACTCACCTTCGCTTTCCTCCCTCTGACTGTCACCCAACGACCTGCTTCCAGCAGCCTAGGTGTGACTACCTCCCTGTAGCTCTCATCTATGACTGCCTCATTCTCCCTTATGAGTCAAAGGTCATCCAGCTGCTGCTCCAGATTCCTTACATGGTCTTCCAGATCGCCCAGCCGCATGCACTTCTGGCAGATGTGACTCTGCTGGAGAGGGGCGTTCCCCCAAGACTGCCACATCTCACATGAGAGGCACATCACCATCTCAGGAGACATTGTAAAAACTAACTGTGAGCTAGCTTGTCCTCCGCCTCTTCTCGTCGAAGCCTCTCGAGTCAAAGCCTCAAAGCTCCAGTCCTTCACTGTCCCGCTCACTCACTGGCAAAGATGCCGCTCTTTTTTGCGTGGGGCTGGGTGGGTCTGATGTTTCTTTATGAACGACTTTCATGTTCTTTCTTTGTTTCGTGGCTATCGGGGAAAGACAAATTTCAGACTTGTATATGGATACATACTTTGATAACAAATTAATTTGAAAAGATGAAATCATTATGGCTGTGAAGGATGATGTAACCTCAAAGAACATGGAGTTCATTTGGGGAGAGACTTTAAAAATATAGTAAGGGAAGAAGCCAGTTGTAGTAGTTTTGTATTGGTCTCAATATTTGTTACACTGTAGGAAAAAGCATTTAACAACAAATTATTGGAGTGGGCTGGAACAGTGTTCAAGTTCAAATTCAAGTTTGTTGTTAATCTAGCTCTACACAGATATAACTGAAGAAAACAACGTTCCTCTGGACTACAGTGCATCCACAGAATATGTATCACACATAGCACATAAACCAAAACATACTTGCTCCTGCCCCACTGAACTCATTTCTGCATACCTAGACACCGTTTTATCCCCCCTTGTTCAATCCTTACCTACCTAAGTTCGTGACACTTCTGTCTGCTATAAGCCTACAGACTCTCACAGCTACCTGGATTGTTCCTCTTCTCACCCTGTCTCTTGCAAAGATGCCATCCTCTTCTCTCAATTCCTCTGTTTCTACCGCATCTGCTCTCATGATGAGGCTTTTCATTCCAGGACGAAGGAGATGGCCTCCTTTTTTAAAGAAAGGGGCTTCCCTTTCTCCACCATCAACTCTGCTCTCAAACGCATCTCTCCCATTCCACACACATCTACTCTCACCCCATCCTCCCACCACCCTACTTGGAATAGGGTTCCCCTTGTCCTCACCTACCACCCCACCAGCCTCTGGGTCCAACATATAATTCTCCGTAACTTCCGCCACCTCCAACGGGATCCCACCACTAAGCACATCTTTCCCTCCCTCCCCCCGCTTTCCGCAGGGATCGCTATCTACGTGACTCCCTTGTCCATTCGTCCCCCCATCCCTCCCCACTGATCTCCCTCCTGGCACTAATCCTTGTAAGCAGAACAAGTGCTACACATGCCCTTACACTTCCTCCCTTACCACCATTCAGGGCCCTAGACAGTCCCTTCCAGGTGAGGCGACACTTCACCTGTGAGTCGGCTGGGGTGATATACTGCATCCGGTGCTCCCGATGTGGCCTTCTATATATTAGCAAGACTCGACGCAGGCTGGGAGACCATTTCATTGAACACCTACGCTCTGTCCGCCAGAGAAAGCAGGATCTCCCAGTGGCCACCATTTTAATTCCACGTCCCATTCACATTCTGATATGTCTATCCACGGCTTCCTCTACTGTCGAGATAAAGCCACACTCAGGTTGGAGGAACAACACCTTATATTCCATTTGGGTAGCCTCCAACCTGATGGCATGAACATCGACTTCTCTAACTTCCGTTAATGCCCCACCTCCCCTTCATACCCCATCCGTCATTTATTTATTTATTTATTTATTATTATTATTTGATTTTCTCTCTTTCCTTGTTCTCCCTCTGTCCCTCTCACTATACTCCTCGCCCATCCTCTGGGCTTCACCCCTCCCCCTTTCTTTCTCCCTACACCTCCCGTCCCATGATCGTCTCACATCCCTTTTGCCAATTAACTGTCCAGCTCTTGGCTCCATCCTTCCCCTCCTGTCTTCTCTTTATCATTTCAGATCTCTTACTATCTCTTCTTTCAGTTAGTCCTGACGAAGGGTCTTGGCCCGAAACGCCGACTGTACCACTTCCTAGAGATGCTGCCTGGCCTCCTGCATTCACAAGCAATTTTTATGTGTGTTGCTTGAAATTCCAGCATCTGTAGATCTCCTCATGTTTGCGTCCATAAATGGTCTGCAGACTTTGGTGTCCTTTATGTTCAGCAGTGCTTTTCAGTGATAGAAAAGACAAACAGGACAAGAAATTTCACTGTTGAATGAAGTAGGAGTGGTCACTGAGTCCGTACACACTGACATCTTGTGACGTACAGTACTGCGCAAACGGCTTAGTAGCCCTAGCTACTGCCTGAGATTTTTGCACAGTACTGCACATCTCATCCTGGATTCATGTTCCTGGCTGCATGAATCAGGTTTATTATCACTGATGTACAAATAGGTACAGAGAGTGGAATCCAAAGTTGTCTTCTGCTTCTGCAGCCCATTCACTTCAAAGTTAGTTGTGTTGTGCATTCGGAGATGTTCTTCCGCACACCTTTGTTGTAACTTGTGGTTATCTGAGCTACTGTCACCTTCCTGACAGCTTGAACCAGTCTGGCCGTTCACCTCTGACCTCTCTCATTAACAAGGAGTTTTCAACCACTGTTTTTGTTTTTCACAGAATTCTCTGCAAACTCCAGAGACTTGTGCATGAAAATCCCAGGAGATCAGACATTTCTGAGATATTCAAACCACCCCATCTGGCACCAATAATCATCCTATGGTCAAAGGCACTTGGATCACATTTTTTCCCCATTCTGATGTTTGGTCTGAACAACAACTGAACCTCTTGACCATGTCTGCATGCTTTTATGCATATAGTTGTTGACACATGATTGGCTGATTAGATACTTGTATTAACAAGCAGGTGTATAGGTGTACCTATTAAAGTGGCCACTGAATGTGTGTCATAACTTTGTTGTTTTGTAGAAGCAACATAGTGTAATAGATAAAATATCCAACAAATTACAATAAGAAATATATGTGTTATATATATAAGTAGTTCAAAGAGAGAGCAAAAATAGTGAGTTGGTGTTCATAGGTTCATGAACCATTCAGAAATCTGATGGTGGGGAGCAAGAAGAATTGGCATGAATGCCATTTGCTCCTTTTAGAACTGTATCACTTTTCATAAATGCTCTCCTTTCTTTTTTCTTCCTTCCTTCACAACTCAACCACCCAGATGCCACAAACTTGGCAGATGCTGAATTTCCCCAATAGGCCATGTCTATTGCAGTATCCAAGCTGGCTTCCCTGTGTGAGAGAAAGACATTCCAATGGGGCTCATGCTGTTCAGACCTGTAGTCTTTTACCGGGGTGTAACCATTTCTCTAAGTGTTCCGGCTCTACGTGAAGATCTCTGTTTTCAGATGCTACTCAGTGATTCCTGCATTGAAAAGTGGACTTCCAGGAGATCTGGCTGGCAATGATTCCTGCACAACATACTCCCTGGATACTGGGGGATTCCCGGCTTAACACTTACCCCAGGAGGAGCATCCTACACAACCGTGCTGACCTACCATGATTTATATATATATTTATTTGGAGATACAGTGAGGAACAGGCCCTACCTGCCCACTGAGCCGCATCACCAACCAACCCACCTACTTAGCCACGGCCTAGTCAAAGGACAATTCACAATGACCATTTTAATCTACTAACCGGCACACTTATGTACTCTGGGAGGAAACTTGAGGACCCAGAGGCAACCAACACAGTCATGGGGAGAACGTACAGATATCGCTGGAATTGAACTGTGAACTCTGAGCTGTAATATTGTCGCACTAACCACTACACCAACATGGTGCCTATCTTTAAAGAACTTGGGGACCTGAAATATAGGGCAAGAATTAACAAAGAAATACAAGAGGATCAATGGAAACTATACACAATGACTGACAAACAAACTCTCTTCCATGGAAGGTGGGACCTGTACAGAAGAGGTGGTTTACACCTGTACTGGAAGGGAACTAATATCCTAGCGGAAAGGTTTTCTGGTGATACATGGGGGGTTTAAACCAGAGTTGCAGGGGGCTGGGAACCCGAGTACCAGAACAGATAGCGGAGAGGCTGTGGAGACAGATCTTGTCAAGACCTCAGACAAAGTCAGGAATCAAAAAGTTGAGCATGGTGCAGTAATGTTCAGAGCTGCGTATATTTCAAGTATCGTAGGAAAGACGGATGAACTCAGGGTATGGAGCAACACCTGGAATTATGATATTTTAGACATCAGTGAGACTTGGTTGCAGGAGGGGCAGGTCTGGCAGCTTGATATTCCAGGGTTCGTTTGTTTTAGACATGACAGAGTGGGAGGGATTAAAAGAGGAGGGGTGGTGTTACTAGTCAGGGAAAATATCACATCTGTTCTCAGTCAAGACTGACTGCAGAACTCATCTAGCGAGCTGTAATGGGTGGAATTGAGCAATAAGAAAGGTATGACCACATTAATGGGGCTATATTACAGACCACCCAGCAGTCTGAGGGATTTAGCGGAACAAACTTGTAGAGAGATCGCAGACTGTTGCAAGAAACATAAGGTTAGGTGATTTTAACTTTCTGCCTATTGACTGGGACACCCACAATGTAAAAGTACTAGATGGGACAGAAGTTTGTCAAATGTGCTGGGGGAAGTTTCCTTAATCAGTACATGGAAATCCCAATGAGAGAGTGTGCTAATAGGGAACGAGATGGAGCAAGTGAACAAGTTTCTGTAGGGGAACACTACATCTAGTTTCAAAGTAAATATGTACAAAGATAGGTCTGGTCTGCAGTTTGAGATCCTAGACTGGGGAAAGACCAATTTTAATGGCATCAGAAAGGATCTGGCAAATGTGGATTAGGACAGGCTGTTTTCTGGCAAAAATGTACTTGGTAAGTGGGTGGCCTTCAAAAGAGAACTTTTGAGAGTACAAAGCCTTAAGAATAACAGGTAAAGAGAATAGGTGTAGGGAACCGGTTTTTAGGAGATATTGAGGTCCTGGTTAAGAAAAAAGGAGGTGCATAGCAGGTACAGGCAGATAGGAATAAATGAGGTACTTATGGAGTATAAGAAATGCAAGAGAACATGTTTAAAAGAAATCAGGAGGACTAAAAGAAAGCATGAGGTTTCCCTAGCAGACAAGGTGAAAAGGAATCCTAAGGAATTATAAGAGCAAAAGGGTTGCAAAGAACAAAATTGGTCCTCTGGAATATCAAAATAGTAATCTATGCATGGAGCCAAAAGAGATGGGGGAGATCTTATTTTTTTTGCACCTGTATTTACTCAGTAGATGGACAGAGAGTCTACAGAAGTGAGGCAAAGCAGCATCAGCTTCATGGACCCTATACAGATTACAGAGGAAGAGGTGTTTGCTGTCTTGAGGCAAATTAGGGTGGATAAATCCCCAGGGCCTGACAAAATGTTCCGTGGGACCCTGTGGGAGGCAAGTGCAGAAATGACAAGGGCCCTAGCAGAGATATTTAAATTATCTTTAGTGGCAGTAGAAGTACCAGAAGATTGGAGGATAGCTAATGTTGAAGAAAAGCTCTAAACATAAAGCAGGAAATTATAGGCTAGAGAGCCTGACATCAACAGTGGGAGAATTATTGGAAGGTATTCTAAAGGGCTGGATATGAGTATTTGGATAAACATGTACTAATTAGAGGTAGTCAGCATGCTGTGGTGCATGGTAGATCATATCTAACCTAACTTATAGAGCTTTTAGAGGAAGTTACCAGGAAAGTTGATGAAGACAAGGCAGTGGATTTTGTCTACATAGTAAGGCATTTGACAAAGTCCCACATAGGAGGTTGGTCAAGAAGGTTCAGTTACTTGACATTCAAGATGAGGTAGTAAATTGGATTAGACATTAGCTTTATGGGAGAAGCCAGGCAATGGAAGTAGATGGTTGGCTTTCTGATGGAGACCTGTGACTAGTGGTACACCACAGAGGTCAGTGCTGGGTGCATTGTTGTTTGTCATCTACGTAAACGATCTGGATGATAATGTGGTTAACTGGATCAGCAAATTTGCAGATGACACCAAGGTTGGGGTGCAGTGAACAGCAAGGAAGACTTTCAGAGCCTGCAGCAGGATCTGGACCAGGTGGGAAAATGGGCTGGAAAGTTACAAATGGAATTTGGTGTAGACAAGTGTGAGGTGTTGCACTTTGACAGGACTAACCATGGTAGGTCTTACACAGTGAACAGTAGGGCAGTGAATAATGCCGTAGAACAAAGGGATCTGGGAATTCAGGTCAATAATTCATTGAAAGTGTCTGGAATACAATGTTGGTAAATGCGAGATCATCCACTTTGGAAGGAATAATAGAAGGGCAGATTATGATTTAAATGGTGAAAGATTGCAGCATGCTGTTGTGCAGAGGGACTTGGGAGTGCTTGTTCATGAATTGCAAAACGTTGACTTGCAGGTACAACAGGTTATTAAGAAGGCAAACGGAATGTTGGCCTTCATTGCTAGAGGGATTGAATTCTAGTGCAGGGAGGTCATGCTGCAACTGTACAGGGTACTGGTGAGGCTGCACCTGGAGTACTGTGTGCAGTTCTGGTCTCCATACTTGAGGAAGGTTATACTGGCTTTGGAGACAGTGCAGAGGAGGTTTACCAGGTTGATTCGAGGGATGAAGGGGTTAACCTATGAGGAGAGATTGAGTCACCTGGGACTATACTCTCTGGAGTTCAGAAAGATGAAAGGGGATCTTATAGAAACATAGAAAATTTTGAAAGGGATAGATAAGATAGAAATAGGAAAGTTGTTTCCATTGGTAGGTGAGACAAGAACTAGGGGACATTGCCTCAAGATTCAGGGGAAAAGATTTAGGATGGAGATGAGAAACTGTTTTCCCCAGAGAGTGGTGAATCTGTGGAATTCTCTGCCCAGGGAAGCAGTTTTGGCTTCCTCACTAAATATACTTAAGAAACAGTTAGATAGGTTTTTACATAGCAAGGGAATTAAGGGTTATGAGGAAAAGGCAGGTAGATGGAGCTGAGTTTACGGACAGATCAGCCATGATCATATTGAATGGCGGGGCAGGCTCGATGGGCCAGATGGCCTACTCCTGCTCCTATTTCTTATGTTCTTATGTGTCATCATAGGTACAAAGGGTTGTAAAAAAATCTTTTGGCACATTGGCCATTATAAATTGAAATATTGAGTACAGGAGATGGGATATCATGTTGAAGTTGTATAAGATGTTGGTGAGGCCTAATCTGGAGTATTGTGTGCAATTTTGGTCACCTACCTACAGGAAAGATGTAAATAAGATTGAAAGAGTACAGAGAAAATTTACAAGCATGTTGCCGGGACTGAAGGACCTGAGTTATAAGGAAAGATTAAATAGGTTGGGATTTTATTCCTTGGAGCATAGAGGATTGAGAGGAGATTTGATAGAGGCATACGAAGTTATGAAGGGTATAAACAGGGTATATGCAAACAGACTTTTTCCTTTGAGGTTGGGTGGAACTACAGCCAGAGGTCAAGGGTTAAGGGTGAAAGGTGAACAGTTTAAGGGGAACATGAAGGGAAACTTCTTCACTCAGAGGTTCATGAGAGTGTGGAATGAGCTGCCAGCACAAGTGGTGCATGCGAGCTTGATTTCAATGTTTAAGAGAAATTTGGATATGTACATGGATGATAGGGGTATGGTCCCAGTGCAGGCTGATGGAAATAGGCAGTTTAAATGGTTTGGCATGAATGAGATGGGCTGAAGGGCCTATTTCTGTGTTTGTGGAATCAAGTCAGTGTTGAGGTGAGTGAAGTTATCCACACTGGTTCAGGAGCCTGATGGTTGAAGGGTAATAACTGTTACAGAACCTGGTGGTGTGGGACCTAAGGCTCCTGTACCTCCTTCCCGATGGCAGTGAGAAGAGAGCATGGCCTGGATAGTGGGGGTCCTTGATGATGGATGGATGCTTACAGTGCTCCATGTAGATGTGCTTAATAGTGGGGAGGGCTTTACCTGTGACGGACTGGGCTGTCGTGGACATATACATACTGTATATACTTTGATAATAAATTTATTTTGACTTTTACTTTGACTTTGAAGTCTGTGGGTCTGGTGTTGATGGGATTAAAATGCAGGAAATATGAGAGTCTGGAATCACAATGCTGGTTCCAAACCACTACCTTCACTGTTCAACTCCAGCACCTTAGGCTATGTGCTCTCAACTCTCTTGGGAGCAGCAGGTTGTAAATTTTACTGTGTTAATTTCTCAGTTAGATATATGAGTTTTCAGTTTAACTTTGGGTTCCAAGGATTTCAGGCATTTGTAGGGGAAGAAGAAAGGCAGGAGCTGAGTAGTCACCGAGAATATGCAGGATTGCGATGGCCAGCCTTTTTAGCTCTTATCCCCATTTCTGCTCTGATATCTCTGCCAACCATTTTAATTCCTACCCCTGTTCCTGTTCTAACATGTTGGCCAACATTTTACTTCCTATCACTTCATTCCCCCTCCCCCACCAGCCTGGTTTCACCGATCTCTTTCTAGTTTGTACTCCTTCCCCTCATCCCACCTTTTTATTCTGACATCTTCCCTCTCCCTTTCCCGACCTGAAGAAGGGTCCTGGCCTGAATTGTCGACTGTTTATTCAATTCTGTAGATGCTGTCTGACCTGCTGAGATCCTCCAGCATTTTGTGCGTGTTGCTCTGCTGGTAAATGTCGGATGCATTAACTATGTTCGCAGTTGCTGCTGCTGATGGTTCATTCCCACAAATACTTCGGAGGTTTAGAAGATAGTTCTACACCTTGGAAACCTGCACAGCTGACAGGGTAAACACAAGAAATTCTGCAGATTCTGGAAATTCAGCATCACAGAGTAATGCTAGGCTGTACATATAATGAGTGACTGACAAGGAGTGATAAAGTCGTGGTGGAGTTAGTGGGTGGAGGTGTTGATCAGCCTTACTGCTTGGGGAAAGTAGCTGTTTTTGAGCCTGGTGTTTCTAGTATGGTTGCTACGTAGCCCTTTCCCTGATGCGAGTAGGGCAAACAGTCTATTAGCAGGCCGGATGTGATCCTCCATGATGTTACTGGCCCTTGTCCAGTATCATAGTGTAAATATGTCCTTGATGGCAGATAGGCTGGTGCTAGTGATGTTGCAAGATGAATGACGAGATGGTGTTCATCATGGGTTGGTGGACTATTCACCTGTCTCAAAGAGGGAGAACAACACACACCCACACAATGCTGGAGGAACTCCGCAGGCCAGGCAGCATCTATGTAAAAAATTCCGTTGACCTTTCGGGCCAAGACCCTTCTGCAGGACTAGAGAAAAACGATGAGGAGTCAGAGTAACAAGGTGGGGAGAGGGGAGAAAGAAACACAAGGTGATAGGTGAAACGGGGAGGGGCAAGGTTGAAGTAAAGAGCTGGGAAGTTGATTGGTGAAAGAGATACAGGGCTGGAGAGGGGGGAATCTGATAGGACAGGACATAAGACCATGGAAGAAAGAAAAGGGGGAGGAGCAGCAGTGGGAGGTGATAGGAAGGCAAGGAGATAAGGTGACAGAGGGAAATGGGAATGGGGGGTATTACCAGAAGTTTGAGAAATCGATGTTCATGCCAGCAGGTTGAAGGCTACCCAGATGGAATATAACGTGTTGTTCCTCCAACCTGCGTGTAGCCTCATCATGACAGTAGAGGAGACCATTGACTGACATGTTGGAATGGGAATGGGAAGTGGAATTAAAATGGGTGGACAGTGGGAGATCCTACTTTTTCTGGTGGATGAGTCATAGGTGCTTGGCAAAATGGTCTTCCATTCTGCGTCGGGTTTCACCGATATACAGGAGGCCACACCGGGAGCACCAGACACAATATATGACCCCAACAGACTCACCTCACCTCACCTGGAAGGACTGTTTGGACCCTGGGTGGTAGTGAGGGAGGAGGTGTAGGGGCAGGTATGCACTTGTTCCACTTGCAAGAAAAGGTGCTAGGAGGGAGATCAGTGGGGAGGGATGAACGGACAAGGGAGTCACGTAGGGAGTGATCGATTCCTGTGGAAAGCAGTAAGTGACGAGGGGAGGGGAGAATGGGGAGCAAATGCTGTGCTTGTTGGTGGGATGCCGTTGGAGATGGTGGAAGTTATGGAGAATTATGTGTTGGACACGGAGGCTGGTGGGGTGGTAGGTGAGGACAAGAGGAACTCTATCCCTGGTAGGGTGGTGGGAGGATGGAGTGAGATAATTGAAGAATGTAAGTTTCTATAGAAATCTATCTTTTTCATAACTCCAGCTATTAAATCTTCACCAAATCACACCCAAGACAAGAATATCACTCGTGATAAGAATCACAAAACTTCTAGTAGTACTCCTATGGTGTTGTCACCCAAGATGTGTATATTCGCAGGACTTCCTCACATGTGTACCCTAAACTTCATTTAATAAATACCAGCATACCAGTTTGCTGGGTGCTGGATTGGCAGGGCTGAGAAGTGGCAGGTGGCGTTCTGTCTGGAAAAGCATGAAGTAATTCACTTTGGAACGTCAAACTTTGACGTCAGAATACAGGGTTCACGGCAGGGTTCCTAACATTGTGGAGGAACAGAGAGATCTTGGGTTAATGTCCAAAGATCTCTTAAAGTTGCCACATGATTAATAGGGTTGCTGAGAAGGCATATGTTGGTTTGGCCTTCATTAGTTGGGGGATTTGAGCTTAAGAATAGTTGACTCGTTAGCATGGCAGCTCGTGCGACACTATTACAGCTTGGAGCATCTGGAATTTGGAGTTCAATCCTGGTGCCATCTGTAACAAATCTGTACATCCTCCCTGTGGAAAGTGTGTGTTTTCCCCAGGTACTCTGATTTTCTCCCACAGTCCAGAGACACACCAGATAGATTAATTGGTCCCATCATAAAGTTCAGGTTAATTGGGTTTGTTGAGGGTTGCCGGGGTGACAAGGCTTGAAGGGCCAGAAGGGCCTACTCCACACTGTATTGCTAACAAAATAAGTCAGAGAGCTACGAGGTAATGCTGCAGCTCTATAAAACTCTGGTGAGACCACACTTAGAACATTATGTTCAGTTTTGGTTGCCTCATGTAGGAAGGATGTGGAAGCTTTAGAGAGGGTACAGAGGAGATTTACCAGGATGCTGCCTGGATTAGAGAGCATACCTAGAAAGCAAGCTAACGCTTTTTTCTTTGGAGTGAAGGAGGATGATATGTGGCTTGATAGAAGTGTAAAAGATGATAAAAGATATAGACTGAGCATATAGCCACAGACTTTTTCCCAGGGCAGAAATGACATATACAAGGGGACTACTTTAAGCTGTTTTGAAAAAGTATAGTGGGGGTGTCAGAGGTAGTTTTGTTTTACACAAAACGGCTGGCTGCTTGGAACATGTTGCTAGAGCTGGTGGAAGAGACAGATACATTAGGGACATTTAAGAGATTCTTATATGCACAGACGGATGATAGAAAAATGGAGGTTTGTGTAAGAGGGAAGGGCTAAATTGATCTTCAGCAGTTGAAAAGGTCGGCACAACATTGTGTGGTGAAGAACCAGACCTGTGACAACTGTTCAATATTCTATGGTCAATATACTTTCCTAATTGCCTTGTATGTGCTATTACCCTCTTTTAGGTTCCTCCTGATGTTCTTAACACAAACCAGATCTTCAAACAACAAACACCCTCTCTTTCACAGCTCCCTATTGTGTGACCGCAGTTTATATCTTCCCATTTATAATTTTACAACAGAAAAGACCACATGTTAATCAGAAATTACACTCAGTGGCTGCTTTATTCAGTACCTCCTGTACCTAATAAAGTGGTCACCGAGTGTAAATTCATGGTCTTCACAAAATAATCTACAGGTGCTGGGGTCAAAGCAACACTCGCAACACGCTGGAGGAACACAGCAGGTCGGGCAGCATCCATGGAAAAGATCGGTCGACGTTTCGGGCCGGAACGCTTCGTCAGGACTGTAGGGGGAAGGGGCAGAGGCCCTATAAAGAAGGTGGGGGCAGGGTGGGAAGGAGAAGGCTGGTAGGTTCCAGGTGAAAAACCAGTAAGGGGAAAGATAAAGGGGTGGGGGAGGGAAGCAGGGAGGTGATGGGCAGGAAAGGTGAAGAAAGAATAGGGGAAAACACAATTGATAGTAGAAGGAGGCGGAACCATCAGGGAGGTGATAGGCAGCTGGGGGAGGGGGCAGAGTGACATAAGGATAGGGGAAGGAAATTACTGGAAGTTGGAGAATTTTATGGTCATACCAAGGGGCTGGAGGCTACCTGGACGGTATATGAGGCGTTGCTCCTCCAACCTGAGTTTAGCCTCATCATGGCAGTAGAGGAGGCCATGTATGGACATATCTGAATGGGAGTGGGAAGCAGAGTTGAAGTGGATGGCTACTGGGAGATCCTGTCTGTTTTGGACTGACAGACATGATCTCCCAGTAGCCACCCACTTCAACTCTGCTTCCCACTCCCATTCAGATATGTCCATACATGGCCTCCTCTACTGCCATGATGAGGCTAAACTCAATTGTCAAGGCAAGAGTGCATGGTGTGGTATTGTAGATACCAGACAGCAGACCTTTGATAAAATCAATGGCAGAAGTTGAGTGAACAGCTGGAGAAAAGTTGTTAATAATGACCAAGATGGGAAAAGACCTTCAACACCTGAGACCTTGGAAATCCAGAGCAACATACACATAAAATGCTGTAGGAATCAGCAGGTCAGGGAGCATCTCTAGAGAGCCAAGACCCTTCACCAAGACTGGAAAGGAAGGGGAGAGAAGTCAGAATAAGAAGGTGGCGGAGGGAGGGGAAGGTGACCGATCTGGTAAGATAGGTGAGACCTGGTGAAGGTGGGTAGGTGGGTGGGAGAGGGGGGGAATGAAGTGAAAAGGTGGGACGTGATAGGTGAAAGGTAAAAGGCTGAAGAAGAAGGAATCTGATAGGGGAGGGGAGTAGACCATGGAAGAAAGGGAAGGAGGAGGAAGTTGATAATCAAATTCTGTAAGTATGAAAGTGAGTGTCATTGGTGAGTAGGCATTAGTGCCCTGATGAAATGGTGGAGCAGACTTGATGGGCCAAACGGCCAAATTCTGCTCCTATGGTTTTTAAGTGATGTCCTGTGGATCCATTTCTCAGCTACTGTAATGAATTGGTCTAAATGATTAAAAAAAAATCAAAGGTGATGGAATTGTTTGATTCTGAGGCCTGATGCATTTTTTAAAATTCAGAGATACAGCGCAGAATGGGCCCTTCCAGTCCTTTGGGCCACGCCGCGCATCAATCCCTGACTTAACCCTAGACTAATCACGGGATGATTTACAATGACTGATTAAGATATTGATTGGACTGTGGGAGAAAACCAAAGCACCTGGACAAAACCCATATATTCTACGGGGGGGAACGTACAGAAGATACCAGGATTGAACTTTGAGCTGCAACAGCGTTGCAATAACCGCGATGCTGCCGTGGTGCACAAAATTTCCAGCTACCCCATTACAGCATTACACCTGGCTCATTACTATTCCTTTCGCAGCTGGGCTCGGGACTGTCCGTGGTGTAGTTCTGCCGTATTTGGATAGGATTAAACTGTCTCTAGCAAATTTCTACAGATATGCCATGGAGAGAACTCAGGCTGGTTCCATCACGTCTGGTATGGAAGGGCCAATACACAGGATCGGAAAACACTTCGCCAACCCCATCATGGTTACTAGCTTCTCTACTGTTGAGGACATCTTCAAATGCAAAGCCTCAAGAAGGTGGCATCCATCATTAGGTCGCTCACCACCCAGGGCATGCCCTCTTCTCATTACCACCATTGGGGAGGAGGTACAGGAGCCTGAAGACACACACTCAATATTTTAGGAAGAGCTTCCTTCCCTGCGCTGTCAGATTTCCAAATGGACAATGAACCCATGAACACTACCTCACCATTCTTTGCTCTTTTGCACTATTTATTTCATTGATATTAATATACATGTATGTATGTATACATATGTATAATTATAACTACATAATATGACTGCTGTGTTCATGGTTCAAAGTTCAAAGTAAATTTATTACCGAATTACATCCATGTCACCCTGAGATTCATTTTCTTACAGGAATTCACAGTTAATACAAAGAAACACAATAGAAAACTGACAAACAGTGTGCAAAAGAAGACAAACTGTGTAAATACAAATAGTGAAATCAAATCATTTACAAAAATCCCCTGTGTTCTGCATATATATTATTCTGCATCGCAATCTTTACACATTAAATGGTTTTCAGAACTATAGAAGCGATTCCCGTGGTTCAGCTCAGGTTCAGCTGAGGAAAGTGGGTCCAAATTTTAATTTCAACAGCAAAAATCGGACGTATACTACAGCAGGAAGGTGACCCGTTTCGTCAGGTTATCACCCTAGTGGTGAAGAAGAAAATATTCCCACTGGTGCTCTAAGTGGGCTGGACTATTAAGCGATATAACCCTGCTAATGTAGTATTGAGCATGATTGATAGACTCTGCCCTCCTTTCATGTTAAAGCCTCATTTGTCTTCGCAGACCTCCAAGAGAATTTGAAAGCTAAACAATGCTTGTTTAATTTTTAAAAAATTGTAACCATGAAGTCACTTAAAAGACATTTGCTGTCAGTGAACAGCTCTCTGCACTTTGAAAGTTTCTGACTTTCATTGTCTTGCTTTATAGACTCTATGCTTTAGGAACGGATTCTCACACACTCAATGTTTCAAAAACAGCTTCTTCACCTCCGCCATCAGATTTCTGAATGGACAATGAACCCATGAACTCTACCTCACTATTTTTCCCCTCGTTTTTCACTATTTATTCTTTACGTATATTTCATATTGTAATTTATGGTATATTTTATGTATTGCACTGTGCTGCAGCTGTAAAACAAATTTCATGACATACGTCAGTGATAGTAAATTTGATTTTGATTCTGATAATTTTGTTATTAATTTTGATACAAAAGTTTGCAGCATGGCACCATTACCCAGAAATTGATTTATTTTCTTTATTAACCAGGATGAGTATTCATAATTTTGGCCAATAATTTTACAATAAGAATCAATGCCCCATATCAAAGATCCCTGATGCCTACTCAAGGGTTCAAGTCATTGAATACTGAAAGAATCAATTGAAAGTTATCCAAATATTCAGCTTATTAATATTTCCAAGAAAATGTGACAGAAGGTAATATCTTTTTAACAAATTGTTGAGGGCAGCTTTAAAATGGTGTGGTATACAGTATGAACAATTTCAGCTAAAATCTGATGTTGGTTTCTATTGTGGACTGAAAGTGGGAAAGGGAATCATGGTTTGGAAAAGAGGAAGGGAGAGGGGAGGGAGTGGGAAGCACCAGAGACATATTCTGTAATGATCAATAAATCAATTGTTTAGAATCACGTTACCTTGCCTGGTGTCTCAGGGATGAATGTGTCTGCTCCTGCCAGACTTACAAACTCATTCTCTGCTCCATGTTGACATCCACAATACTGTGCAAAAGTCTTAGGCATCCTAACTATATATATATATATGACTTTTGCACAGTACTGCATATAAATATATGAATCTATATATTTTAATAACATATTAAAGTTATTTAATTTAAATTATATATAATTTAAATGAGTAGAGAAAAAGAGAGCAAAAAATAATGAGCTAATATTCGTGGTTGGTTCATTGTCCATTCAGAAACCTGATTGTGAAGGAGAACAAGCTGTTCCTGAAACATTGAGAGTGTGGCCTCAGGCTCCTGTACCTTCTCCCCGATGGCAGCAATGAAAAGAAGGCATGTCCTGGGTGGTGCCTTTGCAAGAATGAGACATAAAACTTGCTCCTTATGGCTGTGTTACAAGAGCAAAGAGGAAGAGAAACATAGTCAGAGGAAGAAAGAGATCAGACTAAAAAGTCCATTGATAACCAATAAAATAGCCAGAATCAAGTAATGTGGCACCTATCCACCACCAGAACAAATATATAAAGGTGCTGGAAAAGGGCCAGTAATGTCATGAAGGATCCCACTCATGGATTGTTTGTCCCAATCCCATCAGGGAGGAGGCTACACCAGCACCAACAGACTCAAAACCAGTTACCTTCTCCAAGCAGTTAGCTGATTAACACCTCCACCCACTAACTCCACCACTACTTCATAATTTCCTGTCAGTCTCCTGATGTACAGCCTAGTGTCACTTTATGGACATATAATCAATCTATATATTTAAACTATATTATGTATTTATAATTATTGTGCTTTTAATTATTATTGTGTTTTTTGTGCTACATTGGATCCAGAGTAACAATTATTTTGTTCTCCGTTACACTTGTGTACAGGAAATGACTTGAATCTTGAACTGCCCCTAAAACCAAGAAGTTTCCAGAAAAATGCAGAGGAACTGTGCTGTAATTACTGAAAAAATCACTGAACCATTACATGTACAGGGTGATTATATAACAATACAAGCAAGCATAGGGAAGTTAAACTGAAAGAAAAATAACAATACTAGACACTAATCAAACAAATAGACCAACAGGACGTACACAATGCTTCAGGCATCAATAAGCCAACAGAACACTACAAAAAGTAGCAATTGATCAACGAAAAATATATACCACAAGGTATCCAGGTTAGATGAAAATATATTTGCAAGGTTTGTCACTTTTATTAACTATCAATCTGACATCTTTTCTAAACACAAAGGATTATCATTTATCAATGCATTCAGAGTAAGGAATTATTTAAAATATTTATTTATTTAGAGATACTGTGTGCAAGACATCTCTTTGGCCCTTGAAAGTGCTCCGCTCAGCACCCCACCTATTTAAAGCTTGCCAAATCAGAGGACAATTTATAAAGAGCACTTAGCATATAAATGTTATATCTTTGCACTGCAGGAGGAAACCGGAGCACCCAGAGAAAACTCACACCGGTCATGGGGAGAATGTACAAACTTCTTACAGACAGTGCCGGATTTGAACTCTGAACTTCGGAGCAACTGTGGGCTGTAATAGTGCCACACTAACCGCCACGCCATCGTGGCGACAAAAGTAAAATTGTGACCCAACAACTCATGTAATCTTTATACTGCCATTTTCAATTGGTACAACTGTGCAAAATATCAAATTGTGTTGATGTCTAACTCGTAAGAGAAAAGCAAAATGGTTTCCTCATTGTGTTATATCAGCACAGAGTGGGACAGATTTGACTGGGATATTTGCCAGCTTATTCCACCGATGCCTCTTGCCCGCAGTGCTTGCAGCACATTCCACTTTTGCCTCTTGCACGCACTTAATGACAGTTGCTGTTAGATGTTAACCTTGACGAGCTTAGCCAAAGGACAGGTAAGGACAAATCTGTGCGCCTGTAATGAGCGGTTGGTTCTGCAGCAGGTGGGTAAGGCTTTTGGGATCAAGGCAGATTAAGAGAACAGGGCTCCAACATATGTTGGTGCTGCATGATGTATTACAGCTCATTCAGGGATTCCAGGCCATGGTAATCTCAGTGAAAAGGAATGAATTATGAACATTATCGAGGAAACAAATTAAAAGAACTTACATAGACTGTGATCATGTACAAAGTAATAGAAGACAAAAATCTGTATGTCTTCTAAAATAAATTATTGTGTGCATTTTTTATTTCATTTTCTGTATAACAAAAAATTAACTTTTTTTTCCATTGCTTAACTTGTTTGCCTTATCTGTTACATATATATGTCAAAGGCATCAATTCTTTATCCTTTGTAATTGTTGAATATTCTTTTTTACTGCGCTTCACGCCAACACAGCAAATTAGGTGCCATGTGAGCGTAGCAGATAGTGCAACGCTGTTACAGTTTGGGGCGTCAGAGTTCAGAGTTCAATCCCGACATCATCTGCAAGGAGTCTGTATGTCCTCCCCATGGAACGCATGGGTTTTCTCCGGGGGTTCCGTTTCCCTCCCACAGTCCATAGGTGTACTGGGTAGTAGGATCTAAACGTGAGAAAGTCTGAAGACATTGGCAATCCAATGCAACACATACACAAAATGCTAGAGGAACTCAGCAGGTCAGGCAGCACCTATGGAAAGGAATAACTAGTTGATCCTCCTTCAGGTTAGTAGGTTAATTGGTCATTGTAAATTGACCCATGATTTGGTTGGGGTTAAAATCAGGTGTTGGTGACAGCGTAGCCGGAAGGACCGGAAGGTGCCTATGTCACACTGTATCTAAATAAATATATTCCTAAATCACGTAAATGTATAGGGTGAATAAAGTTGATCTTTGGTCTTTGGTTCTGATGTTACCTTTCTCTCTGTCCCAACAGAATGATGAAAAGCATTATAAACAATTACTGTTATAGTGCAGTTCCTTAAGAATAAAGGTCATTTTTTTTTACAGAATTTGACACGAATGTCATCTATGAATTTTCTGACGATACAGCTATTGATGGCAGAATTTCAGATGGCGATGAGAGGTCGTGCTTGAGCGAGATAGATCAGCTAGTGGAGTGGCATTGCACTCAACATCAGTAAGACCAAAAAACTGATTGTGGATATCGAAAAAGGTAAGATGAGGAAACACACACCAGTCCTCACAGAGGGATCAGAAGTGGAACGAGTGAGCAGTTTCAAGTTCCTGGGTGTCAATCTCTCTGAGGACCTAACCTGGACCAATATATTGATGCAGCTACAAAGACGGCACAATAGTGGCTATATTTCATTAGCAGTTTGAGGAGATTTGTTATGGCACCAAAAAACACTCGCAAATTTCTATAGATGTACTGTGGAGAGCGTTCTAACCGGCTGTATCACTCTCAGGTATGTGTGTGTGGGGTGGGTTGGGGGGGGGGTTACTGCACTGAATTGAAATAAGCTATAGAGAGTTGTAAACTTAGTCAGCTCCATCATTGGCACTAGCCTCTGTGGTATCCAGGACACTTTCAAGGAGCGATGCCCCAGAAAGCCAACTTCCATCATTGAGGACCCCATCACCCATTGCTACCATCAGAAAGGAGGTACAGGAGCATGAAGGCACACACTCAATGATTCAGGAACAGCTTCTTCCCCTTTACCATTCAATTTCTGAATGGACATTGAACCCATGACTACTACCTCATTATGTTTTTTTCTCACTACCTATTTAAATTAATATATACTTGTTGTAATTCATATTTTTCCTTCTGCTATTATGTATTACATTGTACTGCTCCCAAAAAGACAACAAATTTCATGACATGTGCTGGTGATGTTAAACCTGATTCTGATTCTGAAATATAAATATATAGGATCTAGATATCCTGACACGCACACCACCTAAGATGTTTGCCAACCGCCATAAACACTTAGAAGAAGAAGAACCAAGTACCGTCAACTAACTTATAGGATAAGTTGTTTCTCTCTTTTGTTTCAAGGTTATTTCATTTTAATTTTGTTATAAAATTGAGGTAGCAGTTAATGTTCTAGGAATGGGTGAATGATTATGTGATCAGCAGATTAACAACTGATTACAGTCGACTAACAGTTTCTGTAGCCAATTAATCATGTATTGCACCTGTTGTTAAAATAACACTTTGAATATACAACACTACATCATTAGAAGTCCCAGTTTACCGAGCTACTGTCAGCACACAAACATACACCATCTTAAAGGACCATAAAAATTACACCATAAAAAATGAAATTACACCCAGTGCCTCCTATACCTAATAAAGTGACACTGAGTGAATGTTTGAGATCTTCCGCTGCTGTAGCCCATCTACTTCAAAGTTTAACATGTTGTGCATTCAGGGATCTGTTCTGCACACACCATTGTTTTAACATATTTTAACACTGAGTTACTGTTGTTTTCCTGTCAATTTAAACCAGTCTGGCTATTCTCCTCGAACCTCGCTCATTAAGAAAGCACTCACAGAATTGCTGCTCACTGGATATATTTTGTTTCTTGCACCGTTCTCTGTAAACTCTAGAAAATTGTGTGTGAAAATCCCAGGAGATGTGGCAAAGTTGTTTCCCATGATGGGGGAGTCTAGTACAAGAGGGCATGACTTAAGGATTCAAGGGCACCCATTCAGAACAGAAATGCAAAGAAATTTTTTTAGTCAGAGGGTGGTGAATCTATGGAATTTGTTGCCACGGGCGGCAGTGGAGGCCAAGTCATTGGGTGTATTTAAGGCAGAGATTGATAGGTATCTGAGTAGCCAGGGCATCTAACGTTATGGTGAGAAGCCGGGGGAGTGGGACTAAATGGGAGAATGGATCAGCTCATGATAAAATGGCGGAGCAGACTCGATGGGCCGAATGGCCAACTTCTGCTCCTTTGTCTTATGGTCTTATGGTCTTATGGAGATCAACAGTTTCTGAGACAATTAAACCACCCCATCTGGCACCAACAATCATTCCACGGTCAAAGTCACTTAGATCACATTTCTTTCCCTTTCTGAACAACAGTTAAACCTCTTGACCATGTCTGCATGCTTTTATGCGTTGAGTTGCTGCCACATGATTGGCTGATTAGATATCTGCATTAATGATTGGGTGTACAGGTGTAACTAATAAAGTGGCCACTCAGTGCGGGTGTTCTTTAGGAACTAGAACAGTTAAATATCATTGATAAATAGCACATTGATCTGATTTTGGAAAATCTCATTTAGATCCCACTGTAGGTTCTATACTTAAAATGCTGGCAGCACAGAACTGTTGAGCCACTCAAGATAAAATTAATTGTAAATACAATGCACTATTTTTACTCCAGGTCACCAAAAGAATGAACCTGTCATTTGGCCATACAGAGTCGTAGAGCAGTACAGCAGTACCACAGAGAAATAGGCCCTTTGGCCCATCTAGACCATGCTGGACTGTTATTCCTCCTAGTCCCATCGAGCTGCACCTACACCACTCCGTACCACTCCCATCCATGTATTTACGCAAACTTCTTACACATGTTGAAATCGAACCCGCGTCCACCATTTGCACCAGCTCATCACCAGCTCATTCCCCACTTTAACCACCCTCTGAGTGAGGAAGTTCCCTCTCAAGGTCCCCTCAAATATTTCACCTTTCACTCTTAACCTTTAGTTCTAGTTTTACCCAACCTCAGTGGAAAAGCCTGCCAGCATTTACCCTGATCTATGCCCCCCATGATTTTGTATACCTCCAACAAACTTCCCATCAAATTCCCTACAGATTGGCAAAGATTGGCCTAGAATTGTCTCTAATGCATGGCTGAAAGAACCATATGTTACTGACTGGGCAAAATTAAACTTGCTACTGTGGTAAACCATATATATGTTGTAACTGGGTTAACTGTCTGGACACGCCCCTCTGCTGGTTGCCCCTGTGGCTCCTCCCACAGAATCCTGAATAAAGGTGATTCCGCCTTGCCCCTCCCCCTCAGTCCGGGGGCAGACACTCACCATGGAGATCGTATTGTACAGCGCATAGAAGCCTTTCAGTATTTTACCCAACTTCAGTCTTTTGGAGTTATTGAATGTGCTTCAGCTACGTAACTGGTTTTGCAGACTTTTAGGGATGAAAGTGTTCTACCCAGGACAATCAAGGTTTACTGTCAAAACGCAAACACGAGGAAATCTGCAGATGCTGGAAATTCAAGCAACACACACAAAATGCTGTTGGAACGCAGCAGGTCAGGCAGCATCCACAGGAAGAAGTACAGTCAGCGTTTCGGGCCGAGACCCTTCGTCAGGACTAACTGAAAGAAGAGATAGTCAGGGATTTGAAAGTGGGAGGGGGAGGGGGAGATCCAAAACGATAGGAGAAGTCAGGAAGGGGAAGGGTAGAGCTAAGGCCTACTGCGTTCTTCCAGCATTTTGTGTGTGTGGCTTTACTGTCAAAATATGTGCTTGTCACCTTTTACTACCTTGAGATTCATTTTCTTATAGGCATTTTCATGAAAAAAAGTACGACAGTGGTGATCGTTCATCATATCTGGTGATGACAAGAAACCTGTGCGGGAGAGTTTTTTAAGTGAAAAAGCCATTGCACTGGGACAGTGCCACACCCTTGTTGTCGGAAGTTCAGGCCCAGTGGTACGAACCAGTGTCACAGACTGGAGTCTTCTTTTGGTTGTCGTGGATGACCATAGCACCCAATCATGACCTTCGCTCTCCACGAAGCATTGTAGAATCACCTCCTTGGCTGTCAGATCTCACTGTAGGTCTTATCCACCCAGCCCACTGGAGCTGACGTCACATGCTAGGACAGGCATAAGGGGTACGAGGCCGCTGACTGCTCTCACCTGGGTTAGCCCGCCTGTTGAAGCAGTGTACCGGGGTGTGACCACTGTCACATGCAAACAGCCACTCGGGGCCACGGGTGAGAGCAGAGTGCCCAACAGGGACCAAAGGTGAGTGAGCTGCCCAGGAATGGACACGACAAGCCCCTTCACCAGAGGTGCTACCCCTCCTGGAACTCTCCACATACCCAAAAGAAATGCAATAGAATTTATTAGAAACAAAACTGACATCCGATGTGCAAACGGAGATGAATAGAGCAAATTAAAAAAAATGCCAATAACATGGGTTGTATAATGCTTGAAAGTGAGTCTGTAGGTTGTGAAATCAGTTCAGTGTTCAAGTGAGTGAAGTTGTCCACGCTGGTTCTGCTGCCTGATGGTTGTAGCGTAATCACTGTTCCTTGAACCTGGTGGTGTGGGACCTGCAGCTTCTGGCTATGGTAGCATTGAGAAGAGAGTATAGTCTGCATGATGGGGGTCCTTGATGATGGATGCTGATTTCTTATAGCAGTGCTCTTTTAAATGTGCTCAATATTGGAAGGACTTTGTCCGTGTTTTATATAGAACATATAGAATAATACAGCACAGTCCAGACCCTTCAGCCCACAATGTTGTGCCAACACTTAAACCCTGCCTCTCATATAACACCCCCACCTTAAATTCCTTCATATACCTGTCTAGTAGTCTCTTAAATTTCACGAGTATATCTACCTCCACCACTGACTCAGGCAGTGCATTCCACGCACCAACTACTCTCTGAGTAAAAAGCCTTCCTTTCATATCCCCCTTGAACTTCCCATCCCTTACCTTAAAGCCATGTCCTCTTGTATTGAGCAGTGGTGCCCTGGGGAAGAGGCGCTGGCTATCCACTCTACCTATTCCTCTTAATACCTTGTATACCTCTATCATGTCTCCTTTCATCCTCCTTCTCTCCAAAGAGTAAAGCCCTAGCTCCCTTAATCTCTGATCATAATGCACACTCTCTAAACCAGGCAGCATCCTGGTAAATCTCCTCTGCTCCAATGCTTCCACATCCTTCCTATAGTGAAGTGACCAGAACTGGACACAGTACTCCAAGTGTGGCCTAACCAGAGTTTTATAGAGCCGTATCATTACATCGCGACTCTTAAACTCTATCCCTCAACTTATGAAAGCTAACACCCTATAAACTTTCTTAACTACCCTATCTACCTGTGAGGCAACTTTCAGGGATCTGTGGACATGTTATCCCAGATCCCTCTGCTCCTCCACACTACCAAGTATCCTGCCATTTACTTTGTACTCTGCCTTGGAGTTTGTCCTTCTAAAGTGTACCACCTCACACTTCTCTGGGTTGAACTCCATCTGCCACTTCTCAGCCCACTCTTGCATCCTATCAATGTCTCTCTGCAATCTTTGACAATCCTCTACACTATCTACAACACCACCAACTTTTGTGTCGTCTGCAAACTTGCCAACCCACCCTTCTACCCCTACATCCAGGTCATTAATAAAAATCACGAAAAGTAGAGATCCCAGAACAGATCCTTGTGGGACACCACTAGTCACAACCCTCCAATCCGAATGTACTCCCTCCACCATGACCCTCTGCCTTCTGCAAGCAAGCCAATTCTGAATCCACCTGGCCAAACTTCCCTGGATCCCATGCCTTCTGACTTTCTGAATAAGCCTACTGTGTGGAACCATGACAAATGCGTTACTAAAATCCATATAGATCACATCCACTGCACTACCCTCATCTATATGCCTGGTCACCTCCTCAAAGAGCTCTATCAGGCTTGTTAGACACGATCTGCCCTTCACAAAGCCATGCTGACTGTCCCTGATCAGACCATGATTCTCTAAATGCCCAGAGATCATATCTCTAAGAATCTTTTCCAACAGCTTTCCTACCACAGACATAAGGCTCAGTGGTCTATAATTAACCCTCTTTGTAGACTTTTCCGTTTCTGGTTGTCAGAATGGACGATCGTTGGTAGAGAGTGGGCTGGAGCGAGGGAGGGATCTTGGGGCAGTGATAATGCATACCCTTTTTCTCTCCTGGCTCCTGACCCAATTGTCAGCTGTACTTCATGCCTTTGGCATAAGCAGTAGAAGTCAACCCGATCCTGATTGCAGATTCTCAGAACACTGCTTCCAATGTATTTTTGGTGAATTTCATGTTTTTTTTTAACTGGTGACACCCGAGTGATTAGCATTATACGTAACATAATTCTAGTGCAGCAGCAAGGTGTGAAATCCAATAGTTACACTGAAAATTTTAGCCCTATCCATCAGGCTCATCAATCATCATCAGTACATGCCATGTCACATGACACAGGAGATCATGTCATACAATGTATGTTGAGAACAATGATTGTTCTCGGCGTGTTTTTCTACAGAAGTGGTTTGCCATTGTCTTGTTCTGGGCAGTGTCTTTACAAGGGCAGTGACCCCAGCCACTATCAATTCTCTTTAGAGATTGTCTGCCTGGCGTCAGTGGTCGTATAACCAGGACTTGTGATGTGCACCAGCCACTCATACGACCATCCACCACCTGCTCCCGTTGTTTCACGTGACCCTGATCAGGGCCGGGTGGGGGGGGGGTGGCGCTAAGCAGGTGCTACACCTTGCCCAAGGGTGACCTGCAGGCTAGTGGAGGGAGGGAGTGCCTCACACCTCCCTTGGTAGAGATATACCTCCTCCCTGCTACCCCAATTCCTCAGATTACCATTACGTAATTACGTAATTACGTTGCTAGCAATCGATTCAAAATAGTATTAATGTATTTTACACTATTTTTTGGCGTTTGTACTGTGGGTCAGGCTCACGGCCTAGGTTTACGAGTCTCTGTGAATCTGCTGAGGAAGCTGAAAAAGAGATATCTGCAAGTTTGCAATCCACTGGAGGCCCAGACGGTCTGTCCCCATGTTAGAGGACTGTCTGTGTGTGTGCGGGGGTGGGTGCTGGAAGAGAGGACAGGGCTTTGTTGCTGTTGTGTCTGTGTTTTGCAATCATGTGGGCATGCTATTTTGGCAGATGGATGTGTGTTGACTCGAGGATTACCTCGAGCACAGTCAGTCTTCGGTTATGTTGGTTGTTAATGCAAACAACATATTTTACTGCATGTTTCTGAAGGTCCAGTCTTGATGAACTGTCGACTGATTATTCCTTTCCATATAGACAGAGCAAAATAGGTGGATCTCATGGCCTAATTCTGCTCCTATGTCTTATACTCTTTTGCTGCCTGACCTGCTGGGTTCCGCCAGCATTTTGTGTGCATTGCTGTATGTTCTGATAAATAGATGAAGCTGAATCTGAATTTACACCTGAATCCGAATGTATTAGATTATGATTCACAAAGTGATATAGCTCAATCTTCTATATCAGGGGTTCCCAACATGAGGTCTATGGACGCTTTGGTTAATGGAAGGGGTCTATGGCACAAAAAAGGTTGGGAACCTTCTGTTCTTCATGCAAGTCCCTTTAATGTGAATACCTGCAGTTTCTCTGTTCACATGTCATTTGCCACATTGAGAACAACAGATAGAAACTCAGCACATTACTCAAAGTAAATCCTGCACAGTGCCCTCCTAACAACATGTTAGCTGCCACTAACAAGTCCATATTTATTGATTGTTCCTCATTGCCTTGAGAGAGTGGTGATGGCCTTTGTCCTTGAATAAGCCCTATGTGATGATAGCGTTCTCAAAATGCTGCTGGATAGGACATTTCAGAGTGTTTGTACAAAATTTCTGAAGGACTAGTGCTATATATCCAAGTCAAGAAGATACATGACCTGGAGAGGTACTTGGAGGTGAGAGCTTTCCTCTGACTTTGAGCTTCTGACCTATTTGGTTGAAGCCATGGGAGAGAAAGATACATGTAAGTCAAATTGGTGAATTCATCTTATAGATTAAATATACAGCAAGAACAAGCTGTGATTGAAGAGCCAACTGTTGCGTCCAATGACATTCATGCAGTGAGAAAAAATCTGCTGTGTTCTGGATGCTACTGTTCTCTCTTCCAACTTCAATAAAATGATTGCCTAACATAAAATTACATCATAAGTAAATGCCTTCCCTTCAATAAAATCAATTGATTTACAGTGTGTCTTTGAAAAGTAACTTACAGCAGAGTTAGAAATTTCGCTGGCCTGAAAAATGGATTTCCAAAATTACCATTATATATTATAGGATAATTTTTTAAATGATTCAAAGATTCTCAGTACATTTATTATCAAAGTATGTAGGCAGTATATAGCCCTGAGATTCGTCTTCGCACAGACAGCGACAGAACAAAGAAGCACCATGAACCTGGTCAAGAAAACATCAAACACCCAAAGGATGGAATAAAGAACAAATTGCACAAGTGGCAAAAAGTGAGCAAACAACACAAAGAATATCAAACATCAGACCAGGAGTCCAGTAGTATTCAGTTCAACATTGTACTGCTAGTCAATATTGTCACGGGGCCATTCTTCACCGATGTGCCCCCAGTCCATATTGAAAACAATAAAATATAGGAGCATATGCAACATGAACGTTAAAGTCCCCAAAACAAATCCACAGCCTTGTTTCATGGATATGTTACCAGCTGGGAACATTTTCATTGTCCATCCAAATCTTATGCTTGAACTCAGTAACATGCTATGTATTTCAGAGGTAGCTGAGACTCTGTCATGTTATTAAATTTGGAGTTTATATTTAGGCCAGACCATAGTGAGGATAATAGACTTTTTTCGCTGAGAGATGTTAATGAACCAGATATTGAATGCACACAGTGTTGAGGAATCAAGAGCAAGAGGGTATTGAGTTAGGGTGAGCGGGGAGAAGTAACTTGAGGGGCAACTTGATCAATCAGGGAGTGGCCCACCTACAGAAGGATCTGCCAGAAGATGTAGTCAAGGCAGGTACATTAACAAAATTTGGATGATGGAACTGAAGGGTTTTTGGCAAAGTTTGCAGAGGATATGTCAATAGATTGATGGGCATGTCGCGTTGACAAAGCAGGGAGTCTGGAGAAGGACTTAGACAGATTAGGAGAATGGGCAAAGTGGCAGATGGAATACAGTGTAAGGAAGTGTATGGTCATGCAGCTTGATAGAAGGAATAAAGGCATAGACTATTCTCTAAGTGCAGAGTAAATTCCAAAATCAGAGGTGTAAAGGGACTTGGGAGTCTTGTGCAGGGCTCCCTAAAGGTTAAGTTGCAGGTTGAGTCAGCGGAAAGCAAATGCAATTGCAGCATTCATTTCGAAAGGACTAGAATATATAAGAAAGGATGTGATGCTAATGGTTTATAAGGCATTGGTCAGACTGCACTTGGACTATGGGAAGATGATTTGACCACCTTATCGAAGAAAAGATGTGTTGGCATTGGAAAGTGTCCAAAGGAGGTTCACGAGAATGATTCCAGGAATGAAAAGGTTAATGAGTGAAGAGTTTTTGATGTCCCTGACCCTATACTCACTGAAGTTTAGAAGAATGAGGTGATATCTCATTGAAACCTATCAAATATTGAAAGGTTGAGATAGGATGTGTATGTGGAGGATGTTTCCTACAGTGGAGGAATCTAGGACCAGAGGGCACGGGCTCAGAATACAAGGACATCCTTTTGGAACAGTGATGAGGAGGAATTTCTCCAGCCAGAGGGTGGAGAACCTGGAATTCATTGCCACAGATGGCTGTGGAGGTCAAGTCACTGGGTATATTTAAAGCAGAGATTGATAGGTTCCTGATTAGTAAGTGCGTCAAAGGTTACAGGGAGAAGGCAGGAGAATGAGCTTGAGAGGGATAGTAATCAGCCTTGATGAACAGTGGAGCAGACTTGATGGGCCAAGTGGCCTAATCCTACTCCTATGTCTTATGATATTATGGTCATATTTAAGAGACATTTGGAAAGGTGCATGGATAGGAAAGGTTTAGCCATATGGGTCAAACATTTGCAACCATTTGTTTAGATTGGTATCTTGGTTGGCATGGAGCAATTGGGCAGAATGGCCATCTTCCATGCTGTATTACTGTATAACTATGTGACTCTATTTGTTTTTACAATAGACCAATAGCTTCATGACCATTGTTACTTATGTCTGCTTTTTATTGTGGACTTGAGGCCCTCCACTGGTCAAGCTGACCACGGATGTTGTGTCCTAGCTGTCTACATGATACACAAGCCAGTATGCTAGTCAGGGCAGTACAATAGGAAGAGCAAGCAGTCATGCATGTAGCACACCCCCCCCCTCCCCACACAGCTGATGAATCTAAAGGAACATCAGAGACCATAAGACCATAAGACACAGGAGCAGAATTAGGCCATTCAGCCCATCGAGTCTGCTCCAACATTCCGTCATGGCTGATCCTGGATCTCAATCAACCCCATACACCTGCCTTCTCACCATATCCTTTTTGATGCCCTGACCGATCAGGAAACAATCAACTTCTGCCTTAAATATACCCACGGACTTCACCTCCACTGCAGTCTGTGGCAGAGCATTCCACAGATTCACTACTCTCTGGCTGAAAATATTCCTCAATACCTCTGTTCTAAAGGGTCGCCCCTCAAATTTGAGGCTGTGCTCTCTAGTTCTGGATACCCCCACCATAGGAAACATACTCTCCACATCCACCCTGTCTAGTCCTTTCAACATTCGGTAGGTTTCAATGAGATCCCCCCGGCATTCTTCTAAATTCCAGTGAGTACAGGCCCAAAGCTGCCAAACGCTCCTCATATTTTAGAAACATAGAAAACCTACAGCATAATACAGGCCCTTTGGCCCACAAAGTTGTGCTGAACATGTCCCTACCGTAGAAATTACTAGGCTTACCCATAGCCCTCTATTTTTCTAAGCTCCATGTACCTATCCAAAAGTCTCTTAAAAGACCCTGTCATATCCACCTCCACCACCGTTGCTGGCAGCCCATTCCACGTACTCACTACTCTCTACGTAAAAAATTTATCCCAACATCTCCTCTGTACGTACTCCCAAGCACCTTAAACCTGTGTCCTCTTGTGGCAACCATTTCAGCCCTGGGAAAAAGCCTCTGACTATCCACACGATCAATGCCTCTCATCACCTTATACACCTCTATCAGGTCACCTCTCATCCTCCGTCGCTCCAAACGAATTCACTCAACCTGTTTTCATAAGACATGCTCCCCAATCCAAGCAACATCCTTGTAAATCTCCTCTGCACCCTTTCTATGATTTCCACATCCTTCCTGTAGTGAGGCGACCAGAACTGAGCATAGTACCCCAACCCCTTCATTTCCGGAATCATCCTTGTGAACATCATCTGGGCTCTCTCCAATGACAATACATCCTTTCTGTGGCTCAAAGCTGTTGACAATACTCCAAGTGCAGCCTGACTAGTGTCTTATAAAGCCTCAGCATTATCTGCTTGCTTTTATATTCTATTCCCCTTGAAATAAATGCCAACGTTGAATTTGCCGATCCAGTAGGCACCAGCAGCATCACAGGAGTTGTCAGTCAGCATTGGACTCAACGTAAGACTGCCTTAGGGACTCCAGCTCTGCATTTTTCCTCAGGGTTTACTCCTGAAGCCTATTCCATGAGAGGGTAGAGCCACAAGGCAGCAGAAGTTTGAGATTAGAGTTTCCTCTCTCCTAGATGAGCTGCCAGCCATGGCTGACAAGCCCCATCTGCCGGAAGCAGTTGGTTGTAAGGTGTCAGTAACCCACCTTTCCTGCTCCTACTGTCAGTAGAAACAGTTCCATGATTCTTAGTAGCTAAGCCACACATGAAGGCCAGAAGCTAGAAATGGCTGTTGACCTTTTGAGACACACGCCATTGGAGCATTTCATAGATCACGGGAGCTCATCACGACTACCTCCCTCAGATATGACAACCTAATGAACCCCTTAATTTCAATTCCCACACTTCTATTGGTAAGATTCAATTGCATCTTCAGAGGCAAATAGTTTTGACCCTGAGTATTAGTCCAGATATTTAATCATTACATTTCCTTGTTCATTACCATTATTTAATGTGGCACCTTCAAAAACTTACTGTAACTTGTTAATATTTAAAGAAAAAGAGGCAAGGTTAAAGAAGTATGTAAGTCCTGAATTAATAAACAAAAGAGATTCCGCAGATGCTGGAACATCAATTTCTCTAACATCTGGTAAATATCCCCTTCCTCCTTCTCTATTTTATCATTCCCCATTATGTCTCCGCTCTTCCCCCTTCTATTCTCCTCACCTGTCCTTCACTTCCCCTTGGTGCTCCTCCTCCATCCCTTTCTCCCATGGTCCACTTTCCTCTCCTATCAGATTCCTTTTTCTTCAGGCCATTACTTCTACCACCTATCACCTCCCAGCTTCTTACTTCATCCCTCTTCCCCCATCTGCCCACCTTCCCCATCACCTGCCAACTTGTACTCCCTCCCCTCCCCCTAACTTCTCACTCTGGCTTCTGTCCTCCTTCCTTTCCAGTTCTGATGAAGGATCTCAACCCTAAACATTGACCTTTCATTCATTTCCATAGACGTTGCTTGACCTGCTGAGTTCCTCCAGCATTTTGTGTGTGTCTGTTGTTTAGGGTCTGAATTGACAATATATGTAACGTTGAACATCTAGTTCAGATATAAAAAATTCAACTTTAGTTTATAAACACATCAGATTCTGCAGCATATACTGGAAATCCAGAGAACACACACAAAATGCTGTGCAGGTCAGGTGGCATCTATGGGAAAAAGTAAAGAGCCAACGAAGAAGAGTCCAGAGTAGTATATGGTGACAAATACGTACTTTGGCAAAAGAGGAACTTCCCAGAGGCCAAACATTTTAATTCTGATTCCCATTCCTGTTCCATGGCCTCCTCTTGTGCCATGATGAAGCCACCCTCTGGGTGGAGGAGCAACACCTTATATTCCATCTGAGTAGCCTCCAACCTGATGGCATGAATACCCATTTCTCCTTCCAGTAAAGAAAAATTTCCCTCTCCCTTCCCTCTTCTTTATTCCCATTCTGGCATCTCACCACTTCTCACCTGTCTATCACTTCCTCCTGGCTCCTCTCCTTCTTCCCTTTCTCCTGCAGTCCTCCCTCCTCACCTGTCAGATTCCTCCTTCTTCTACAGCACCTTACCTTTCTCATTCATAGAAACATAGAAACATAGAAACATAGAAAATAGGTGCGGGAGTAGACCATTCGGCCCTTCGAGCCTGCACCGCCATTTATTATGATCATGGCTGATCATCCAACTCAGAACCCAGCCTTCCCTCCATACCCCCTGACCCCTGTAGCCACAAGGGCCATATCTAATTTCCTTTTAAACATAGCTAATGAACTGGCCTCAACAGTTTGCTGTGGCAGAGAATTCCACAGATTCACCACTCTCTGTGTGAAGAAGTTTTTCCTAACCTCGGTCCTAAAAGGCTTCCCCTCTATCCTCAAACTGTGACCCCTCGTTCTAGACCTCCCCAACATCGGGAACAATCTTCCCGCATCTAGCCTGTCCAATCCCTTTAGGATCTTATACGTTTCAATCAGATCCCCCCTCAATCTTCTAAATTCCAACGAGTACAAGCCCAGTTCATCCAGTCTTTCTTCATATGAAAGACCTGCCATCCCAGGAATCAATCTGGTGAACCTTCTTTGTACTCCCTCTATGGCAAAGATGTCTTTCCTCAGATTAGGGGACCAAAACTGCACACAATACTCCAGGTGTGGTCTCACCAAGGCCTTGTACAACTGCAGTAGTACCTCCCTGCTCCTGTACTCGAATCCTCTCGCTATAAATGCCAGCATACCGTTCGCCTTTTTCACCGCCTGCTGTACCTGCATGCCCACTTTCAATGACTGGTGTATAATGACACCCAGGTCTCGTTGCACCTCCCCTTTTCCTAATCGGCCACCATTCAGATAATAATCTGTTTTCCTATTTTTGCCACCAATTCACCTGATTTCACCTAAAACCTTCTACTTATCCTCCTTCCCCTCCCCACATATTTTGTTCTGGCTCCTCCCCCTTCCTTTTCAGTTCTGAAGAAGACTCTCATCCCGAAAAGTCGACTGCATTCGTTTCCTTAGATACTACCTGATCTGCTAAGTTCCTCCAGAATTTTGTGTGCCTCACTTTGGTTTCGTTGTCTAAGACTTGTAAATGTGTTTGGCTCATTGTAACAGAATCTTTCGTTGCTTTGATCTGTTATTCAGAGTGCTTAATACTAATTTCAAGAAATAATTCAATTAATATTAAAATATTAATTAGAAAGCTGAAAATATATGATACAATAAGAATTGAAAACATTCAATTCTTACAACTGCAGCTGAATGAAGCTCAACTAGATTACATACTCTCTCAATGCAGAATAGTTCTAACCAAAACAGTGAGTGGTTTTCCAATATTCACGTCCAAACCATAAGTACACAAAGAAAAGCCTAATAAATGTTAGTCACTGTTTCTGGTGAGGAAATTAGCAGTAAACTGCCATTTCCGTCCTGGTGAATCAATTCTGTAAAATAAAAATTAATCTGCTTTTTAACAGACTAAACTTGCTCACTTGCAAATGGTGAAAGGTCACTGTAGTATTGCATCAAATACATTTATCTAGGTGTTGGCATATTCAGGTCCCTTTTGGCACATAACATAACCTCGATAAAACTCTTGTTTATTATTAGCTAAGCACAGTTCACTTAAAGATTCTTTTTAATCATCCATCTATTATCGAACAACTACAGTTATTGTAAATTATTTAAACAAAGCTGATATTTTCATTCCAATACAGCTAATTATCTATGGAATCTACAATAGTTCTTTTGCTAAATATTTATGCCCCATTAACTGTATGTGTAGTGTGGACATAATTTCAACACTTAAGGGTATTTTCTAACAGTAAATCTTTCTTTCTTGCCACTGATTTCTTAACCAGGGCTGTTCAAAAATAGTTCCACAAATGTTGGAATCCTTCAGGGACAAGCATTAAAGTGGCAATATGCAAGTTTGGTTCATGGAAATGAAGATTAGAAAGGTGTCAAACCACAGGACATTGCAGCTGGTCCAATCTTGTTTCTATCTGGCATCCACTTGCAATCATTTTCCAGCAGCCGTCTTAAATAGCAATCAGCTGAAGGAGACCTCCTTGTGTGTTTGCCCATTCCTACAAAGCTTTGTAGGAAAGGTCACATATTGTAAAATTATTAAAACATATATCAAATTCTTTGAAATATGTTCAGGAGGTTTTTGCTGACAAAATGGGATATGACATATTCTCTTCTTTCTTCAGGACATGCTCTCTTCTCGCTGCTGCCATTGGGAAGGAGGCACAGGACGTTATAGTTTGTATCTTCAAAACATTGAACTAATTCCAAGGAAGACACGGGAGTCCGAAAAGCGAGTCCAACTTCGTATTTACTTTAAGCGAACCACACATGCATTATGTGGTGGCATGTTGACATATGCAATTCATGTATGTATAGATACAACCCGTAATGAATTATTGAAATGAACAAGAATGCTTAACCAAACAATATATTTAAATATTACTCAAATATTACTGAAATATCAAATACAAAACACAGAAGCCTTAGGTCCCACACCACCAGGTTCAGGAACAGTTATTATCCTTCAACCATCAGACTCCTCAACCAGTGTGGATAACTTCACTCACCTCAACTCGGAACGGATTCCACAGTCATCACACTACAATACATGTTCTCAATATTATTTATTTACCTATTTATTATGGATGGTGGAGTGGAGATATGTCTCTACCAAAGGAGGTGCAATGTTCTCTTATCGTCCACAAGCCTGCAGCTTACCTTTGGGCAAGGTGTAGCACCTGCTTAGTCTGCCAAGCCATGGGAGCAGGTGGTGGATGGTCGTGTGAGCAGCTGGTGCATATCACAAGTCCTGGTTATATGACCACTGACGCCAGGTAGGCAATCTCTGAAGTTTATTGATAATGGCTGGGATCATTCATCTTGTAAAGACACTCCCCAGAAGAAGGCAATGGCAAACCACTTCTGTAGAAAAATTTGACAAGAACAGTCATGGTCATGGAAAGACCATGATCGCCCATATCATACAACATATCATGTAATGAATGGACTTATTTATTGTTATTATTTTCTTGATTTGCTCAGATTGTCTTCCTTTGCACATTGGTTGTTTGAAGTTAGAGCAAGAAGGTGGGGGGAGGAGAGGAAGAAGTAAAAGATAGCAGGTGATCGGGGGTAAAATACTGAGCTGGGAAGTTGATTGGTGAAAGAGATAAAGGACTGGGGAAAAGGGAATCTGCGAGGAAAAGATAGAAGTCTATGGAAGAAAAGGAAGGGGGAGGAGCACTAGAGGGACATGTTGGGCAGGTAAGTAGATAAGGTGAGAAGGGAAAATGAGAATGAGGAATGGTGAAAGGCAGTCAAGGAGGCAATTAATGGAAGTTCGAGAAATCAGTGTTCATGACATCAGATCAGACGGAATATAAGGTGTTGCTCCTCCAACCTAAGTGTGGCTTCATCAAGGCAGTCAAGGAAGCCAAGGAAGCCATGAACTGACATATTGGAAAGGGAATGTGAAGTAAAGTTAAAAAGGTGATTTTGCTTTTTCTGGTGGATGGAGCACAGGTGCTCGGTGAAGCAGACTTCCACTTTACGTCAGGTCTCACTGATGTACAGGAGGCCACAACAGGAGCACTGGATACAGTCGATGACCCCAACAGACTCACGGGTAAAGTATCACCTCATTTGGAAGGGCTGTTTGGGGCCCTGACTGTTTGTGAGTGAGGGGGTGTGAGGGCAGGTGAGACACTTGTTCTGTTTGCACTCACCCCATCCACCCACCGCCCCACCAGGAAAAGGGTTCCTCTTGTCCTAACCTACCACCCCAGTAACCTTTGTGTCCAGCACATAATTCTCTGCAACTTCCGCCATCCCACCACCAAGCATATCTTTCCCTTCCCCTTCTTTCTGCTTTCCACAGGAATCACTCCCTACCTGACTCCCTTGTCCATTCGTCCCTCCCCACTGATTTCTCTCCTGGTACTTATCCACTTCTTCACCCTCCCCCTCTCCCGGCTTCACCTATCACCTACTACTTTGTACTTCTTCCTCCCCTGCCCCCACCTTCTTATTCTGACTCCTCGTCTCTTTTCTCCAGTCCTGATGAAGGGTCTCAGACCAAAATGATGACTGTTCACTTTTAATAACTGTGCTAATATTACTTTATGCGTTATGTGTGTGAGCCATATGTACTGTATTGTGCACCTTGATCTGGAGGAAGGTTGTTTCCTTTGGTTGCATACATGCGTATGGCTGGATGACAATAAGCTGAACATAAACTCCTGCTCCTTTTTCACCCCATTGGGGTGGTACAGTATACAGATTCTGAGTCATTTATTTACCGCATGTACATCCAGTCACATAGTGAAATACGTCATTCACGTAAATAGCCAATACCAACGAAGGATGTCCTGATAAAGGGTCTCAGCCCAAAACTTTGACTGTACTTTTTTCCGTAGATGCTGCTAGGCCTCCTCCAACATGATGTGTGTGTGTTGTTTGGATTTCCAGCATCTGCAGATGTTCTCTTGTTTCTGATTGGACCACCTAAGGGTGTGCTGGATGCAGCTCGCGAGTGTCACCACACATTCCAGTGCCAACATAGAATGCCTACAATGTTCAGCAGAACAACACACGCAGCAAATCAACAACAAAACAACAACAGCAAAACAAGCAACACACATCAAAGTTGCTGGTGAATGCAGCAGGCCAGGCAGCATCAGTTATGACGAAGGGTCTCGGTCTGAAACGTCGACTGTACCTCTTCCTAGAGATGCTGCCTGGCCTGCTGCGTTCACCAGCAACTTTGATGTGTGTTGCTTGAATTTCCAGCATCTGCAGAATTCCTGTTGTTAACAGCAAAACAAGCCGCTTTCTTCCCTACCACCCACTCATACACAATAACAGGCCTCCAACCCCAGAATAGGCCACTGGATTCTTGGACTCATGAAATCGGGTCTCTGACTTCCCCTTTGGATTCATGGACCCAGGGCTTTGGTCATCAGGTCTCTGACTTCTCCAGCGGACTCACAGACTCAGGGCCTCGACATCCAGACTTGCTGACTTTGGTCTTTGACCTTCGACCTTTGTTGTTGACTCCAGGGCTCTCCAATGACAGAACCCTAAATCTCCAGGCCTTGAACACTCGACTCACTGATTCCTTGACCGGATTGACAACCAATCCCAAGATTCACCATCCTGGAGGGGCCCACTCACCAGGGGTGGGGATGTAGGGGGATACAGTCCCTCTTTCTCACTAGTCTTCATCCACCTTTTGCGGGCCCAACATCTGTCCGCAGGGATTACTGGCCTGTGACCCAAGGAGTGCTCCAAGATCTGGACTCTTTTCTGACCTCTAACCCCTCTGCATCCATGTCCCTAAACCTTATTTACTTACTTACTGCTTGTTATGCCACCGGCACTTAGCACAGCAATGGAAATCCTCTATCCTCAGCTCCTTACTTCACCCTCCCCCTCCCAGTTTCACCAATCACTTTGAGTTTCTCCCTTCCCTCCCCCCCACTTTTTAACTCTACACCTCATTTTTTTTTCCTCCAGTCCTGCTGAAGGGTTTCTGCCAAAAATGTCAACTATATCCTTTTCCACAGATGCTGCCCGGCCTGCTGAGCTCCTCCAGCATTTTGAGTGTGTTGCTTGGATTTCCAGTATCTGCAGGTTTTCTCTTGTTTGAGAATCTACAGATGTTATGTATTTGGCTTTTCAGAAGGCCTTTGACATAAGGCCGGTTAACATGCTACATGGTATTACAGGAAAGATTCTAGCATTGTTAAAGCAGTGGCTGATTGACAGGAAGCAAAGAGTGGGAATAAAGGGAGCCTTTTGTGGTTGGCTACCAGTGATTAGTGATGTTCCACAGGGGTCTGTGTTGGGAACGATTCTTTTTATGTTATATGTCAATGATCTTGATGACAGAGTTGATGGCTTTGTTGCAAAGCTTGTAGACGATAAGAAGGTAGGTGGATAAGTGGAGGGGAGGTAGTTTTTAGGGAGAAGAAAGGCTACAGAGGGACATAGACAGATTAGGAAAATGGGCAAAGAAATGGCAGATGGAATATAGTGTTAGAAAATGCATTTTGGTAGAAGAAATGAAAGAGTTGACTATTTCCTAAATGGAGAGAAAATACTAAAAACTGAGGCACAAAGGGACTTGGAAACCCTTGTGCAGGATTCTGCAACTGTTAATTTACAGGTTGAGTCTATGGTAAGGAAGGCAAGTGCGATGTTAGCATTCATTTCAAAAGGACTATAATGTAAAAGCAAACATGTAATGTTGAAACTTTATAAAGCACTGTTGATGCCTCACTTGGAGTATTGTGAGTAGTTTGTGTCCCTTATCTTAGAAAGGATGTGCTGAAACTGGAGAGGGTTCAAAGGAGTTTCAGGAAAATGATTCCAGGATTGAATGGTTTGTCGTATGAAGAGCTTTTAATGGCTCTGTGCCTATATTCACTGGAATTCAGAAAACTGAGGGGTGACCTCATTGAAACCTATCGAATGGTGAAAGGCCTTGACAGAGTGGATGTGGAGAGGATGTTTCCTATGGTGGGAGAGTCTAAGACTAGAGGACCCAGCTTCAGAATAGAGGGGTGTCCTTTAAGAATGGTGATGAGGAGGAATTTCTTTAACCAGAGAGTGGTGAATCTATGGAAATCCTTGCCACAGGCAGCTGTGGATATCAGGTCTTTGTGTATATTTAAGGCAGAAGTTGATAGATTCTTGATTGGTCAGGGCACGAAGGGATACGGGGAGAAGGGAGGAGATTGGAGCTGAAAGGAAAATTGGATCAGCCATGATGAAATGGTGGAGCAGACACAATAGGCCAAATGGCCTAATTCTGCTCCTGTATCTTATGGTTTTATGGTCTTAGTGTTGTAGCTGCCAGTTAGAAAACAAGTTCCAAGGTTGCATAAAGTATACATACTTCGATTATAAATATACTTTGAACTATGTCATGAAATTTTTTGTTTTATAGCAGCAGCACATTCAGGTATATAATAATAAGTATAAATTACTGTAAGAAATATATACATATATCAAAAGTCAATTAAGTAAGTCATGCAAAAAGTGAAAAAGATATTAAAGTTCAACCCTCTGCATTAACCGATATTTACATGTTATTTACATCGATGGGGCTAATAGCCTAATTTTTGCTCAGTTGCCTTATGGTCTATGGTCATATTTCAGGAACGGGCTGTCCTGAAAAATAAAGTTGAGTCAGCAAGTCTGGTTGATATGGGTTGTTATTTTTGAAGATTTATAAAGATACCTTTGCACTGATTGCAGATATTCAACACTGATAGGCCTTATTTCCAACAGTGATGGGACAGCCTACAGAGGATAAATCAACGCCCTGACACAGTGGTACCAAGAAAAGAACCGATCCCTCAATATCAATAAAACCAAGGAGTTGATTGTGGATTACAGGAGGAACAGAGACAGGCTGGCACCCTATAGACATCATTGGGACTGTAGTTGAGAGGGTGAGTAGTTGTTAGACCCTTGGTCCATACGTCACCGAGGATCTCACCTGAACTGTGCTTACTGGCTGTGTGATGGAAAAAGCACAACAGTGCCTCCTTCACCTCAGACGGCTGAAGTTTGGCATGAGTCCCCAAATCCTCAGGACTTCCTACAAGGGCACCATCGAGAGTATCCTGACTGGCTTTGTCACTGCCTGGTACAGGGCACTGCAGAGAGTGGTGCGGACAGCCCAGTGTGTCTGTGGATGTGAACTTCCCTCTCTTCAGGACATTTACAGCAGCAGGTGTGTAAAAAGGGGCTCGGACTCCAGCCACCCCAACCACAAACTATCACAGCTGCTTCTGTCTGGCAAACGGTACCGCAGCATTAAGGCCTGGACCTACAGGGTCCAGGACGGCTTCTATCACCAGGCATCAGAGTTATCCATACACATTGATCTGATTGCATATCTGACTGTACAACTATGTATACAATCTGAGTGTCTGGGCAATATTCTCGTGCATTTCCCTTCCTTGTTGCTTGTACATAATGATGGAGACGCAACTTAAAGAGTTTTACTCCCTCTTGTTGTAAGATGGATGTAAGAAATAAAATTCTGGTTCTACATGAATGTGAAATGTAATTATGTAGTGCAGTATTATTGAAGATCCTTGGTCTTTTGTCAAAATCTAACTCGGCAACCTCAGACCACAGGGATACCGCAGTTTCTGTATTTATTTATCTTATTCATGGAGATACAGTGTGGAGTGGGCCCTTCCGGCCCCTCGAGTCCCGCCTGCCCAGCAGTTCCCCCAATCCCTCAATTTAATCCTAGTCTAATCACGGGACATTTTACAATGAACAATCAACCTTCCAACCACTACATCTTTGGACTGTGAGAGGAAACCAGAGCACCTGGAGGAAACCCACGTCATCACAGAGAGAACGTACAAACTCATTACAGACAGTGGCCGGAATTGAACCCAGATTGCTGGTTCTGTTAAGCATTGTGCTAACTGCTATGTTATCATGCTGCCTGTATTGATACAGACCGAAATACTATGTCACAATAAAGCAGAACCACAACTTGACCAGTTTCTAAAAGGTGACATTTTATATTAATATATTATAATAAGGGGGATATAGAAATATCCTTAATATTTTTCCTTGAAGAAAAAAAAAGAAATATCAACCCCTGGCAAAATATTGGGGTACACTCAGAAAATGTCAGAGGACTCAACAGGTCAGGAAGTAGCTCTGGAGGACTAGAAAATGCATTTATAAAATCTACAACCTTGGCCCAATGTAGAGACTGGAAAAAGTACTGTATATTTTACTTAACCCTAGGTAAAAGTATACTTCACTTAAGACTCTTGAGCATGCTAAGGGACAGCAGATTAGGGTCACTTGGCATCAGTGATAAAAGAACTTTCACTGAAAAAACTAAAGAGGTCCTTAACTGTATTCAGACTATTTTTTGGAATACTTCCTGCAGTACCTTTGAACTGTAGTTACTGGGTATGAGATAGAAAATATGACAAATATTTTAAGGATAGCAATCTCCTGCCAATAAAAATAAATGGATAGTTTTTTTTTAAATGACATTGATTGAAATTTAGGTATTGATGACAAAACAAGGGGTATTTTCCCTAAAAGACATTCAAATGATAGAAAGAGGCATTCAAGTCCAGAGGGAAGTTTGATAATCATTTTTATCCAGGATTTCCAGCAGTCTAGCACACGTTCCATTCTCTACTCATGTGTAAGCTAAAGTTTTTGTGATCATATCTATGAGCAAGTGTTACACAATGAAAACAATGCTCATTTGTTTTATTTCAGAGGGAGATAAAGAAATTATTATTTTTAATGTGTAATCTGACTCTTTGGTACAATACATAGTTACAAATGTCATTGACAAATGCACTTACTTTTTTCTTTTTTCAGCTCTCAAGTATATATCCAGACATAGTTTTATTGCAGTTCTGAGAGACTGTAGCGAAGTTGAAGATATCAGAGTTCAAGCGAGATATTAAATAAAATCATAATTTGGCTGTGTAAAAGAATGTCATGTCATTATTCAAAGGCAAACAGGAAAATTTTCTTCATGTCCTGGTCAATGCAACACAATGAATAGAAACTAATTTGTCATTAATCTCATTTTATGTCAGATTTTACAAGGCACAATTTGGCTTTTGTACTCGTCTGCACAACAATGGAGAGAGTGTTTCAGAAATAATTGGATATAGAGAGTTAATGCAGCTCGAGAATGTATAACAAAGTACAAAACGTCATTTTTCCCTTTTTTTAGACTGTCAGAATGGAAAGGTGCCGAGAAATATAATCCTATATTATCAGATTGACAGGCTTTGCTGGATGAATGTGGAACACAGAACATTACAGGCCCTTCAGCCCATGATGTTGTGCTGACTTTCTAACACACTTGAAGATCAACTTAACCCTTCTTTAGCCAGAGAGTGGTGAATCTGTGGAATTTGTGGCCACAGACCTCTGTGGAGGCCAAGCAATCAGGTATATTTAAAGCAGAGATTGATAGGTTCTTGATTAGTCAAGGCATGAAGGGTTACAGGGAGAAAGAAAGAGGTTGGGGCTCAGAGAGAAGTAGACCAGCAGTGATGAAATGGCCAAGCAGACCCGATGGGCCAAATAGCCTAGTTCTGCTCCTATATCCTATGATCTTATGGTCTTCCATCCTATATATTCTCCAATTTTCCATCATCTATATACCTAACATTGCACTAACAGACAAAGAAATAAAGAAATTCCCTTTGCCTTTGCCTCTTCTCAAAGCCTTTTGAGCCAAAGCCTCAAACCCTCCACCTTAACATTGGTCCGCTCACACAATGGCCACTCCCAAAATGGCTGCTCTGCTTAAACCTAATACGCTTTTATTGGCCTTTGCCAATTACCTAATCAGTCATGATGACTGAAGCCTATTTAAAAAACCTGAAATGCCCCATTCACTTTTCAAATCTCACAGCCATTCTCCTCAAAACCAGTGGCTGCTTGCAATGACTGAATGGCCAATGTCATACACCTTCTCTGGCACTGGACTATATTATGTCCATTGATATGGTAATGTCGATTTTTACAAACACTCTCGCTGTCTGGAAGGAGTTTGTACATTTTCCCTGTGACAGCATGGGTTTCCCCCCACATTCCAAAGATGTACCGGTTAGTAAGTTAATTAGTCATTGTAATTAGGCTGGGGTTAAATCGGGGGATCGCTGGGCGGAATGGCTTGAAGGGTCGGAAGAGCCTATTCCATGCTGCGTCTTAATAAATGAGTAGAATAGCCGGCATGGTTTGAAGGGTAGAAAATAAATAAAATAAAAGCGATACTTCACATTCTGTTGCTGAGTGACCTCCTGCATGTTCACAACATTCCTTACACTTTATTGAGATCTATATTCTTGCTCTTTTCTGCTTTCTTTCAAATATGACTGTTGATGGTGAGATACATCCTTGGATGTAATCTGGGGTCATCAGGTGTTTTGGGTCTTTCAAAATCAGACACTCTTGCCCAGGTGACCCAGCCAGGGTTCATTAGGTCCTAGTTTGTGTCCCAGCAGCACTGGGCCACATGTCACATGTCTTGATCAGCCACCTGGGGACTCGTTCAGCAGCCACTGTGTCAGTTCTGATGGCTCTTTTCTTTTGAGGCCTCTCTCCTTTTCTCTGGCTCTGTTCTGCCAGCTCCTGGTATTTGGCTCAAACACTTTCTCAATTTGGTCTTCCCAAGGAACTGTCAGTTCTACCTTGATCTCTTGCTTCGACCATGTCAGGCCTCAGGGATGATTATGATGAAGTCAGGGAACTTTATTTGCTTGTCAAGATCAACTCTCAGTTGCCAGTCAGACGTCAGGGCGAGCAAGCCTGCTGGTGATCTGGGATGAGGCTGTGGTTGATCTCCGGATTTGACAAAAGTTATGGGTTTTCTGGGTTAGAGGAGGTGTTTATTGTTGTTAATGACCAAGGAGATACCTTCTGCCACCGCCTTCAGTACCTGGTCATGACAAGCTGATGGTAAAATACTTTGTAAACCACCTTTTCTGCTGCTGAATGCTGTACCATTGGACAAGAGTAACATGATGCAACAAGTGATGACACAGTGATACTATTTCAGGAAATCTTCACCTTGAGAGGAAAATTCATGGAAATATTGATGTGCTTGTCATTATCTTTACAATGTGTTTCTGGAACCAATTCTAGTTTTTTGTTTAAATACCAAAATGAAGCCTATTTGCTCAAATAAACTATATTAGTTTACACAATTAGATGACAAAGAGGAAAAGACCTGGCCTTTCCAAAGTTCAAAGTTCAAAGCAAATTTATTATCAAAGTACACTGATGTCACCATATACTGCACTGAGATTTATTTTCTTGTGGGCATTCACAGAGGATACAAAGAAACAACAGAATCAATGAAAAACTTCACACAAAGATGGGCAAATAACCAATGTGCAAATGAAGACAAACTGTGCAAGCTGAGTTTTGGTTGGATGTAGTGTAGGGGCCTTGTTGAAAGACTTAGCCAATGGCTGTGATACATAGTGAGAAATGAGTTATAAAAGTCACAGAGCTATTACAGCATGGATACAGGCCCAACCAGTCCATGCTGAACACAGTACCCACCCAGCTAGTCTCAATTTCCTACTTTTGGCCCATATTCCTTTAGGCCCCAACCCTCTATGTACCTATCCAAGTGCTTCTTAAATGGTGCTATTGTACCTGCCTCAACCACTTCCTCTAGCAGCTCGTTCCATATACTCACCAACCTCTGTGCGAAAAGGTTGCTCCTCAGGACCTTGCATCTTTCTCCTCTCTATATACCCTTGGTTTTGATTCCCCTACCCTCGGGAAAAGATTGCTACCATCCACCTTATTATGGTTCTCATAATTTTATAAACCTCTATAAGGTCACCCCTTATCCTCCCCTACTCTTTCAGGTATAAAGACCAAGCTGAGCCAACCCCACCCTATAACTCAAGCCTTCTGGTCCTGGCCACGTCTCATAAATCTTTTCTGCACTCTTTCCAGTTTAACCGCATCCTTCCTACAACAAGGTAACCAAAACTGCTCACGGGATTCCAAGTGTGGCCTCACCAACGACTTACACAACGGCGACATAATGTCCCAGTTCCTATTCTCAGTGCCCTGACTGATGAAGACCAGAGTGCTAAATGCCTTTTCGCCACTGTGTTTACGCAGAGAATTACAACTATCTGTCACCTCATATATTTCTGGTAAATGAAAGCTGCTAAAACATTAATGTTCCTTCAAGAGTTATTTATCATGAGTTATTTTTGCAAGTTTTCATTTCTTTTTACACCTATTCAAAGGAGGAAAAAGTTCAAAGTGCAAAGTACGTTTATTATCAATGCATGTTATACATTAGACAAACTTGAGATTTATGTCGTTACAGGCAGCCACAAAACAAGAAACCCAAAAGAACCCTTTAAAAAATCCAGCAAACACCCAATGTGCAGAGAGAAAAAAAACAAATCATGCAAACAATAACAGCAAGCTAACAAGATAGGGAAAAGTGAGAGTGCAGCTGGTAGAATGGCGTCTCTTTGGTGAAGAAAGCATAGCAGCATCTCCGCTTCCTGAGCAGATTGAGGTGAGTGAGTCTCCAAATGCCCCTTCATTCTAAGCAATCTTTACAGAATCGCCTTTGAGAGAGTCCTGACCAACTGCATCACTGGCTGCTACAGGATTTGCAAGGCATTTGACTACAAGTCTCTGCAAAGGATTGTGAGGACTGCCAAGAGGATCATCTCTTTTCCACCCATCAGAGATATTTGTCAGGAGCATTGCATATGCAGGACCTTAATGGACATCTTTACTATCTCTTTGAAACAGTCTACTGCAGGCTTCAAAACAGCCACCATCATTTCAGTGCTCTGGGGAACGACAGTAGTTGACCTGAACAATTACTGGCCTGTGGCACCGACTTCTGCAATCATGAAGTGCTTTGAGTGTGTTGTGACTTTGAACGAAGTCACTGGAGAGACTGAGCCATTGCAGAGGAGAGGAACCCAGCATCCCCGTACTTAATGTCAGCCAACCGCAGGCCCGTAACCGTAGTTCGGTAAGCCTGGACCTCTGGGTTAGTAGCCAGCTTAGCTGCCATGCCAGCATAGTCAACCCTTATGTGTGCCACCTCAGTGGCTGGCCATGAGATACAATCAGCCACAGCATTTTTTATCCCCTTGATATGTTTAATATTAGTTGTGAACTCGGATATGTTGGCCAGGTGGCATTGCTGCCGTGCAGATCAAGGGTCTGATATTTTGGCCATCGCCTACACAAGGAGCTTGTGGTCAATGAATGCTGTGAAATGGCAACCTTCCAGAAGAAAATGAAGATGGCAGACTGCCAGATATAGGCCGAGAAGCTCACGGTCAAATGTGCTGTCCTTCCTTTTGGGGCACAGGGCTTCCGGCTGAAGAAGGCGAGTTGCTGCCACACGCCTCTGACTAACTGTTTGAACACAGCACCCACAGCATAGGCTGAGGCATCAGTCGTAATGGCAGTGGGTGTGTTGGAGAGTGGGTGTGCCAGTAAAGAGCTTATTTAGTATCATCAAATGCCCTGGTCATGTCCGCCGGGCAGTCAAGCACTTGACTAGCGATATTGCCTTTAAGTGCACTTACGGGGGAGCATACCTTCAGCAGTTTGTAGAACGAAGCGGTGATAGAAATTGACCATCCCTAAAAACACCTGTAATTTTTTGTAGCATGGTACGGTGGGAAATCGCAGCTACGTTTGATTGGAATGGTATTGCATCTTCTGCAGAGGTGCGATAGCTGAGAAAGTCAATGGTTGACAACCCAAAGTGGCATTTATCAGGGTTAATAATCAACCCACATTGGCTTAAGCATTGGAAAAATGTGTAGAGATAAGTCTTCAGATTTGGAGGCACCAGTGACAAGTATGTCAAGCGACACACGCAAAACGCTGGAGGAACTTAGCAGGCCAGGCAGCGTCTATGGAAAAGTGTAAACAGTCAGCGTTTCAGGCCAAGACCCTTCATCAAAACAGTACGTCATCCAGACAAATATGTCATCCAGGAAAACAAAAAGAAAATTTAAATCTTTTAATACAGAGTTCATCAGCCATCGGAAAGCCTGTGCTGCATTTTTCAGTCCAAACAACATGCGCAGAAGCTCAAGAAGCCCAAATGGGGTATTAACAGCTACTTTGGGAATGTCCTCTGAGCACACAGGTACCTGATGGTTGCCCCTAAATAGATGAACTTTGGAAAAAAATCAACTTTCCAGCTAAACGTGCTGAAAAGACTTGCTTATGAGGGACCAGATAACAATCCGGTGTGGTGGCCTCATTAAGATGTCTGCAGTCACCACATGGGCGGTGACTACCACTCAGACTTGTACAGAGGGTAAGGCCCAGGGGCTATTCGACCAGCGTACAATGCTGAGTCTTTCCACATTGGCAAACTCAGCCTTCTGGATCCAGTCGACATGCACGGGCTTGGACTGTCGGGCCAGTTGTGGGAATATGGCGCTCGACCTCATGTTTTGTGACTGTCGTGGAGAATATGGGCTTGGTGAGGATTAGGAATTAGCCCACTTACTGGGTGTACGGGGTATTTATAACAAAAACTGGGAGATTTGTATATGAAGGGCCAGAAGCATTGTTGAGGATCCCTAGCACCCATCCCACAGTCTTTTTGACCATAAGGAAGGAGGTACAGGAGCATCAGGACAAGAACTGCCAGACTGGGTAACAGCTTCTGCGAGTCTCATACATAACTTGCCACCACTGAGGTCTTGTCACCGTCCATTCCAGAATCTCTTTGACCCACAACCATCAGGAAGGAGGTACAGGAACATCAGGACTAGGACTGCCAGACTGGGTAACAGCTTCTTCGCTCAGGCTGTAAAACTAATGAATACCCTAACACCACCAAGGTCTCGTCACTACGACATCGAGCTGTTCACTGTTAACTTGTGCTGCATACTACATGTTGAATTATATTTTATTAACTTATTTACGGTAACATTTTGTTTTATGTGCTCCGTGTGATATGTTTTTTGGATGCACCTTGTTCTGGGGGAATGTTGCTTTGTTTGGTTGTATATATATGTAGGGTCAGATGGTAATAAACTTGAACTTGAATTTGAGGAATTGCTTCTTTTACTAATCCTGCTTAAAATATGTCAGTAATTTATTAACTTTATTGTTTTTGAGGTAATACTGTGTCTGAAAGTTGCTCATTTCCCCACACTGAGCTCTCAGGCCTTTAGAACAGTGAGTTGAATTTGTCAAGTATTTTGATTTAATTTGGTTGTCTCACATGCTAACCTTTGATTAAAACCTTCTGATGGTCCTTTGTCCTCTCCAATCTAGAATATAGAACATAGAAATTTACAGCACATTACAGGCCCTTCGGCCCATAATGTTGTGCCAACCATGTAACCATGTAAAAGAGGATTTTGAAAGACTCTATTGTATCTGCAAAAGACCCTGTTGTATCTGCATAGTGGATAGCAAGACCCTATCTGATTCCTTCTTCTTCAGCCCTTTATCTCTTCCACCTATCACCACCCAGTTTTTACTTCATTCCCTCTTGCCCATTCTTCCCCTCACCTGGTCTTGTCCATCACTTGCCAGCTTGTACTCCTCCCCCTCACCCCACAATCTTCGAACATAGAACATAAAACAGTACCGCACTGGAACAGGTCCTTTGGCCCACAATGTTATGCCAAACCAAATAAATTAGAAATAAAATATTCAACAAACTGTTCCCTTTTGCTTACACATTGTCCATATTCTTCCGTTATTCTCACATTTATGTGCCTATCTAAACACCTCTTAAAAGTCCCTAATGTTTCTGCGTCTACCACCTCCCCTAGCAGCGATTTCCAGGCATATGCCCCAATGTGAAAAAAACATGCCCCTTTTCTCTTTTCAGATTACCCCCCCTCGCTTTAAATGCATGCCCTCTGGTATTAGACATTTCAACCCTGAGAAAAAGATGCTGTCTGTCCACTCTATCTATACCTCTCATAATCTTATAAGCTCCTATTAGACTGCCCCACCCCTCAGACCGTACAAAACAGATGGGCTGCACTTGAATCCGAGGAGGACCAATATCCTTGCAAGTAGGTTTGCTAGAGCTGTTGGGAGTGGTTTAAACTGGTGATGGCACTAAACAGCGACTCCTTTCCTTGCATCTTTGGAAACAGCTCTATTTCCATCTTTAATATCTCTATTTTTCCCTTTCAGGGTTCCTTTGAAGACCCTGACCTGGAGTTTCACGCTGATTACAGTTCTTTGCAGGAATGGGACCCGCTCTTGGGGTTTCACAACTGGCCGTTGTTTGGCACGCCAAGGGCTCTGCCTAAGAGTTCGGCTCGCCTTTGAAGGCCTAGGATCTCAGAGCTGTGGAGATGGGCAGATCAAAGGTCAGTTTCACGGCAGGAGACCCACGTGTCGTCGGGGGAGATGGAAGATCTATGGCTGTCTGTCCAGAGACCCGAAATCTTTGGGCACAGAGCTAGAAAAAAGTGACGCAATGGACTTTTAATGTTGTAGATCAGTGATTGTTTGTTATGTCTCCCCTCTCGCTGTGAAACGGAGACATCCCTTTCTCCCTTATTAGAGAGAGAGAGAGAGCCTGTGGTATGTCGAATGCCGGGTGAACAATGTAGTCTTTGGGGTAACTGCAAGTCTGTGTCTTTACTGTTGCTTTGCTCACGTTTGAGTGCTTGGTGGTGGGTGCCAATGCTTTTTTTTTGCTGGTGGGGGGAAGGGGGGATCATTGCTCGCTGCCGCTTACACGCGGGAGGGAGGGGGAGTTGGGGGGTAATTTAGGATTCTCACTTTTAACGGTCATTCATTCTTTGGGGCACTTCTCTGTTTTTGTGGATGTTTGTGAAGAAAAAAAACATTTCAGGATGTGTATTGTATACATTTCTCTGACATTAATTGGACCTTTAAACCTTTGAACATTTGAGATGATGTGATGTGTAACATCAATGTAAGGAAGGACAAGCAAATGATTAGGTACAACTGCAGTTACGTTGCATCACAGAGGCAAAATCCATAAGGATGAAAAATCCACGACACAAGGTGCAGTATTTAAATGCATTTAGCATTGGAATAAGGTAGATGAACTTGTGGCACGATTAGAGATTGGTCTGTATGACGTAAGAGATGAAATTACATCTTTAGAAAGAGATTACATAGGGTCAGAGAACGTTGAATCTTCATGGGTGGAGTTAAGAAACAGCATGGTTAAAAATCAATTATGGAAATCATATATAGGCCTCCAAATAGTAGCCAAGATGTGGGGTTGAGATTGCAAAGGGAGCTGAAGGAGGCATGTAATAAGGGTAATGTCACAATTGTAATCGGGACTTCAATATGCAAAGGGATTGGGAAAATCAGGTTGGTGATTTAGAGTGACGGAATTTATTGAACGCTGATGAGATGGCTTTTTAGAGCAGCTTCTGCTTAAGCCTACTAAGGGCAAGGCTATCTTAGATTGGGTGTTGTGTAATAACCATGATTTTATTAGTCAGCTTAAGGTAAAGGAACCCTTAGGAGGCGGTGATCATAATAGATAGATAGATAGGTAGATAGATAGACATACTTTATTGATCCCGAGGGAAATTGGGTTTCATTACAGTTGCACCAACCAAGAATAGAGTATAAATATAGCAATACAAGCCATAAAAATTAAATAATAATATGTAAATTATGCCAGATGGAAATAAGTCCAGGACCAGCCTATTGGCTCAGGGTGTCTGACCCTCCAAGGGAGGAGTTGTAAAGTTTGATAGCCACAGGCAGGAATGACTTCCTATGACTCTTGGTGTTGCACCTCGGTGGAATGAGTCTCTGGTTAAATGTACTCCTGTGCCCAACCAATACATTATGTAGTGGATGGAAGACATTGTCCAAGATGGCATGCAACTTAGACATCATCCTCTTTTCAGACACCACCGTCAGAGAGTCCAGTTCCATCCCCACAACATCACTGGCCTTACGAATGAGTTTGTTGACTCTGTTGGTGTCTGCTACCCTCAGCCTGCTGCCCCAGCACACAACAGCAAACATGATAGCACTGGCCACCACAGACTCGTAGAACATCCTCAGCATCGTCCGGCAGATGTTAAAGGACCTCAGTCTCCTCAGGAAATAGAGACGTCTCTGACCCCTCTTGTAGACAGCCTCAGTGTTCTTTGACCAGTCCAGTTTATTGTCAATTCGTATTCCCAGGTATGATTAAATTAATACTGCAATTTGAGAGGGAAAAGCATCAGAATTGTGATAGAATAAAGGAAATTACAGGGCATGAGAGAGGATCTTGCCCTGGTGGATTGGAGGAGGATACTGGCGGCGATGATGGCAGAACAGAGGTGGCTGAAGTTTCTAGGAATAGTTCAAAAGATGTAGGATAGATATGTCCAACTGAAGAAGAGGTTCTCAAATGGCAGGGTGAGGCACCCATGGCTGACATAGGAAGTTAAGAACTGCATAAAAGCAAAGGAAAGGGCGTATAAGGTAGCAAAAGTGAGTGGGAAGTTGGATGATTGGGAAGCTTTTAAAATCCAGCAAAAGGAAACTAAAAAAGCTATAAGAAGGGAAAAGGTGAAATATGAGGTCAAGCTAGTCGATCATAGAAAGCAGGATACTAAAAGGTTTTTCAGATATATAATGAATAAAAGGGAGATAATATTGGACCATTGGGAAATGATGCTGGTGAGGTAGTAATGGGGGCAAAGAAATGGCAGATGAACTTAATAAGTACTTTGCTTCAGTCTTTACTGTGGAAGAGACTAACTATCAGAGGTCCATGATTGTCAGAGAACAGGAATGAGTGCAATTGTTCTTACAAAAGTAAAAGTTCAAGACAAACTGAAAGTTCTGAAGGTGGATAAGTCACCAGGACCAGATGAACTACATTCCAGAATCTTGAAAGAGATTGCTGAAGAGATAATGGATACGTTGGTCATGATCTTTCAAGAACCACTTGATTTTGGCATTGTCCCGGAGGACTAGAAAATTGCAAATGTCAATCCGCTCTTTAAGAAGAAAGGAAGGTAAAAAAAAAAGAAATTATAGGCCAGTTAGCCTAACCTCAGTGGTTGGGAAAGTGCTGGAGTCCATTATTAAGGAGGATGTTTCAGGGTACAATGGAGACTAATGACAAGATAAGTGGAAGTCAGCATGGTTTCTGTAAAGGGAAATCTTGCCTGACAAATCTGTCAGAGTTCTTCGAGGAAGTAACAAGCAGGGTGGACAAAGGAGAGGCAGAGGATGCCATTTGCTTGAATTTTCAGAGGGCATTTGATAAGGTGCCTCACATGATTTTGTTTAACAAGATGAAGTCTTTTGGCATTACAGGAAAGATTCTGGCAGGGATAGAAGAATGGCTGACAAGCAGGTGGCCTGGGATAAAAGGGGGACTTTTCTGATTGGGTGCTAGTGACTAATGGTGTTCTGCAAGGGTCAGTATTGGGACCACTACTTTTGACGTAGTTTGTCAATGATTTGAATGATAGAAAGGTAGGTGGTGAGGGGGGGGGGGGCGTAAGTAGTGCTGAGAAAGCAATAAGATTGCAGCAGGACTTAGACAAATTAGAAGAATGGACAAAAAAGTGGCAGGTGAAATACAATGTTGGGAAATGTATGATAATGCATTTTAGTAAAAGGAACAATAGTGCAGACTGTTACCTAAATGGAAAGAAGGTTCAAACATCAGAGATGCAAAGGGACTTAAGAGTGCTCATGCAAGAACTCCAGAAGGTTAAATCTGTGTTGTGCCTGTGGCAAAGAAGGCAAATGCAATGTTGGTATTTATGTAAAGAGGGATAGAATATAAAATCAAGGAGATAATGCTGAGTCTTTATAAGACACTAGTCAGGCTGCACTTGGAGTATTGTCAACTGTTTAGGGCTCCTTATCTCAGGAATGATGTATTGTCATTCGAGAAAGTCCAGAGGAGGTTTATGAGGATAATTCCGGGAATTAAGAGATTAACATATGAGGAGTGTTTGGCAGCTTTGGGCCTGTACTCACTGAAATTTAGAAGAACGTGTGGGGACCTCATTGAAACCTACTGAATGTTGAAAGTTTAAAGGACTAGATAAGGTAGATGTGGACAGGATGTTTCCAGAACCAAAGGGCACAGCCTCAAAATTGAGGCGCAACCTTTTAGAACAGAAGTAAGGAGGAATTTTTTTTTTAGCCAAAGAGTGGTGAATCTGTGGAATGCTCTGCTACAGACTGCAGTGGAGGCCAAGTCCATGGGTATATTCAAAGTGGAAGTTGATACATTCCTGATTGGTTGAGACATTATGGGATATGTTGAGAGGGCAGGTGGATATGGTTGACTGACCACTTTGGTTCTGGTCAAAGAACACTGAGGCTGTCTACAAGAAGGGTCAGAGCCGTCTCTATTTCCTGAGGAGACTGAGGTCCTTTAACATCTGCCGGACGATGCTGAGGATGTTCTACGAGTCTGTGGTGGCCAGTGCTATCACGTTTGCTGTTGTGTGCTGGGGCAGCAGGCTGAGGGTAGCAGACACCAACAGAATCAACAAACTCATTCGTAAGGCCAGTGACGTTGTGGGGATGGAACTGGACTCTCTCACGGTGGTGTCTGAAAAGAGGATGCTGTCTAAGTTGCATGCCATCTTGGTCAATGTCTCCCATCCACTACATAATGGACTGGGTGGGCACAGGAGTACATTCAGCCAGAGACTCATTCCACCGAGATGCAACACAGAGCGTCATAGGAAGTCATTCCTGCCTGTGGCCATCAAACTTTACAACTCCTCCCTTGGAGAGTCAGACACCCTGAGCCAATAGGCTGGTCCTGGACTTACTTCATAATTTACTGGCATAATTTACATATTACTACTTATTATTTATGGTGCAACTGTACGAAAACCAATTTCCCCCGGGATCAGTAAAGTGTGACTATGACTATGACTATGACTATGACTAATGGGATCTGAGATCATCCATGATGAAATATTGGAACAGACTTGATGGGCTGAAAGGCCTAATTCTGCTCCTATATCTTATGGTCTTACAGTCTAAGCTGAGAGGAAGATGACAGTAAGTTAAATAAACTCAGGTTACAACAGTGATGTGCAGAGAGGTGCCTGTGAAAGTACAACACACTGAGCCTTGAAGTGGTTGTGCCGCACTAGCAGAAGACCGTGAACAGATAATCAGTGTATGACCATGAAATGATCTCAGTGTGAATGAAAACTGAGGGCCTCCACTGGTAGTGATTGACCACGGACGTTGCATCCTAGCTGTATACATGATACGCAAGCCAGGGAAGTACAATATGGAGAGTGAGCTGCTGCCCACGCAGCAGATAAACCCAAAGGAATGGCAGACACTGATGCAGTTTGGCACTAGTTGCATTGCAGGAGTTGCCAATTTGCTTTGAAGTCAACCTAGGACAAGCTTAAGGACTCCAGCTCCGGATTGTCCTCAGAATTTACTCCCGAAGCCTTTCCCATTAGTGGGTAAAACCACAAGGCAGCAGAGGTTTGAGATCAGAATTTTCCTTTTCCTAGATGAGGTGCCTACCACAGCTGGCAAGCCCCATTTGCCCAAAGCAAATGGTTTTAAGTTGCCAGTCACCCACCTTTGCCCCTTCTGGTGTCAGTGGAAATGGTTCCACTAAGCCACATGTGAGAAAGCCAGGAACTGGACTTGGTACTCAGGGGCTATGAGACAGACTCCATTGGGAGCATTTAATAGGTAGTGGGAACTTATCCCCTCCAAGAGGACCACAACCTTGTCATCGGGTTTGGAGTGCCTCAATGACCCAGAGAGCTACCCTGGATGGAGCAGTGCTTTTTGCTTTGGTTCTTGGTAGGGTCGCCCATGCCAAACAGTTCAACTGGTTAGAGGCCAGACTAAGAGTGGATCACCAGTCCTCCAGCTTCAGGGCTTCAGCTCAGGGCTAACAATCCTGATTGGTAAACCCAAACTGTAACGGAAACAGCAATGAAGAATCCTTCTACATCTGGGTGAAATGGTATTCCTGATTCTCCATCCGGGACTTGCATGATTGACAGTAGTGAAAACCGAGAGGAAGCTACTGAGATGATGAACAGAGATGGAGGACCTTCATTGCTGCCCTAAACTCCCATGCTGTAATGGGAAGTAATGTAATATCACACACACAGTTATGTAATGCAGTGGGAGCTTATCCAGAAATATTCTTATCCGAAGTATATATTATCAAGAAACATATCCGCTGCCCATTATGTCCTTAGGCTGGAAGTGGCTGACAGCATTCTATGCCTTTCCCTTCAAAAACAAAAGTGTTTTGACACAATCTTTATTTTAATGAAGCCTATGCTGCTTTAACAGTGGCAAGTAATGATGTTTAATTCAAGCCTTACTTATTACATCTTACATATAATTTATTCTTATGACAGCTGATTTTAAATAGGTTCCACTGCTTTCTATCGTGAAGCAGATCAAACTAGATGAAGGTCATTTACACTTTTCTCAAGTTATGTCAACATTCTGAAATTAGAAGGACTTTATACATAGGACAGAAACTGTAGTAAAATAGCATCAGGCAAACGTCATTCAATAATTTAAGAATACAATTGCATTTCACTTTCTTACTACCCATTATGCCTGCCAGTGTTTAGGGCAGTGATAAAGATCCTTCATCGGTCTTTCCTTGGCCACTCAGATGTGGAAGGAATCTTCATTGATGTTTCCATAACAGTTTTGTTTGACCAAGTCGAGGTTGTTGGCCCTGAGCTGAACCCCCAAACCTGGAGGACCAGTAGACCACTCTTAGTCAGGCCTTTCACCTGCTTGCCATGGGCACAAAGCCAAAGCGTTAAACCTGGCTCCAGCCAAGATCTCTCTCTGGGTCATTGAGGAATGGAAGTTGCCAAACCATGACAAGGTTTTGGTCCTCTTGGAGGATTTCACTCTATGTATGAAACAAATCCATACTAATCTTGGCAGCATTTCTTAATATTTGAAGATATTGCATCTTTGACTTTCTTACTTAAGGCCTTGGGTCATGGGCCGCCAACAGCAGCTCTCCAGAGTTCCCTGTCCTGGGCTAGTCTTTCAAGTTGTTGCAGGTAAATGCCAAACCATGGTTGACAAGCCCCAGCTGCACAAAGCGTCTAGTTTTAAGGTGCCAGTAATCCATCTTTGCCCCTACTCCTGTCAATAGAGGTAGCTCTGCTGGGCTTAGTAGCTAAGCCACACATGAAGGCTAGGAGTTGGTCTTGGTTTTCAGAGGCTATTAGAGACACATACCATGGTGAGCATTTAATAGGTAGTGGGGGCTTATCCAGAAACATGCCGATCCTAAGTATTTCTTATCAAGAAACACATCCGCGTCCTATTATGCCCCCATCTTCAAAGATCCTTCCTTTACAGGGATGAGGTCTTTGAAACTTCAGCTGGTGTTTCTATTGCTCTGGACTTTTACAGGATGGTGTTGTTAGTCCCATTCCCAAACCTTTTCTTTTTGCAACCAGACTTAGGACCGTCTGTGGCAAGGTTGACTTTCTTAACATTAGAATTCTAGACCCATGAATGGATAGGATACATGCAAATGGTTCAAAAGTTCAAAGTTCAAAGTAAATTTATTATCAAAGTTGTTATGTTGCCATATACAACCCTGAGATTCTTTTATTTGCAGGCATACTCTATAATTCATAATTAAACAATAACTATAATATAATCACAGAGAGACTGCACCTACTAATGTTCAAAAGACAAAAAACTGTGCAAATACAAAAAAAGAAAGAATTAAAATAAACAAATAAGCAATAAATATTGAAAACATGAGTTGAAAACTCCTTGAAAGTGAGTCCACAGGTTATGGGAACATTTCAATGATGTGGCAGGTGAAATTGAGTAAAGTTATCCCCTTTAGTTCAAGAGCCTGATGCTTCCGATGGTGTGAGTCCTGAGGCTCCTGTACCTTTCTCTTGATGACAGCAGCAAGAAGAGAGCATGTCCTGGGTGGTAGGGGTTCCTGATAATGGATACTGCTTTCCTGCAACAGCCTGTAAATGTGCTCAATGGTGGGGAGAGCTTTACATGTAAAGGACTTGGTTGTATCCATTACTTTTTGTAAGATGATCTGTTCAAGGGCATTGGTATTTCCATACCAGGCTTGATGCAGCCAGTCAATATACTCTCCACTACACATCTATAGAAGTTTGTGGGGCCATTTAAAAGCAATTGACATAATGAAGTTAGGTGATGGCAATTTCCATCTCTAACCAGTGTACCAAGGTCCATGAGGCTTAACCCCAAAGGACAGGGGGTTGCAGATTTCAACATGGATCTCAAATGTAATGTATGGATCTATTTCTTTTAGAGCAATGAATCCTGTAGCATTCCATATGATCTGTTGTCTGTACATGTCCATTGATCTGTTATCCATGCATACCCATTGTTCTCTCTTTCTCACTGCAATGTGAATACACAAGTTAAATCCATCTCTCGCGGGCGAGTTTTTATTTAATTGATATGTAGTGCGCACAGACCTGAATGCCAGAGAATATCACCAACTGCACCGACAGTTACAGGACGAGACAGTGACAGGAAAGAGTTAAGCAGTGCAGAGAAGGTCATCACAGACGCCAACAAAGGGACGCGTGAGTACACTGAATAACACACAGTGAAAGGCACACCTAGTAAATTTAAAGTGAAAATAACGTATTGAAAAGTGGAGGGCCCGCGCTTTTCGGATATGAATGGTTGACAAAAATCCATCTAGACTGACATTCAACGTTCTCAGTGTGGCATCAACAGGCAACAGCAGCCCAAATGGTAGCACTAACCAGAAACAGACACAGCTGTTTAATGCTAATGAGAAGGGGATTGGTAAACTCAAAGCCATGAAGGCCAGAATTGAACGGGATGAAACAGCAACACCAAGACTCCATAAAGTGCGTCCAGTGCCTTACGCACTACGTCCTAAAGTGGATGCTGAACTTCCGAGCTTGGAGGTGTCTGGCATTCTCTCCAAGGTTACGTGGAGCAATTGAGCCACAGCCACTGTCCTGATGATCGAGAAAGGAAAAGCTGGAGCTGTTCACATATGTGGGGATTTCAGGTGAGCATTCTCCCTCTCTCTCACTGCAATGTGGATACACCAGAAAGAGGAGGGAGGAGAAGATGGTGGCGCGACGCAGCGCGCGCGGCTGTTCTGAATGAATATCGTATGTGTTAAGTAGGGGGCCATGCACAATCCAGATTAGATGGAGACAGCTGTGAGAAGCACGGAGGAACACCTGGAGTAACTTCTGAAATGCCTGCTTTGCTGTCGCTGCTACTGTGTGATAGAGAATCTCCAGAGGGGAAGGCCCCAATTCCTCAGCTTTGCCTATTGCCTGTTGCCGGGGCCGGGATCGAAGCGCTCAGCAGAGATGGTGCTCGGTGTCGGAGAGCTGGTCGGAGGCTCAGAGTTTTCGGACGGACTTGGAGTCGGACTGCGGTCAGATGCTTCCAGGGTGCTGCATCGGCAAGCTGGCAGCACTGGAGGTTCACCATCTGCGTGATATGATGGGACTTTCGAGAGACTTTGAGACTTTTACCGTGCCATGGTCTGTTCTTATCAAATTACGGTATTGCTTTGCACTGTTGTAGCTATATGTTATAATTATGTGGTTCTTGTTAGTTTTTAAGTTGGTATGTCATGTGTTTCTGTGATATCATTCTGGAAAAACATTGTATCATTTCTTAACGTATGCATTGCTAAATGACAATAAAAGAGGACTGCATGTCCTCATAGTCTAATCTAATCTAAAAAGCTATCTCCCGCATGTGAATTTTTATTTAATCAAAATGTCATGTGCACAGACAATAGATCTCACTCATGAAGAATGAATAGAAGAATAGTTTGGGACCTCTATATGAGAGTGTGCATGATTCCTTGGGACTTGCCCGTGAAGAGCAGGGGTAGCCATGCGGTTAGCATAGTGGTTAGCACAATGCGAGTAAAGCTCGGGATGTTGGAGTTCACAGTCCAATCCTGACGTCCGCTGTAAGGGGTCTGTAGATTCTCTCTGCGGAATGCGTGGGTTGTTTCCGGGTGATCCGGTTTCCTCACGCAGTCCAAAGACATATTGGGTAGTAGGTTAACTGGTCATTGTAAATTGTCCCATAACTGGGTCAGGGTTAAATCGAGTTCATTGGGGATTGTGGGTGGTGCAGCTCAAAGGGCCAGAAGGGCCTATCGCACGCTGTACCTCTAAATAAAATAAATGAATTGATGTTGGATGTTGGCTGAAGAAATGAAACATATCTGTCAATAACGGTGGCTGCCTTGAGTAACTCTGTCAAAACCTACTGAAGGGAATTATCTAGAAATCTCTGCAGAATTTATGAACCTAGATAGAGTGGGGCACAGGAACACCCAATGACCCATTGCTATCTTTCTGTAAAGCAATCCATTTATTTCCCCACTCTTTCCCTCCAGCTCTGTGTAATTACTTTCCCCTAACTGTTTATCCAGTTGTGAAAGGCCTGATTAGCTCTCTTCACAGCCCCCACAGGCACTGAGCTGCAGATGATAACCTTGCACTTTGCAGTAACAAATGCTTTTGCACATTTGACCTGTCCTCTGTACATCACATGACACCTCTCACCAATTTGTATCTCCTAGGCCTTCAACTATCAACTAATGAGAACAGATTCTCTCTATCTTCACATACCTTCACAAGTCTCAGGCACATATAGGTATAGTGAGGGTGCCTAAGACTTCTGCTCAGTGCTGTATTTGTCAATGTGGAGCAGAGAACGAGTTTTAAAATCCCGCAGGAGCAAAGGATAAACAAGAGAAAATCTGCAGATGCTAGAAATCTGAGCAACACACACAAAATGCTGGAGGAACTCAGCAGGCCAGGCAGCGTCTAGGAAAAAAGTACAATGGACGTTTCAGGCTGAAATCCTTCTGAGGACTGGAGGAAAAAGGCTGAGGAGTAGATTTGAAAGGTGGGGAGGGCAGAGAGAAGCACCAGACGATACATGAAAACTGAAGGAGGAGGGATGGAGTAACGAGTTGGGAAGTTGATTGCTGAGATGAGGGGAGAGAGGGAAAAGGGGATGGAAAATGGAGAAGGTGGGGGAGCCATTACCAGAAGTTTGAGAAATCGATGTTCATGCCATCAGGTTAGAGGCTACCCAGAGGGAATATAAGGTGTTGTTCCTCCAACCTAAGTGTGGCTACATTACAACAGTAGAGGAGGCCATGAATGGACATATCGGAATGGGAATGGGAAGTGGAACTAAAATGGGTGGCCACTGAGACATCCCGCCTGTTCTGGCAGGCGAAGTGTAGATGCTCAGCAAAGTGGTCTCCCAATCTTTGTCGAGTCTCGTGGATGTAAGGAGGCCACACTGGGAGCACCAAAGACAGTAAATAACCCCAACAGACTCACAAGTGAACTGTTGCCTCACCTGGAAGGACTGCTTAGGGTCCTGGATGTTAGTGAGGGAGGAGGTGTAGGGGCAGGTGTAGCATTTGTTCGGCTTGTAAGGATAAATGCCAGGAGGGAGATCAGTGTGGAGGGATGAATGGACAAGGGAGTCACGTAGGGAGTGATCCCTGCAGAAAGCAGAAAATGGAGTGGGGGAGCACCTTATATTCGGTTTGGGTAGCTTCCAACCTGATGGCATGAATATCGATTTCTCAAACTTTCAGTAATACTCCCCCAACACCCCCCCTTTATTTTCCATCCTCTTTTCCCTCGTTCACCTCAACTCACCAATCACCTTCCCAGCTTTTTACTTCATCCCTCCCCCTCTAGGTACCACCTATCACCTGGTGGTTCTCTCTCCCCTCCCCCATCTTATAAATCTACTCCTCGGCTTTTTTTCTCCATTCCTGCTGAAAGGTTTCGGCCCAAAACATTGACTGTACTTTCTTCCATAGATGCTGCCTGGACTCCTGAGTTCCTCCAGCATTTTGTGGGAGCGAAGGATTTTAGGAATGATGAGGCCGGAGTGCTGCGGGAGGGGTGTGTGATGGGTAGCAGAGAAAGGGCAGGGGGTGGCGCAGGTGCAGACATACCCTACCCTGAGATGCCAGGCAAGGTCACTAGATTCCAAACAGTTGGTTTATTGATCTTTACAGAATGTCTCTTTGGTGTTTCCCATACCTTCCCCTCTCCCTTCTCCTTTTCCCACTCATGATTCTCCTCTCCCTGCCCCCTTCCCACTCTCAGTCCACAATAGAGACCCATATCAGAATCAGGTTTATCATCACTCACCCTTCATGAAATTTGTTTTTGGCAGCAGTAGCAGTGCCGTGCAATACATAAAATTACAACAGTACTGTGCAAATTCCTTGGGCACCGGAGATAAATAAATGTGTTTAAGCCTTTTCCACAGCAGTGTATGATGTAAATGCACCATGATCTTCAACTCTCCATTTTCCTTGCTCAAAAGCTGGGAAATCTTATCTTCTCTTGTAGTTGTCATCACTAATCTATCTAGCAATTCATTTCTTTACCCTCATTAATAGCTTCACACTGTTTTGAAGTGAATAAAATGTGGCCATCTCATTGATAGATGACTAGAACTGAGGACGGTGTCTTCTGAAAATTCAACAAAATGTTTGTGTACTTACGGTCTCTACTTATGAAGTTCCAAAAACCATATACACTCTGTGGCCACATTATTAGGTACACTTTTATATCTGATCATTAATGGAAATATCTAATATGTGACAGCAACTCAATGCATAAAAGCATGCAGACATGATCAAGGGGTTCAGTTGTTGAACAGACCAAATATCAGAATGGGAAAGAAATGTGATCTAAATGACTTTGACCGTAGAATGATTGTTGATGGTAGATGGGGTGGTTTGAGTACCTAGAAACTGCTGATCTCCTGGGATTTCCATACACAACTGTCTCTAGAGTTTACAGAGAATGGAGGAAAACAAAAAAACATTAGTGAGTGGCAGGTCTGAGGGCAAAAAAGCCCTGTTAATGAGAGAGATTGGAGGAAAATGGCTGGATTGTTTCCAGCTGACAGGAAGACAACAGTAACTCAAGTAAACACGAGTTAAGCCTGATTTATACTTCTGCGTACGGGCTACGCCATAGGCCTGACATACTTCTGCGTAGCTCTACGTTGTAGCGAGCATGCCTTGTTGTGTCTGCGTCGCTCTGCAATTCACCGCCAAAACGCTAGTTGGCGGTGGGGTTTCTATGCCACTGTGTTGAGTTTCTTCGCGAGAGACATGAATGAGGAAATGCATTTAAAATTTTTTCGGATGTTGGCAGGTAGATTTGACGATTTGGTTCATCGTCTCCAACCATTTATTTTACATCAGTGTACAGACATGGCGGAGAAAAGCCACCGGAAATGCGTAGGAGGAAATGCGATGCTACCAAGTGGACCAATCACAGTTGTTACGGTCTGCGTCGCCGCGACACGTGATTTACTTTTTTGGGGAGGTGCATGTCACCCTGCGGCGTAGGGTACGGTGTAGGTATGGCGTAGGGTACGCGGTACCCACAGTGTAGATATGATGCAGAAGCATAAATGAGGCTTTACAGTGGTGTGCAGAAAAACATCTCTGTACGGACAACACATCAAACCTCAAAAAGGGACACAGCAGCAGAAGACCATGAACAGACACTTAGTGTCACGTTGTTGGGTAAAGGAGGTATCGACTAAAGTGGGCCCTGATTTTGCTTTTCTTGGTTTTAGTTTTTGTTATTGCTATTTTTGTGTGTGTTCAGTGATGTTTAGCAAGCAGCTCACAAAACTACTAGATATAGAACTACAGTTGCTGAAAACTGCAGCCTGCAACTTCCCTTTAAGAAAGTTCATTTTGAACCGTCCAAACACACCAGCCATTTTACGATCCCCTGCAGGATGCAGCAAACTTGACTACATATTTATTATTATTGTTATTATTATTATTATTATTAATATTTTCACAGTTTGTCTTCTTTTTCACATTGGTTGTTTGTCAGTCTTTGTGTAGTTTTTCATTGATTTGATTGTATTTCTTCGTTCCATCCCGAATGCCCTGGGTTTCGTGACTATGGACGCACTTTTGTTTGGAATGCTATTTACTTGTTTCTATTGTTTGCACAATTTGTTTTTTCTCACTCTGCACATTGGGTGTTTGACAATCTTCTTTTCTAATGGGTTCTATTGCGTTTCTTGTTTTGTGGCTGCCTGTAAGGAGACAAATCTCAAGGTTGTATAATATATACACAATCTGACAATAAATTAACTTTGAATGTGTGCAAGAAAATGAATTTCAGGGTTATATTTGGTGATATATATGTATTTTGATTTACTAGAACATAGAATAGTGCAGCACAGTACAGACTCTTCGGCCCACAATGTTGTGCCGACCCTCAAACACTGCCTCCCATATAACCCCCCACCTTAAATTCCTCTATATACCTGTCTCCATGTACTTTGGACTTTGAACTTTGAACGCTGAAAAAGAAGGGTGGCTGTCTCAGTTTTACTCTGTGTGTAGCAGATTGTTTGAGACAGCTATTATGTCGCACTCTGTCCTACTGGTGTGCAGGTAGATGTGTTTACAGCAGAAGACTTCACCTGAGTCATTCTGGAATAGGCCAAGAACATCGTCTGGGCAGCAGAGATTTGTCTGTCTAATTCCGCTGTTCTCTGTGAGGAGTGTGCATGTTGTCCCCTTGACCTCATGAGTTTCTTTTGGGTGCTCCAGCTTCCTTCCACAGTACAAAGACGTAAGGACCTGTGGGTTAATTGGTCATGAGTGTAACTGAGCAGCGTGGGCTCGTTGGGCTGGAAGGGCCTGTCTTTTCAAACAGAAAAAATAACACTCTGGTGCTGTTTCAGTCAAATATGCACCAGGCACTCAGACCACCACACCAGAGAGTGGTGGATATGTGGAATGCTCTGCCCCAGAAGGCTGTGGAGGCCAAGTCTCTGGATGCTTTCAAAAAAGAGATGGATAGAGCTCATAAAGTTAGTGGAATCAAAGGTTATGGGGATAAGGCAGGAACTGGATACTGATTGTGGATGATCAGCCATGATCACAGTGAATGGCGGTGCTGGCTCGAAGGGCTGAATGGCCTACTCTTGCACCTATTGTCTATTGTCTATTGCACTCATACTCTTGGATCTCCATGATTCAGGGGAAAATTGTGGCTTTGTCTCTGCTCTCATAGTCTCTAAATGTGAGGAGTGTAAAAATCAGCCCAGAGTGGTTTCTGCTAATGGCTATTCCAAACCTCAAAGTTCAAAGTAAATTTGACCCACTCCACCTCTGATCTTCTGACAATTACTGGCTCATGGACCTCTGGCTTCCCTCTGTTGAAGTCTACTATCAGTTCTTTGATCTTATTGACATTGAGTGAGAAGTTGTTGTTATTAGATCACTCAGTCAAATTTTCAATCTCCCTCCTGTATGCTGCTTCATCACTACCTTTGATACGGCCCACAACAGTGGTGTCATCAGCAAACTTGTCTATGGTGTTGGAGCTGTATTTAGCCACACAGTCATAGGTATAAAGTGAGTAGAGCAGGGGCTAAGTACACATCCCTGCAGTGCTCCTGTGCTGATGGAGATTGTGGAGGACACGATTTTGCCAATCCGAACTGAATGGGGTCAACAGCTGAGGAAATCCAGGATCCAATTGCACAAGGGAATATTGAGGCCCAGGTCTTGGAGTTTACTGATTAATTTTGAGGAGATGATGGTGTTAAATGCTGAGCTGTAATTGATAAACAGAATCCTGATGTATGCACCTTTGTTGTCCAGGTTTTCCAGAGTTGTGTGAAGAGCCAAAAAGATGGTATCTGCTGTAGATATGTTGCTTCAGTAGGCAAATTGGAGCAGATCCAAGTTGCCATTCATTCAGGAGCTGATGTTCTTCAACACCAGCCTCTCAAAACACTTCATCCCAGTGGATGTAAGTCCTACTGGGCAATAGTCATTTAGATAGGTTACCACACTCTTCCTGGGCATCAGTACGATGGAAGCCTGTTTGAAGCAGGTGGGTACCACACACGGCCAGAGCTAAAGGCTAAAGTTATCCGTGAATACACCAGCCAGCTGGTCAGCACAGGTGTTCAACACTCAGCCAGGTACTCTGTCTGGACTGGATACTTTCCTTGGATTCACTCTCTTGAAGGCAGCCAGCACATCATCCTCAGATACTGAGATCAAAGGATCATCAGGCGACACGGGGGTGCGCAATGGTTCCTCCCTGTTCTGATGATCAAAGTGAGCATAGAAGGAATTGAGCTCATCTGGAAGTGAAATTCTGCTGTCCCCTGTGTCACAAGGTTTCACTGTGTAGGAGGTTATGGCATTCAACCCTGCCACAGCTGTCAAGCATCTTGCGATGATTCCAGTTCAGTCCAGAATCTCCACTTCACCCAAGAGATGGATTTCCGGAGATCATACCTGCACCTCCTGTACCATTCTTGATCTCCAGACTTTAATGCCTTTGACCTGGCTCTGATCAGATCTGATCAAAGAGCTGTAATGGAATCAATCAAAACTAAACTCTGCCAGGGTCAGTCCCAGGCCTGGCTGTGAAAGGGGAAGGTTTAGCTGTGAGAGGAGGAGGTTTGACCACGGGGTTAGCAACCCAATCTTGTTAAAACCCAGTGCTACAGAAATGCCGACAGAAGCTCCAAAGACCTCATCCTAGGGAGAGGAAGGATCTTTGCCAAGAAGAAAATCTTCTGGGAAAATACACCTGGGAAAATCTGAAGGACTGGCCCAGGACAGATGACTTTGGTGAGCTGCTGTCAGCAGCCTATGGCTCAGTAGGGGTGATGGGGCTTAAGAAGAACGGTGAAAAGCGACAAACAAAAGCTGACAATTAACCAATGTGTAAAAGAAAACAAGTCGTGCAAATGCAAAGTAATAATAATAATAATGAGTAAATAAATAATACTGAGAAAATGAGTTGTAGAGTTCTTAAAAGTGAGTCTCTTGGTTGTTCAAAGTTTGAAGCAAATTTTATTATCAAAGTACATATATATCACCATATACAACATCGAGATTCAGTTTCTTGTGGGTATATTCTATAGAATAATAACTATTACAGAGCCAATGAAAGACCACTCAATTAGGACATTCAGCTAGAGTGCAGAAGACAACAAACTGTTCAAATGAAAAAAGAAGAAACAATAATAATAAATAAATAAGCAATAACTATCAAGAACTTGAGGCCAGGATAGGGAACCAAAGAATTGGAAAGAGGGCTGAGAAAGTGTTTTTTAAACCAGAAGGAAAGGGAAGATTAAGTAGGTTAATGAGAAACCTACTAAGCTTAAAGAGATACATTAATAACAAGATGAAGGAATTGGTGGATTCCTTGAAAAGTCATTTTAATGCAAAAGCCAATCAAAATCATGCAATGTCTTTAGCTGTCCAATCAAAACAGCCAAATCATGCAATATATATATAGTTGTCCAATCAGAAGAGACAGCTGAAAAACACACAGGTCTTCCAGGTGAACAATCGATACAGGTGGGACAAATGGCAAAATACTTCATTCTAAAGCAAATGGAGAAGTTCAGCAAAGGCTTTGTCCACCATGAGTGGACACACATGTTGTCTAAAACGTTGACACCTCCTCCATTGGGATAATCTAAGTGAGCTTTCTTCAAACTGCATCCAAAGCAATAATATATTTCCATAAAAAGAGGGATCTGCATTGTTCACAATAATACAGATGTAAGCTCAGTGTTGTCCTGTACAATTCCAACAAAACTGTCTTACTTCTGAATTCAAATGTCTTTGAAACATTGGTCAGTCCTATTGCAAATACACAAATGTCAGAAGAATATAGCCAATGAGGCAACATTGGTGGAAACAGAAAACAGTTTATGATTCAGAGCATAGGTCATCAGCACCAACAGAATAGATTCTGCAGAAGCTGGAAAGTGGAGAAATACACACAAAACGCTGGAGGAACTCAGCAGCTCTGGCAGCATCTAAGGAGAGGAATAAACAGTCTACATTGACTTGAAATTTTGTTTTTATTGCTTTATCCTGTTCTACAACTGTTGTAATGAATTGAATTCTATGATTAGTATGCAGTACACATTCTTCGCTGTACCTCAGCACATATGACAATAATAATCCAGTTCCATTTGCAATTCCAATATGTTTAATTACCTGCTCAGAAAATGTACTTAAGGTTCATATGTTCTCACTGCCACTGTGGGTGTTTCCTCTGGGTGCTCCAGATTCCATCCACAGTCCAAAGACAAACGAGTCAAAAGTTCAAAGTTAGAAGAAAATTTATTATCAGAGTATATATATTTCATCAGATACAACCCCAAGATTCTTTTTCTGTAGGCATACTTAACAAATCTATAGAATAGTAACTAAACTGTAACAGGAACTGTTAACTGTAACCAAACTATGCAAATACAGATATAAATAAATAGCAATAAATAATGACCATGAAATAACAATATAACAGAGTCTTTAAATGAGTGTAGTTTTCCCCTTTTGTTCAAGAACCTGATGGTTGAGGGGTAGTAACTGTTCCTGAACCTGGTGGTGTGAGTCCTGAGGCACCTGTACCTTCTACCTGATGGTAGCAGTGAGAAGGGAACATGGCCTGGGTGGTGAGGATCTTTGATGATGGCTGCTGCTTTTCTATGGCAATGTTTCATGTAGATGTGGGCAATAGTTGGGATGGTTTTACCCGTGATGTACTGGGCCGAATACAGTACCTTTTGTAAGGTTTTCTGCTCAAAGGCATTGGTGTTCCTGCACCAGGCTGTAATGCAGCCAGTCAGCGCACTTTCCACCACACATCTATAGAAGTTTGTCAAGATTTTTGGTAACATGCTGAAGTGGAGGCAATGTTGTGTTTTCTTCAAAATAATATTTATATGATGGGTCTAAGATCTCCATCTCTACCTCTGATCCTTCAATAATTACTGGGTCATGGACCTCTGGCTTCCCTCTTCTAAAATCTACAATCAGCTCCTTGGTCTTATTGACATTGAATCAGAGGTTGTTGCTATTACACCACTCAGACAAGTTTCCAATCTCCCTCCTGTATGCTGATCCATCACCCCCTTTGACACAGCTATACGGGGTCTTCCTTTTTTGTATGTTAAATTTAAAATGGCTTCTGTGTTATGTTATACTGGGGAATACTTCTTTGTTATGTTAAATGCTGAGAAAGTCTCTAGCTAGACATTTGCTTGGGTTAATACAGATAGCAGGGTGCTATTAGCCAATGGGTATTCATGTATTGTTGTGTTTTCGGATGATAATGCTGTATCATATGACTGGGGACGGGGTTTTTGACGGGGAGTCGGAGAAGAGACGGAGACGACGGCGGACGTGTGGAAAGGCTCCGGTCGATCGCTTCGGGTGGTCCCGAGCCGTGAGTCGACAGGATCCGGGTGGTCGTCGGGAATTGATTGAGCTCCAACGGTTGCACCTGAAGAACTTGGACTTTGATAAGTCTAGGCACCTTTTTTTCATTACTCCTTTTCTGTATCGAATTTATATTAATTTCATAGACTTAGTAATATCTATAAAGTGTACTTGATAAAACGTACTGGGTATGCTGGCTGATGCTTGAAGTTTGGGACTGATTCGGGCAGCAGTGGTACAGCAGCCCACTCCGTGGGAAGCGTTGAGGCAGGTGCTGGGCGGGATTTCCCCTAGACATATACGAGCCAAGATAACTGAGCGTTACACAGCCTACAACAGTGTGTCATCATCAAACTTGCACATGATGTTGGAGCTGTCCTGAGTCACACAGTCATAGGTGTTAAGCAAGTACTCAGTATGTTAATTGGTCATTGTGAATGGTCCTGTGAATAGGAAGAGTTAAATCAGTGGGCTGCTCTCGGTATGGCCAACTGGGCTAGAAGGGCCTATTCCACGATGTATCTCTAAATAACTAAAAATAAACTTTTAAAAATTGAAAAACAGGATTAACCATGAACGACACAATGCTGACTGTGCCATATCAATCCATGCCATCCAGAAAAAAATAAATACTTTCTTTAGAAATTTGATCATTCATCTTCTTACCACTAATGTAAGATGCAGAAATAAATGTGACACCAGAATTACTGTTTACTCTGGGCATTAACACTCTGGTTACAGAAAACACACACTACATTTTCCCCACTTTACTGAGCAGATAGCACACCAAGAATACACACACTACATTTTGTCTACTTTACTTACTGAACAGATTTCACACGCAGAATACACACACTACGTTCTGTTCAGTTTCCTGAGCAGAATACAGCCACAGAATACACACACTACGTTCTGTTCAGTTTCCTGAGCAGAATACAGCCACAGAATACACACACTAAATTTTGTCCACATTACTGTGTAGTGCAAGTTGTCTTAAACTGAATTCGCAACTGAATTGGAGAACAATTTGACTACAGAGATAATTATGTGGATGGCAGTCAATTGTGTAGTGGTGATCAGCACTTAGAGAAATCAGTCTGAATACTTGAACCTACTAATGTATGACACCGTGTTAGCTGTGAAAGTTATAGAACCAGCACACAAAGGAATAACGAGGACAAAAATTCTTGAAGGTTGGAGTAGATACAATGTCAGTTCAAGTATCAACTGGAACACAGAGGTAGCCATTTACATGTGAGACTTCAAAACAAACTGTCACATTGTGTCAGATACAATGCTAATCTCTCGTCAGCATTTACCTGCTACAACATTGAAGGGATGGTCCATGTTAGATGCCTCTACCCTGCGACCCTTTGCAAGTAGAGCAAGTTTCAAGGACAGCATTGCCTCAGGTAGCGGAGCCTGTGGCTTCACCGCAGGCCAACTCAGACAACTCACTGACATCCAGCCTAACCTAATATAGAGACCAATAAAAATTACTAAAATATCCCTTTTGGATTAGGTGCAGAATTGTTATTTTTCTAGTAATTTTATTTTAATTTGAGGTACAGTATGCTAATAAGCCCACACTCCCTAATTACACCCATCTGACCAAATAATCTACTTACCATATATCTTTGGAATGTGGGAGGAAAATGGATCACCGAAGGAAATCCAAATGGTGATAAAGAAAGCTTTGCAGACAGTGGAAATGAACCCAGGTTGCTAGTGTTGCAATGGTGTTACACTAACCACTACGCATTTGTGACACCCAAATAATACAAACATTTGTAGTTTCTAGTAGTTTAACTTTCCTATGCTTGCTTATAATGTTAATACGTGTAATTGTTCAGAAGAAAATTCCATTAATTGGAGTACTTCTGATTCCATATTTTCTCAGTTTTTCTATAGCAGGTGTCACACCACTTGAGTCTGGCTATATCATAGGTTAATTTTTATCATTGGTATGTCCAATCTGAGTATGAGAAGGCCACAGTGTGTCCCTTGTTTCTTTGTTCTCTTTAACTTTTAATTAAATGGCTATAACCTCCAAGTGTCATGTCTCATTCACACATACACAAACACTGCCGCCATTGCGTTGGATGTGCGCAGTTCAATGTCTTCCCCAGTATATTCTCACAAAGGGTCCTTAGCTGAACTGATGTGCTCGGGTTGGTGTTGTGGTGCCTGTCCTGCCACACACAGCAGAATATTCCAGTTCTTTTGAAATGGAGATGTTGGTAGTTAAAGATTATATGTCCTAGTGCCTAATAATTAGGGATCATCGCTCTCAGTAGACAAGGGAGAGATGGGGGCTGCCAGGAGTTCACACTGAACAAGAAATGTGTGGAGCTTGCATCTTCTGGTAGATTTTTGTAGAACTTTTGGTAAATACTGGCAGCTTCCATTTCATTATTTTCACTAATTTTTGTAAGTTTGATTTTTGACGCACCGAATAAACAGGCTTCCACTAAAGCACTAAATGAATCTACCCTTTTTTTATTTTGTCATAACCCACATATCTAACACTCAGATCAATATTTACTTGATTGAACAGTCATTAAGATAAAAGAACATTGAAAAGACATTACTGCTAATTACCACATCAAAATGCAATGAGAGAAAGGAAACGAGCGAGACATTAGTTGAACTCACCTTGTTATTGCGATCAGCAATCTTGTACATCAAATGTGACTGATGTAAATCTGAACACGTTTTAGACATCAAGGGAATTAGCTCAGTGGTGGTAAGGGAGAGGAGATGGGCCATCACCTTCCCTCCTTCATGGATGCTGTAGCCAAAGACAGACTGAAATGCAGCAGATGGATCCTTGTGGAAATGTCGAAGCCCGTGCGTTGATCAGATCTCTGGAAGTCAAGGCCCGATGGGTCTGTGAGTTTGTGATTCTACTGGGAAAGTCATCGGCCCGGTATCTGTGGGCCTGTGAGTCCACTGGAGGCTGGAGGTGACGTGTCCTTGTATCAGAGAACCATCGGTGGGTGTATTGGATGGTGGGAAGGAAGAAAGGGGCATATTTTGCTTTTGTTGTTTTGTAGCTGTTGTTGTGTTGTTCTGCTGAAAATAGTGGGCGTGCTTTGTTAGCACTAGACTATGTGGCAACACTTGCACGTTCCTTAGGTTGTGTTTGGTTGTTAACACAAACAACGCATTTCACAGTATATTTTGATATACTCACTTACTTGAGCCCATCACCCCTCTGGGGGCATAGGCCACTGAAGTTAGCTCTCCAGAGTCCTCTGTCCTGGGCCAATCATTTACTTTGTCACCAGGTGTAGCTCATCTTCTCGATGTCTCCTTCCTCTCCCAGCGATGAGGTCTTTGGAGCTTCTGTTGGTGTTATGCTTGTTTTTTCTGGGATGGGGATGCTAACCCTTTGCCCATTCTCCTCCTTTCACAGCCAGGCCTTAGGACTGCCTCTGGCAGAGTTATATTTCAAGGTACAGGTGATAAATAAATGAATCTGAATCTGAATCATATCTAGTAGTTCAGTCTATCAATATCAGAGAGATGGAGTGCTGAGGGAAGAAACTTTCCTGGTCCTACCATCCAGCTGAAAGGGGTAGCAGAGCCATTGATATGATCAAAGAAAAAAATGGCTGGAGTCGCTTTGCACTTTGTTTAGTGTGTCAAAAGTCAACCTCACAAAAACTAGCAAAAATAGTGAAAAGAAAATTGTCAATCTCTACAAAAAGATAGCTACTAGGAAACACAATAAATAGCTGCATACTATTTGTCCAATGCGAACTCTTGGTAGCCCGATCTCTCCCTGCTACTGAGAATGATGAACCCTGTTCATTAGACACCAGAACATGCCAGCTTTAATCACCCACAGAACTAACTAACTTAAGACTATCCGTGAATTAGAATCTAGCACACCCCACAATGTAGTTACAATCATATTACAAAATAAACAGAAGAATCTGTATTAAATACAGTATACAGTTACACATCACCATTACTGAAGAAATAGAATATTTTGACGTGTATGTTGGGAAAGGTTCCACAGATCCATTATGAGAATATACTGGGGGAAGACATTGAAGAGTGCACACTCAGCAAATGATAAGGCAATGTTTGTGTATATGTGTGTGTGTGTATGTATGTGTGTGTGTGTGTGTGTGTGTGTGTGTGTGTGTGTGTGTGTGTGTGTGTGTGTGTGTGAGAGAGAGTGAGGCCTGCATTGCCTGAGCACTCTACGTCACAGCCATCAAGAAAAATTAAATGTTAATTTTCTCATCCTATCACAGACTGATTGCTCAAGGCCAGTTCAGTTTGATTTTCTGCTGAGTATCTGAATCTCACTCAATATATTTAATCATGTTCTTAACCCGGTTGTAGTACATTGAAGTACTATTGAATTCGGTATAAACAGGGGGAACCTCGGCAATGATTTTTATTTGACCCAAGGGATTCAATTAGCTGGATGTGCTTCCCAGCCCATGTTAAATACTCATCTCTTGCTGCATTCTTGAGAGAAGTTGCTGGTATTTCATATGTAGTTTGACTGGGGAGTTGCTTCCCTCAAGACGTTTCTCTTCGAATATGACTGAACTTAGAGAATGAGCCATGGGCATACAGAACAAGACCAGGAGGAGAGAGAGAGAGGAGTTAAACAGGAGGTGCTATAAAGTTCAGGCAGATTCATTAAGGCAACATTCCATCTACTGCTCGTCATTTTGTTTCTGAGGTAAAAAATTCGTATAAATCATTTGTAACAGGAAAGCAAAGATCAGTTGCTGACACTTGTTCTTAATTTGAACAACAGTTGGAATGACACAATTGTTCTTTTAAGCTTTTCAACCAAAAAACAAAAACATCAGGAAGGGAAGTCAGCTTGTTGAAGTAGTGAAATTGTTTCATTTTTAATCTTGGCCATTTTCAGCATCTCCACTCCTGAGTGCTTGAAGCCATAGTGAGCAATACAGTTCTGAATTGTCTTAATGCTTGTTTCTTGCCAGCCATCAGTGACAAGAATCACTGCTTTTTGAACACAAACACATGCAATTGATGCTGCTTAAAAACTGTTTGCTCTAAGTGTAATGCATTGTAAGGTTTCACTGCTAATGTAATGGTTTCTCTGTAGCAGCAATGTTTGGGTTATGACTAGAGATAATGGGACGTTGGCATATGGGGCTAGCCAATGAGATGGATGTTGTTCTTTCTTGTAGGTCTAGGAGCAGGGATTTCACGGTCTTTTGCCAGGGAGAGATGAGGAGAGAAGACGCGAATGGAGAATAATTGAATTCTTCAATTATGTGAAGAACGAAAGGATGACAGGAGTGAAGGTAGGACCAATTAGAAATAAAGGTGGGAAGAAGTGCCTGGAGGCTGTGGAAGTGAGTGAGGTCCTCAAAGAATACTTCTCTTTGGTATTCACCAATGCGAGGAAACTTGATGACGGTGAGGACAATATGAGTGAGGTTGATGTTCTGGAGCATGTTGATATTAAGGGAGAGGAGGTGTTGGAGTTATTAAAATACATTAGGATGGATAAGTCCCCAGGACTGACGGAATATTCCCCAGGCTGCTCCACGAGGCGAGGGAAGAGATTGCTGAGCTTCTGGCTAGGATCTTTATGTCCTCGTTGTCCACGGGCATGGTACCGGAGGACTGGAGGGAGGCGAATGTTGTCCCCTTGTTCAAAACAGGTAGTAGGGATAGTCCAGGTAATCATAGACCAGTGAGCCTTACGTCTGTGGTGGGAAAGCTGTTGGAAAAGATTCTTAGAGATAGGATCTATGGGCATTTAGAGAATCATGGTCTGATCAGGGACAGTCAGCATGGCTTTGTGAAGGGCAGATCGTACCTAACAAGCCTGATAGAGTTATTTGAAGAGGTGACTAGGCATATAGATGAGGGTAGTGCAGTGGATGTGATCTATATGGATTTTAGTAAGGCATTTAACAAGGTTCCACATGGTAGGCTTATTCAGAAAGTCAGAAGGCATGGGATCCAGGGAAGTTTGGCCAGGTGGATTCAGAATTGGCTTGCCTGCAGAAGGCAGAGGGTGGTGGTGGAGGGAGTACATTCAGATTGGAGGATTGTGACTAGTGGTGTCCCACAAGGATCTGTTCTGGGACCTCTACTTTTCGTGATTTTTATTAACAACCTGGATGTGGGGGCGGAAGGGTGGGTTGGCAAGTTTGCAGATGACACAAAGGTTGGTGGTGTTGTAGATGGTGTAGAGGATTGTCAAGGATTGCAGAGAGACATTGATAGGTTGCAGAAGTGGGCTGAGAAGTGGCAGATGGAGTTCAACCCAGAGAAGTGTGAGGTGGTACACTTTGGAAGGACAAACTCCAAGGCAGAGTACAAAATAAATGGCAGGATACTTGGTAGTGTGGAGTAGCAGAGGGATCTGGGGGTACATGTCCACAGATCCCTGAAAGTTGCCTCACAGGTAGATAGGGTAGTTAAGAAAGCTTATGGGGTGTTAGCTTTCATAAGTCGAGGGATAGAGTTTAAGAGTCGCGATGTAATGATGCAGCTCTATAAAACTCTGGTTAGGCTACACTTGGAGTATTGTGTCCATTTCTGGTCGCCTCACTATAGGAAGGATGTGGAAGCATTGGAAAGGGTACAGAGGAGATTTACCAGGATGCTGCCTGGTTTAGAGAGTATGGATTATGATCAGAGAATAAGGAAACTAGGGCTTTACTCTTTGGAGAGAAGGAGGATGAGAGGAGACATGATAGAGGTATACAAGATACTAAGAGGAATAGATAGAGTGGACAGCCAGCGCCTCTTCCCCAGGGCACCACTGCTCAATACAAGGGGACATGGCTTTAAGGTAAAGGGTGGAAAGTTCAAGGGGGATATTAGAGGAAGGTCTTTTTACTCAGAGAGTGGTTGGTGCGTGGAATGCACTGCCTGAGTCAGTGGTGGAGGCAGATACACTAGTGAAATTTAAGGGACTACTAGGCTGGTATAGGGAGGAATTTAAGGTGGGGGCTTATATGGGAGGCAGGGTTTGAGGGTCGGCACAACAATGTGGGCCAAAGGCCCTGTACTATGCTGTACTATTCTATGTCCTCTGTTCATTGAGAGAGTTGGAAGACTGCCGGACGGAGTGGACTTGGAGCGAGGGTCCGAAGGTTGGTTACACTCGGTGGAGGTCAATGGGAAAGCAGTGGACTGAACAGTGAGCTCCAACATTGCGCAATAGACTGTTTCACGAGAATGGGCCCCTTTCTTTTTTTTATTTCTTTACTAACCATATAGTCAAGTTAAGAATTATAAAGCTCAATCGTTTAATTGCATATTGTGTATTGTTTGTTATTTTGTAGTCCTGCTTTGTAACAGGGGACACACCATGAAGCATCCACCCAAACAAGATTTCTTAAGTTTGGTTGGGCAGAGGGCTGTCTTTCCCTAGATTAAGGCGCTAGCCGAACCGAGAGTTACATAAGCATGATGCATATCTAATGACCACACAAGTGCAAGTGAATGACACTCATTAAAAATTGTTTGGCAACAGTCCCTAGCGCAAGTTAAGCAACATAGTGTCCCAAATAAAGGAAGAGAATCCTGGCTATTTTCTTGATTAGAATTTTTTATTTAAGAGTTGCTCCAAATAAGACCATAAGGTCATAAGGTATAGGAGCAGAGTGAGGCCATTTGGCCTTTCGAGTCTATTCTGCCATTTCATCATGGCTGATCCAATTTTCCTCTCAGCCCCAATCTCCTGCCTACTCCCCATATCCCTTCATGCCCTGATCTATCAAGAATCTATCAACTTCTGCCTTAAATAAACATAAAGTATTGGCCTCCACAGCTGCCTGTGGCAAATAATTCCATAAATTCACCACTCCCTGGCTAAAGAAATTTCTCATCATCTCCATTCTATAAGGATTGTCTTCTATCCTGTGGTCTTAGACTCTCCCATCATAGGAGACATCCTCTTCACATCTGCTATACAAAGCCTTTCAGCATTCGATAGGTTTCAATGAGGTCACCCCTCATTCTTCTTAATTCTAGTGAATACAGCGCTAGAGCCATCAAACACTCTTCATATGACAAGCTATTCAATCTTGGAATCATTTTTGTGAACTTCCTTTGAACCCTCTCCAGTTTCAACACGTCCTTTCTAAGATACAGGACCCAAAATTGCTCACAACACTTCAAGTGAGGCCTCCCCCAGTGCTCTATGAAGCCGCAGCATTACATCCTTGCTTTTATATTCTAGTCCTCCTGAAATGAATGCTAACATTGCAAATCCCCCATGACTATTGTAACATTGTCCTTATGGCATGCATTTCCTATCTCCTGTTGTAATTTGTTGACCACATCCTTGCTACTCTTTGGCAGTCTGTATACAACTCCTATCAGGTTCTTTTTAGTTTTGCAGTTCCTTAGCTCTATCCACCATGACTCAACACCTTCCAAGCCCATGTCATCTCTTTTTCAATGGTAACCTGCTACCCCGATTAGCTGATGGTCCAATTAACTGAAATCCATTGTATATATAGATTAAATAATAGAATAAAGTGACAGCAGAAAAAAGATTTTTTGCTTGTTGATCCAGGTACAGATGGGATTGAGAAAAAATTGAAGTCCATAAGTAGTGGTGTAATAAAGGAGTGAACTTGGTCCGTAGTTTAATTGATACATCATTCCTCAACAATATAAGGACATATGGACAAATAGGGCCATTCGGCCTATTGTGTCAATTCTGCCATTCGATCATGGCTGATTTATTTTTCCTCTCAACCCTATTCTTCCACCTTCTCCCCGGATCCTTTGACACCCTTACTAATCAAGTACCTATCAACCTCTGCTTTAAGTATACCCAATGACTTGATCTCCTCAGCTCTTTGTGGCATAAGAACATAAGAAATAGGAGCAGGAGTCGGCCATCCAGCCCATCAAGCCTGCTCCACCATTCAATAAGATCATGGCTGATCTGACCATGGACTCATCTCCACGTACCTGCCTTTTCCCCATAATCCTTAATTCCCCTATTATGCAAAAATCTATCCAACCTTGTCTTATATATATTTACTGAGGTAGCCTTCACTGCTTCATTGGTCAGAGAATTCTGCAGATTCACCACTCTTTGGGAAAAGCAGTTCCTCCTCATCTCCATCCTAAATTGACTCCCCCAAATCTTGAGGCTATGTCCCCTAGTTCTAGTCTCACCTACTAGTGGAAGCAACTTTCCTGCCTCTATCTTATCTATCCCTTTCATAATTTTATAAGTTTTTGTAAGATCTCCTCTCATCCTTCTGAATTCCAGCGAGTACAGTCCAAGACGACTCATTCTCTCCTCATAGTCTAACCCCTTCATCTCTGGAATCAGCCTGGTGAACCTCCTCTGCACCAACCCCAAAGCCAATGAATTTGATTGATTTACCACCCTCTTGCTGAAGAAATTCCTCCTCATCAACGTTATGAAGGATGTCTTCTATTCTGAGATGTCCTATAGCTCTATAACTGTATCAGTATCTTCCGTCCCTTTGGGTTCATCAGACGAGTGGAGAGAGGGAGATTGCTACATGGACAACAGCTTGCTTTCCATGACGTACTGCCCTGGCTTGTGTGTCTGGACAGATAGGACGCAACATCCATGGCTGATTCTGACTGATGGAGGCCTCACTATCGTCTTAGACTCCTCCACTATTGGCAGCATCCTCTCCATGTCCACTCTATCTAGACCTTTCAATATTCGGTGGGCTTCTCTGAGTTTGAGCCCAGAACCATCAAATGCTCTCCATATGTTAATCCTTTCATTCCTGGGATCTTTCCTGTGAGCCTCCTTTGGACCCTCTCCAGTGCAAGCACAGGTTACTTTCAAATCGAAGTTTCAGCTTGTTTGTACAATTAAACCACATTTGCATGAGATTTACATCTGAAATTATAGAACTTTTTTCTCAAAGCAGATGCATAATGTCATGAAAACTGGACCCAAGAATGTACTAGTGCAACTAGAAATACGAAACTGTATCCTATTAGAGATGTTACCAATGACTGCTAACTAGAACCATAGAACCATAGAACACTACAGCACAGAAAACAGGCCATTTGGCCCTTCTAGTCTGTGCCGAAACATTATTCTGCTAGTCCCATTGACCTGCATCAGTCCATAACCCTCCAGACCTCTTCCATCCAAGTACCTATCCAGTTTGTTCTTAAAACTTAAGAGTGAACCCTCATTTACCATGTCAGATGGCAGCTCGTTCCACACTCCCACCACTCTCTGAGTGAAGAAGTTCCCCCTAATGTTCCCCCAAACCTTTCCCCTTTCACCCTAGAGCCATGTCCTCTCGTATTTATCTCTCCTAATCTAAGTGGAAAGAGCCTATTCATACTTACTTTGTCTATACCCCTCATAATTTTGTAAACCTCTATCAAATCTCCCCTCATTCTTCTACGCTCCAAGGAATAAAGTCCTAACCTGTTCAATCTTTCCCTGTAACTCAACTCGTGAAGACCTGGCAACATCCTAGTAAATCTTCTCTGCACTCTTTCAACCTTACTGATATCCTTAGGTGACCAGAACTGCACACAATACTCCAAGTTTGATCTCACCAATGTCTTATACAACCTCCCCATAACATCCCAACTCCTATACTCAATACCTTGACTTATGAATGCCAGGATGCCAAAAGCCTTCTTTACAACCCTGTCTACCTGTGACGCCACTTTCAGGGAATTATGCATCTGAACGCCCAGATCCCTTTGTTCCTCCACACTCCGCAGTGCCCCACCATTTACTGTGTATAACTCTGATGATATGGTAACTTTTAGTGTTCATTGTCATAACCCGGCATAATTTACAATACGGAACACAATCTATATAAATGAAAAATAAATGTAAACTGTGTTGGAACTTCGGATGCAGGAGGATAAGTGGCAAACACGAGCTGAGTTCTGGTGGATGAACAAACTGGATCTGAGGTGCTTCAAGAGAACCACAAGAAAAAAAGAGATTTGCTTCAGTAAATTACGCAAATCCTTGCATGAGAGGTAATATGTAAATGCTAATGAAATCAAGGGCACAGCAGGCGAAGGCATGCACAGGGGAAGACGTATTATATGCTCTGACTTGTGGGACAGAATAATTCACTCTATCTCCATGAAAGTGGGTCATTGAACCCAACGTCGGGAAGTCTTTGCATCTGTTCAGAAAATATAAATTTAAAATAACCCTCTCTCGAAAGCCAGCTGTCTAATTTATGTTTGGTTTGAAAGCTGTTGTAAACCTTAATCTAAACCATTCGGTGCACAGGTAAGGCTACAGTGTTATCATGACATTTGGATGGCAAAGTGTCTGTAGCGGTTCTGGGAAGGACAAGTCCTTGCAGTCCTGCCTTTCGACAGCAGAAATAAATCACACAGCCCACTGGAGGATACCCTTCTAGGCTGCACACTGGGAACTTCATTACATGTACTGTGCCATATATTACTATGTACATTGCTACCGATTGAGCATGTTTCTACATCCGCAGCCTATTTCTGTCATACTCACTAACGGAAGAAATCATTTTCAGGTTGAGACATATATAGGCTGAAAAAAAAATGACTTTGAACAGCTCCGAAACTCAGGCACAACTGAACCCTCCCCCTGGATCATGCATTGCCCAAAATCCATCACCAAAGTACACAAGCTACTGCGTTCTGTTGCTTGACCTTTCACATTACACTCTGAGTTTTAAGCAGAGACACCAGCAGCTCATTAATTTAGCCACTGAGTTCCTGAAAAAAATTATATGTAACTCGTTTTATTGTGGTTTTACTGGAATTCGAGGATTATTCAAGATTGAAGATTGTTTATTCTCATCCTTGAGCACACGAGTGTAAATGAGAACGAAATGATTTAATGCAGCATGAAAAAAAGCACAATAGGCATAAAGAACACAATAAAAAAACAGAAAAAAAACACAATACCATATAACCATATAACAATTACAGCACGGAAACAGGCCATCTCGGCCCTTCTAGTCCGTGCTGAACTCTTACCCTATCCTATTCCCACTGACCTGCAGTCAGCCCATAACCCTCCATTCCTATCCTGTCCATATATCTATCCAATTTAACTTTAAATGACAACATAGAACCTGCATCAACCACTTCTGCTGGAAGCTCATTCCACACATATAAATATTAAAGAAATCCTATAAAGCAATAACTGGATTAGATGTAGTGGTGGTGGAGCTGGGTGGCGGGTGGTGATGGTTGAAAAGGGTGCAGGTGCTGATCAGTCTGATGGCTTGGGGGAAGTATTTTGTGTCATTGTGGATAATTGTGGACAAGCTATGTTGGCACCAGGGTATCTGGAGACACTGTTAGACTCACCCCTGCACATCCTCAGATCGTGTTGATTGTTAACACAAATTACACATTCCACTGTATGTTTTGATATGAATGTGTTTAGTAAATCGATCTTTTTATCAATATTTTTATCTTCATGAGCACTTTGCTATTGAGAAGTTTTATCATATACCATCACATTTAAACATACTATGTGATGAAACGTAACTTGATTGTGAACTGTTTACGGCTTATAATGTACTTTTGGAGATTGTTGCAAAGTATCGTGGTACTATTAGACTCCTGAACCAGAGTGGATAACTTCACTCAACACTGAACTGATTCCACAACCTACTGACTCACTTTCAAAACTCTGCAGCTCATATTTTCTGTATTATTTATTGCTTATAATTTATTATTACTATTATTTGTCTTTTTGTAAGTGCAATTTGCATTCTTACGTACATTGGTTGTTTGTCTGTCTTTGTATATAGTTTTTCAATGATTCTGTTGTGTTTCTTTGTTCTGCAGTGAATATCTATAAGAAAACAAATCTCAGGGTAATACATATGGTGACATACAGTATGTGTACTTCAATAATAAACTTACTTTGAACTTTGCATTGAATTGTGGGATTGAATGATTTAATAGGTTGTGCTTGCTTTCCTTGGAGTAAAGGAGACTGAGGGGCGACCTGAGATAACATTATGACAGGCATAGTGTGATCACTCAAGTTGAGTGTGATGTCCTCCTAACGGGTTGTCTATTGGTGGGTCCTCAAGTGGCTGTAGAGGTTGCTCTGGGATCCACGTATTCTGGAGCCGTAAGGGCGAGAGTGAGTGGTGGCTGTGGTTAGAGGTTGGGTATTTTGCTTGTTCAGTCTCTCCTCCTTGTGGCCCTTTGTTCTCTGTGGCACAGTGGAGGTGGCAGAGAAAGGAGTGCCAGGGGTAGGGGGTAACGCAGGTGCAGACACACCCAGCCCTGAGACACCTGACAAGATCATCTGATTACAAATAATTAGTTTATTGATCAATACAGAATGTCGCCCTGGTGCTTCCTGATCCCCCCCCCCTTCCCCTTTTCCCAACAATGATTCCCTTCTCCTTAAGCCTGATTTATACTTCTGCGTTAACCGGATGCCGTAACCTACGCAAGTGACCGACGCACATTGTGAGCATTTATGCTTGTGCGTTGGTGTGTCTCTGTGTCACTCTGCAATTCGTGCACGTCGCTCATGTGCATACACCTGCCCGCGCAAGGCTTCATGGTCATGGTAGCCTTTCTCATGGTAAACAAGAAGCGAGTGTCTTTTTTCGTAAAAGTGAAATGTGTCCTCCATAATTTCGGAGGTCTGTAAAGCTTTATGGAAAGCATTGCAGCCAGAGTTCCTTCCCTGCCCTTCAGTCGCCCACTGGGAAGCTATTGCAGCGTAGGATAAAAGCGATGCTACCAAGCGGACCAATCACAGTTCTTACAGTCTGCGTTGCCGCGACACGCGGTTACATTTTGAGAGAGGTGCGCATCGCAGCAACACAGGCTCTCGCATAGGGTTCTGCGTCAGCTTTGTGTAGGGTTTGCGGCGACGCATTGACGCAGAAGTATGAACCAGGCTTTACTCCCTTCCCACTCTCAGTCTACAATACAGACCCATATCAGAATCAGGTTTATCATCACTCACGTATGTCATGAATGATTTTTCCTGAGGCAGCAGTATGGTGCAGGACATAAAATAACTACAGTGCTGTGCAAAAGTCTTCGGTGCCCTAGCTGTATATATGAGTCAGAATCAGGTTTAATATCACTGGCATATGTTGTGAAATTTGTTGTTCTGCGGCAGTAGTACATTGCAACACCTTATTATAAAGCTATAAATTACAATAAGAAGTATATATACATTTAAAAAGTTAAATTAAATAAATAGTGCAAAAAGAGTAAAACAAAGTAGTGAGATAGTGTTCATGAATTCATTGTCCATTCAGAAATCTGATGGTGGAGGGGAAGAAGCTGTTCCTGAATTGTTGAGTGTGTGCCTTCAATTCCTGTACCTCCTCCCTGATGGTAGCAATGAGAAGAGGGCATGTCCCAGATGATGGGGGTCCTTAATAATGGTAATCAGCAGTATGCCTTTTTGAGGTTTCACTCCTTGAAGATGTCCTGGGTTCTGGGAAGGCAAGCAAACTCAATTTTCAACTTTTTGCAGCTTATTTCAATCCTGTGCAGTACATCTGTAGAAGTTAGCGAGTATCTTCGGTGACATGCCAAATCTCCCAAACTCTCAATGAAATATAGCCACTGTCATGCCTTCTTTGTAACTGCATTATTATGTTGGGGCCAGGATAGATCCTCAGCGATCTTGACACCTAGCAACTTGAAATTTCTCAGTCTTTCCACAATTGTTCCCTCGATAAGGATGGTTGTGTGTTCCTTTGACTTCCCCTTCCTCAAGTCCATAATCAATTCTTCGGTCTTAATGATGTTGAATGTAAGGTTGCTGCTGTGACACCACTCAACCAGCTGATCTATCTAGCTCCTGTATGTCTTCTTATCACCATCTGAAATTCTGCCAACAATAGTTGTGCCATCACCTCAATATTGAACTGTTTTCACAACCTACGGACTCACATTCAAGGATTCTACAAGTTCTGTTCTCACTATTATTCTCTCTCGTGCAATTTACAATAACCAATAAACCTCTGGGTGCTCCAGTTTCTGACATAATACAGGATTGAAGGTGGTATATTTGAATGGACACAGTATACAGAATAAGGCAGATGATCTTGTAGCACAGTTAGAGATTGGCAGGTATGATGTTGTGTGCATCACTGAGTCATGGCTGAAAGATGATTATATTTGGGAGCATAACATTCAAGGATACACACTGTATCAAAAAGACAGGTAGACAGGCAAAGTGGGAGGCTTGGCCCTGTTGGTAAAAATTGAAATCAAATCTTTAGAAAGAGATGACAAAGGATCAGAAGATGTAGGAACTTTGTGGGTAGTGGTAAGAAATTGCACAAGTAATGGGAGTTAAATCAGGGCTCTAAACAGTAGCCATGATGTGGGCTACAAATTACAAATAGGGATAGAAAAGGCATATCAAAAGGCCAATGTTATGATAGTCATGGGGGACTTAACAGACTAATAGATTGGGAAAATCAGGTTGGTGCTGGATCCTAAGAAAGAAAATTTGTAGAAGGCCTACAAGATGGTTTTTAGAGCAGGTTCTGGTTGAGCCCACTAGGGAATCAGATATTCTGGAGTGGATTTTGTGTAATGAATGGGATTTGATTAGGGAGCTTAAGGCAAAGAAACCCTTAGGAGCTAGTGATCATAATATCATAGAATTTGCCTTGCAATTTGAGAGAGGAAGGTGAAGTCAGATATATCATTACAGTGGAGAAATGTGAATTACAGAGTCATGAGATAGGGGCTGGCCAAAGGTGATTGGAAGGGAACACTAGTAGGAATGACAGCAGAGCAGCATGGCTGGAGTTTCAGGGAGCAATTCGGGAGGAAAAGGGTAGATACGTCACAAGGAGGGGTAGTATTTTAAAGGCAAGATAAATCAACTGTGGCTGACAAGGGGAAGCAAAACCAACATAATAGCAAAGGAGGGGGCATATAATAGAAGAAAAAATAGTGGGAAGAAAGAGGATTAGGAAACTTCTAAAAACCAATAGAAGGCAACTAAAAAAGCTATAAAGAGCAAAAAGATGAAATATAAAGTTAAGTTAGGTAATAATATCAAAGAGGATACCAAATATTTTATCACATATATATAGATTAAGAAACGTTGCGAGTAGATATTGGATTACTGGAAAGTGACGCTGGAGAGGTAGTAATGGGGGACAAGGAAATGCATGAACTGAAGAAGTATTTTGCATCAGTCTTCACTGTGAAAGACACCAGCAGTATGTCAGAAATTCGAAAGTGTTAGGGGTCAGAAGTGAGTGCAGTTGCCTTTTTAGGGAGAAAGTGCCTGGGAAACTGAAAGGTCTGAAACTAGATAAGTCACCAGGACCAGGTGGACTACAACCCAGGTTTCTGAAAGAGGCCGCTGAAGGGATTGTGGAGGCATTAGTAATGATCTTTCAAGAATCACTGTGTTCAGGCATGGTTCCAAATCAGAAAGGCTGCAGAAGAACTGAGATAGATTACGAAAAAGGGCAAAGAAGTGGCAGATGTAATACAGTTTCGAGAAGTGTATAGTCATGCACTTTGGTAGAAGGAATAAAAGTGTAGACAGTTTTCTAAATGGAGAGAAAATTTAAAAATCCGAGATGCAAAGGGACTTGGAAGTCCTCGTGCAGGATTCCCTAAAGGTTAATTTGCAGGTGGTCAGGAAGGCAAATGCAATGTTAACATTCATTTCAAGAAGACTGGAACATAAAAGCAAGGATGTAACGCTCAGCCTTTATAAAGCACTGGAGAGGCCTCACAGAGTATTGTGAGCAGTTTTGGACCCCTTATTTAAGAACAGATATGCTGATATTGAAGGGGTTCAGAGGAGGTACACGAGAATATCATATGAGGCGCAATTGACAGCTTTGTGCCTTAATTCACTGGAATTCAGAAGAATGGGGGTAGGAAATCTCATTGAAACCTATTGACTGTTGAAAGGCATTGATAGAATGGATGTGGAGAGATGTATGTTTCCTGTGGTGGGAGAGTCTAGGAATGGAAGGCACAGCCTCAGAATAAAAGGATGTCCATTTAGAACAGAGATGAGGAAGAATTTCTTTAGCCAGAGGTCTGTGGAATTCATGGCCACAGGCATTTGTGGAGGCCAAGTCACCATTTATTTAAGGTGGAGGTTGATAGGTTCTTAATTAGTCAGTGTGTGAAGGGGGAGAAGGCAGGAGATTGGGTCTGAGAGGGAAATAGGTCAGACATCATGAAATGGCAGAGCAGATTCGATGGACTGAATGACCTAACTCTGCTTTTATGCTCTGTACTCATGAAATGCTATTTTGTAACTAATTTGGTTTCTGTTGTGCCAAGACACTGAATTTTACTCTGTTGTGTTTTTAAATTCTAGTGACATTGTGGTAGTGTAGCAGTTAGCTTGGAGCGTTGGAGTTAGGAGTTCAATCCTGATGTCCTCTGTAAGGAATTTGTACGTCCTCCCTGCGGGTTTTGTCCTGATGCTCTGGTCTCCTTCCACATTCCAAAAGCATATTGATTAGTATTGATCGTTGAAAATTGTGTGAAAGACTAGGGTTAAATCGGTGAGTTGTTGGGCAGAGCGGCTCGTTGGGCTGAAATGGCCTGTTCTGTGCGATATCACTAAATAAGTAAGATAAATAAATGACTTATTTGAATTCCTTTAATGTATGAAAATAGAAAAGGATTAAATTTTTGGTTCCACGTTTCCCTGCAGTTAATTCTGTCTACCATCGGCAATGTATTCTTTTTCTCACTTCACATTAAATCTAGATTTCCTGCTGGGCATTTCTTTAATGCTGGTGTTCACTCAGTTATTTTAAACACAGAATGCTTCACTGAAGTTACCACGGGTTGTGAAGAGTGTGGAGGGCTGTAAGCTACATTCGCAGTCACACAGAATGCTGTCTTTAATCAATCACCCACTGCTAATTAGGATATTGGGCTAAAATTTAACTATCTCATGAATTTGTTTTTTGTGAATGAAATTAATCTTTAGTAGTAACATGATCACAACTCATAACAAATCATCCTGCTGTGTTATAGTACAAGGTCCCTTCCATAACGAAAAGACAGGTGTGGTAGAGTTAGAGTGTCATAGCAAGTTATAAGGTCCTTCAGCCCAACTAGTTCATGCCAACTATGATAGGCCAGTCCCATTTGCTCATGTTTGGTTCACTAGGTTTCCCAGCATGGGATCCACAGAGCCATCAGGTAATGGTAGTGGTCCATGTCAAAAAAGAACCTTGGCATATAAGCTGCCAATTCAGCCTTCTGTTGAGTTCTGAGATTAGCTATAGACTCATGCTTGTGACTAAGGCCATGGACATTGATTTATTGGTCTACTTGCCTTTAATTCCTTCCCACCACCAATTTTGTTAATCTTTTCACTCCACGACGGTTTTCTTCCTGCCACTTACAATTTCCTCAGAAGCACTTTTCTGCCTTCGCTCAAGTCTTAGTCGCTCAGATATGGTCTATCAATACCCGATCAATGAGTAAATACAAAATGTACGTCAATCATGTTTGTACTTCATTGGGAATCTTCATTTTTTCTCCAAAATCTTTTGAATTTTTTATATCTACAGAACTGTGCAAAAGTCTTAGGGACATATATATAGCTAGGGTGCCTAAGACTTTTGCACAGCACTGTATTTGTCAACGTTGAGCAGAGAGGAAGTTTGTAAATCTGGCAAGAGCAAAGGATGCTGGGAATGGTGAGGGTGGCGTGCTGTGGGACAGGTGGTAGAGAAGGAGTGCCAAGCGCGGGGGGTGCGGTGGCATGGGTGCAGACTCACTGAGCACTGAGACATCAGACAAGGTCATTTGATTCCAAACAATTGTTTTTCTTTATCATTACCAGATGTCTATCCCCCGTCCCCTTTTTCCAAACTCTCACTCTCAATCCACAATAGAGACCCATATCAGAATCGGGTTTATCATCACTCACGTATGTCATGAAATTTATTTTTTTTTTGGTGCAGCAGTACAGTGCAATACATAACACTACTACAGTGCTGTGCAAAAGTCTTAGGCAGCCTAGCTACATATATGTGCCTCATACTTTTGCTAAGCACTGTATGTTATCTCAGAATGTATAGTATATAAAACAGAGTTCAGAATTTAGAATCAGGTTTAATATTACTAGCATATGTGTTGAAATTTGTTGTCTTGCAGCAGCAGTCAATTAAAAGATTCAATGTTCAAAGATTCAAAGTAAATTTATTATCAAACGATGTATACAGTATATAACCCTGAAACAAAACAAAGAAACACCATGGAACCTGTTCAAAGAAACATCAAGCACCCAATGCACAAAAAAAAGATCAAATCGCACAAACGGCAAAAAGCGATTGAGTAACACAGAGTATTAAACATCAAATTGTAGAGTCCTCAGAATGGCCAAGGAGTGCCCAGTTCAGTGTAGCACTGTGTCGTTCATTGACTGCGGGTCACAGAACCCTGATGAAATCGTGCAAAATAGCAAAGAAAGGGTAACCAGAATCCAGAGACACATGTAACATGAACCGCAAAGTCCCACAAAAGCGAGTCCACGGCCGTGAGCTGCACTGATGAAACGCTGCAGCGTTGAGTCCTGAGAATCCTGCATCTTCTTCCAGCAGCAGCGAGCAAGAGGGAGAAGGAGACCAGTCAAATGCAGGCAGGTGGTGCTTAACACCTTCTCACTTTTTGCTCTCATCTTCATCAATTTCAAGCTTGCTCAATACTTTAACTGGTGAGAAGGAATGGTGCTGATCGTAGGTTCGTGTTCTAGCTTTAGGCCGCACACTTCACTCTCAACCTCACCAACTTACAATACATAATTGAAAAAAAACATAAATGAGAATAGGATATACAGTCAGCCCTCCTTATCCACGAGGGATTGGTTCCGAGACCCTCCGCGGATACCAAACAACGCGAATGCTCAAGTCCCTTACTTACCCTGTCTCAGTGCGGGTGGACTTTAGGACCCAGGGCAGCACAGGACCCGCTGCCCTCAGTGTTTCCGTTCTGTTGACTTATAGTACCTAGTACAATGTAAATGCTATGTAGTAGTTGTTATACTGTATTTTTTCGGGAAAGAACTCTGTACATGTTCAGTGCAGATGCAACCATCGTAGCTCTTCTGGGAACGCTGATACTGCCTCGGCATCAGCCAGTGCCGATTCTTCCGTGATCTTTAAGTTCTTGAGGCTGTAGCGCTTTACATAGCCAGCCAGCCATCCCTAGCACTAACACTTCCATGAATTTCAGCTTCTTTCTGCTTTATTGTACGAATGCTCGATTCGTTCGTACTAACCTTACGGCCCACTTCGGAATGCGACATGCCGCTTTTCAAAAGATCTAATATTTCAAATTTCTTGGTGAGAGAGAGCAGTTTACGCTCCCTCTTAGCCTTTGAGGAATTGCTTTTTAGGAGCCATTTTTTCACAGAAACAAAGTAGCGAACGAATGAGACGTGAGGTGAACAATGCTCGAACAATGAGTGCTGGAGAGAGAACTTGCGGGTTTTCCCGATGCGTGGTTGGTTGAATTCGCGCATGTGGAACTCGCGGATAAGGGGGGGCCGATTGAATATATAAAGAAATAAATCAAATAAATAGTGCAAAAAGACAGCAAAAGATTAGAAACACAGTGAGAGAGTGTGTAGGGGTTCATTGACGATGATTAGAAACACAGTGAGACAGTGTGTAGGGGTTCATTGTCCATGATTAGAAACACAGTGAGACAGTGTGTAGGGGTTCATTGTCCATGATTAGAAACACAGTGAGACAGTGTGTAGGAGTTCATTGTCTATGATTAGAAACACAGTGAGAGAGTGTGTAGGGGTTCATTGTCCATGATTAGAAACACAGTGAGACAGTGTGTAGGGGTTCATTGACGATGATTAGAAACACAGTGAGAGAGTGTGTAGGAGTTCATTGTCTATGATTAGAAACACAGTGAGAGAGTGTGTAGGAGTTCATTGTCTATGATTAGAAACACAGTGAGAGAGTGTGTAGGGGTTCATTGTCCATGATTAGAAACACAGTGAGACAGTGTGTAGGGGTTCATTGACAATGATTAGAAACACAGTGAGAGAGTGTGTAGGGGTTCATTGTCCATGATTAGAAACACAGTGAGACAGTGTGCAGGGGTTCATTGTCCATGATTAGAAACACAGTGAAACAGTGTGTACGGGTTCATTGTCCATGATTAGAAACACAGTGAGAGAGCGTGTAGGGGTTCATTGTCCATGATTAGAAACACAGTGAAACAGTGTGTACGGGTTCATTGTCCATGATTAGAAACACAGTGCGAGAGTGTGTAGGGGTTCATTGTCCAGATTAGAAACACAGTGAGACAGTGTGTAGGGGTTCATTGTCCATGATTAGAAACACAGTGAGACAGTGTGTAGGGGTTCATTGTCCATGATTAGAAACACAGTGAGACAGTGTGTAGGGGTTCATTGTCCATGATTAGAAACACAGTGAGAGAGTGTGTAGGGGTTCATTGTCCATGATTAGAAACACAGTGAGACAGTGTGTAGGGGTTCATTGTCCATGATTAGAAACACAGTGAGACAGTGTGTAGGGGTTCATTGTCCATGATTAGAAACACAGTGAGAGAGTGTGTAGGGGTTCATTGTCCATGATTAGAAACACAGTGAGAGAGTGTGTAGGGGTTCATTGACGATGATTAGAAACACAGTGAGAGAGTGTGTAGGGGTTCATTGTCCATGATTAGAAACACAGTGAGACAGTGTGTAGGGGTTCATTGTCCATGATTAGAAACACAGTGAGACAGTGTGTAGGGGTTCATTGTCCATGATTAGAAACACAGTGAGAGAGTGTGTAGGGGTTCATTGTCCATGATTAGAAACACAGTGAGACAGTGTGTAGGGGTTCATTGTCCATGATTAGAAACACAGTGAGACAGTGTGTACGGGTTCATTGTCCATGATTAGAAACACAGTGAGAGAGTGTGTAGGGGTTCATTGTCCATGATTAGAAACACAGTGAGACAGTGTGTAGGGGTTCATTGTCCATGATTAGAAACACAGTGAGAGAGTGTGTAGGGGTTCATTGTCCATGATTAGAAACACAGTGAGACAGTGTGTAGGGGTTCATTGTCCATGATTAGAAACACAGTGAGACAGTGTGTAGGGGTTCATTGTCCATGATTAGAAACACAGTGAGACAGTGTGTACGGGTTCATTGTCCATGATTAGAAACACAGTGAGACAGTGTGTATGGGTTCATTGACGATGATTAGAAACACAGTGAGAGAGTGTGTAGGGGTTCATTGTCCATGATTAGAAACACAGTGAGACAGTGTGTAGGGGTTCATTGACGATGATTAGAAACACAGTGAGAGAGTGTGTACGGGTTCATTGTCCATGATTAGAAACACTGTGAGACAGTGTGTACGGGTTCATTGTCCATGATTAGAAACACAGTGAGAGAGTGTGTAGGGGTTCATTGTCCATGATTAGAAACACTGTGAGAGAGTGTGTAGGGGTTCATTGTCCATAATTAGAAACACTGTGAGACAGTGTGTAGGGGTTCATTGTCCATGATTAGAAACACATTGAGACAGTGTGTAGGGGTTCATTGACGATGATTAGAAACACAGTGAGACAGTGTGTACGGGTTCATTGTCCATGATTAGAAACACAGTGAGACAGTGTGTAGGGGTTCATTGTCCATGATTAGAAACACAGTGAGAGAGTGTGTAGGGGTTCATTGACGATGATTAGAAACACAGTGAGACAGTGTGTAGGGGTTCATTGTCCATGATTAGAAACACAGTGCGAGAGTGTGTAGGGGTTCATTGTCCATGATTAGAAACACTGTGAGACAGTGTGTAGGGGTTCATTGTCCATGATTAGAAACACAGTGAGACAGTGTGTAGGGGTTCATTGTCCATGATTAGAAACACAGTGAGACAGTGTGTAGGGGTTCATTGTCCATGATTAGAAACACAGTGAGACAGTGTGTAGGGGTTCATTGTCCATGATTAGAAACACAGTGAGACAGTGTGTAGGGGTTCATTGTCCATGATTAGAAACACAGTGAGACAGTGTGTAGGGGTTCATTGTCCATGATTAGAAACACAGTGAGACAGTGTGTAGGGGTTCATTGTCCATGATTAGAAACACAGTGAGAGAGTGTGTAGGGGTTCATTGTCCATGATTAGAAACACAGTGAGACAGTGTGTAGGGGTTCATTGTCCATGATTAGAAACACAGTGAGACAGTGTGTAGGGGTTCATTGTCCATGATTAGAAACACAGTGAGACAGTGTGTAGGGTTCATTGTCCATGATTAGAAACATTGTAGCCATGATTAGAAACACAGTGAGACAGTGTGTAGGGGTTCATTGTCCATGATTAGAAACACAGTGAGACAGTGTGTACGGGTTCATTGTCCATGATTAGAAACACAGTGAGAGAGTGTGTAGGGGTTCATTGTCCATGATTAGAAACACAGTGAGACAGTGTGTAGGGGTTCATTGTCCATGATTAGAAACACAGTGAGACAGTGTGTAGGGGTTCATTGTCCATGATTAGAAACACATGTGAGACAGTGTGTAGGGGTTCATTGTCCATGATTAGAAAAACATTGCATGATTAGAAACACAGTGTAGGGGTTCATTGTCCAGTAGAAACACAGTGTACAGTGTGTAGGGGTTCATTGTCCATGATTAGAAACACAGTGAGACAGTGTGTAGGGGTTCATTGTCCATGATTAGAAACACAGTGAGAGAGTGTGTAGGGGTTCATTGTCCATGATTAGAAACACAGTGAGACAGTGTGTAGGGGTTCATTGTCCATGATTAGAAACACAGTGAGACAGTGTGTAGGGGTTCATTGTCCATGATTAGAAACACAGTGAGAGAGTGTGTAGGGGTTCATTGTCCATGATTAGAAACACAGTGAGAGAGTGTGTAGGGGTTCATTGTCCATGATTAGAAACACAGTGAGAGAGTGTGTAGGGGTTCATTGTCCATGATTAGAAACACAGTGAGACAGTGTGTAGGGGTTCATTGTCCATGATTAGAAACACAGTGAGACAGTGTGTAGGGGTTCATTGTCCATGATTAGAAACACAGTGAGACAGTGTGTACGGGTTCATTGTCCATGATTAGAAACACAGTGAGACAGTGTGTACGGGTTCATTGTCCATGATTAGAAACACAGTGAGAGAGTGTGTAGGGGTTCATTGTCCATGATTAGAAACACAGTGAGACAGTGTGTACGGGTTCATTGTCCATGATTAGAAACACAGTGAGAGAGTGTGTAGGGGTTCATTGTCCATGATTAGAAACACAGTGAGACAGTGTGTAGGGGTTCATTGTCCATGATTAGAAACACAGTGAGACAGTGTGTAGGGGTTCATTGTCCATGATTAGAAACACAGTGAGACAGTGTGTAGGGGTTCATTGTCCATGATTAGAAACACAGTGAGAGAGTGTGTAGGGGTTCATTGTCCATGATTAGAAACACAGTGAGACAGTGTGTAGGGGTTCATTGTCCATGATTAGAAACACAGTGAGACAGTGTGTACGGGTTCATTGTCCATGATTAGAAACACAGTGAGAGAGTGTGTAGGGGTTCATTGTCCATGATTAGAAACACAGTGAGAGAGTGTGTAGGGGTTCATTGACGATGATTAGAAACACAGTGAGAGAGTGTGTAGGGGTTCATTGTCCATGATTAGAAACACAGTGAGACAGTGTGTAGGGGTTCATTGTCCATGATTAGAAACACAGTGAGACAGTGTGTAGGGGTTCATTGTCCATGATTAGAAACACAGTGAGACAGTGTGTAGGGGTTCATTGTCCATGATTAGAAACACAGTGAGACAGTGTGTATGGGTTCATTGTCCATGATTAGAAACACAGTGAGAGAGTGTGTAGGGGTTCATTGTCCATGATTAGAAACACAGTGAGACAGTGTGTAGGGGTTCATTGACGATGATTAGAAACAACGTTAGACAGTGTGTACGGGTTCATTGTCCATGATTAGAAACACAGTGAGACAGTGTGTACGGGTTCATTGTCCATGATTAGAAACACAGTGAGACAGTGTGTACGGGTTCATTGTCCATGATTAGAAACACTGTGAGAGAGTGTGTAGGGGTTCATTGTCCATGATTAGAAACACAGTGAGACAGTGTGTAGGGGTTCATTGTCCATGATTAGAAACACAGTGAGACAGTGTGTAGGGGTTCATTGACGATGATTAGAAACACAGTGAGACAGTGTGTAGGGGTTCATTGTCCATGATTAGAAACACAGTGAGACAGTGTGTAGGGGTTCATTGTCCATGATTAGAAACACAGTGAGAGAGTGTGTAGGGGTTCATTGTCCATGATTAGAAACACAGTGAGACAGTGTGTACGGGTTCATTGTCCATGATTAGAAACACAGTGAGACAGTGTGTAGGGGTTCATTGTCCATGATTAGAAACACAGTGAGACAGTGTGTAGGGGTTCATTGTCCATGATTAGAAACACAGTGAGACAGTGTGTACGGGTTCATTGTCCATGATTAGAAACACAGTGAGACAGTGTGTAGGGGTTCATTGTCCATGATTAGAAACACAGTGAGACAGTGTGTAGGGGTTCATTGTCCATGATTAGAAACACAGTGCGAGAGTGTGTAGGGGTTCATTGTCCATGATTAGAAACACAGTGAGACAGTGTGTATGGGTTCATTGTCCATGATTAGAAACACAGTGAGACAGTGTGTAGGGGTTCATTTTCCATGATTAGAAACACAGTGAGACAGTGTGTAGGGGTTCATTGTCCATGATTAGAAACACAGTGAGAGAGTGTGTACGGGTTCATTGTCCATGATTAGAAACACATTTAGACAGTGTGTACGGGTTCATTGTCCATGATTAGAAACACAGTGAGACAGTGTGTACGGGTACATTGTCCATGATTAGAAACACAGTGAGACAGTGTGTGCGGGTTCATTGTCCATGATTAGAAACACAGTGAGAGAGTGTGTAGGGGTTCATTGTCCATGATTAGAAACACAGTGAGAGAGTGTGTAGGGGTTCATTGTCCATGATTAGAAACACAGTGAGACAGTGTGTACGGGTTCATTGTCCATGATTAGAAACACAGTGAGAGAGTGTGTAGGGGTTCATTGACGATGATTAGAAACACAGTGAGACAGTGTGTACGGGTTCATTGTCCATGATTAGAAACACTGTGAGAGAGTGTGTAGAGGTTCATTGACGATGATTAGAAACACAGTGAGAGAGTGTGTAGGGGTTCATTGTCCATGATTAGAAACACAGTGAGACAGTGTGTACGGGTTCTTTGACGATGATTAGAAACACAGTGAGAGAGTGTGTAGGGGTTCATTGTCCATGATTAGAAACACAGTGAGAGAGTGTGTATGGGTTCATTGTCCATGATTAGAAACACAGTGAGAGAGTGTGTAGGGGTTCATTGTCCATGATTAGAAACACAGTGAGACAGTGTGTACGGGTTCATTGTCCATGATTAGAAACACAGTGAGACAGTGTGTACGGGTTCATTGTCCATGATTAGAAACACAGTGAGAGAGTGTGTAGGGGTTCATTGTCCATGATTAGAAACACAGTGAGACAGTGTGTAGGAGTTCATTGTCTATGATTAGAAACACAGTGAGAGAGTGTGTAGGGGTTCATTGTCCATGATTAGAAACACAGTGAGAGAGTGTGTAGGTGTTCATTGTCCATGATTAGAAACACAGTGAGACAGTGTGTAGGGGTTCATTGTCCATGATTAGAAACACAGTGAGACAGTGTGTAGGGATTCATTGTCCATGATTAGAAACACAGTGAGAGAGTGTGTAGGGGTTCATTGTTCATGATTAGAAACACTGTGAGACAGTGTGTACGGGTTCATTGTTCATGATTAGAAACACAGTGAGAGAGTGTGTGCGGGTTCATTGTACATGATTAGAAACACAGTGAGACAGTGTGTAGGGGTTCATTGTCCATGATTAGAAACACAGTGAGAGAGTGTGTATGGGTTCATTGTCCATGATTAGAAACACAGTGAGAGAGTGTGTAGGGATTCATTGTCCATGATTAGAAACACAGTGAGACAGTGTGTAGGGGTTCATTGTCCATGATTAGAAACACAGTGAGAGAGTGTGTAGGGGTTCATTGTCCATGATTAGAAACACAGTGAGACAGTGTGTAGGGGTTCATTGTCCATGATTAGAAACACAGTGAGAGAGTGTGTATGGTTTCATTGTCCATGCAGGAATCTGATGATCGAGTGGGAGAAGCTGATCCTAAAATGTTGACTGTGTGGCTTCAGGCTCCTGTACTTCCTCCTCGATGGTAATAATGAGAAGAAGCCATGTCCTGGGTGAGTGGGACCTAAATGACGTGTACCAAATCTTTGAGTCATTTCCTTTTGAGGATGTCCTCGATGCTGGGGAGGCTAGTGCCCGTCATAGAGCTGGCTGAGTCTATAACTTTCTGCAGCTTCTTCTGATCCTCTGCAGACGCCCCTCCATACCAGACAGTGAGGCAACCAGTTACAATGCACTCCACAGCACATCTGTGGAAATTTGAATCATAGAGAAGTACAGTACAGAAACAGGCCCTTCGGCCCATCATGCCAAACCATTTAAAATGCCCACCCCTAATGACCTGCATTGGGACCATAGCCCGCCATATCCTTACTATCCATGTACCTATCCAAACGTCCCTGAACCATTGAAATCAAGCTTACATGGACCAGTTGTGCTGGCAGCTCCTTCAACACTCTCATGACCCTCTGAGTGAAGAAGTTTCCACAGTTCCCCTTAAGCTTCTCACCTTTCACCCTTAACCCATGACCTCAGGTTGTAGTCCCACCCAACCTCAGTGGAAAAAACCTGCTTGCATTTACCCTATCTATACTTCTTATAATTTTGTATATCTCTATCAAAACTCCTCTCAATCTTCTATGCTTCAAGGAATACAACCCTAGCATATTCAATTTTTCCTTATAATTCAGGTCCTCCAGACACAGCAAAATTCTTGCAAATTTTCTCTGCACTCTTTCTACCCTGTTTACATCTTTCATGTAGATTGGTGCCCTCAATACTCCAAATTAGGCTTCACAAATGTCTTATACAACTTCAGTATAACATCTCATCTCCTGTACTCAATACACTAATTTTTGAGGGCCAATGTGGAAAAAGATTTACTTATGACCCTATCTACCGGTGACGCCACTTCCAATGATTTATGTACTTGTATTCCCAGATCACCTTGTTCTACCACACTCCTCAGTTCACTATTTAAGACCTACCCTGGCTGGTCCCAACTAAGGACAAAACCTCACATTTGTCTTCATTAAATTCCATTTGCCATTTTTCAGTCCATTTTTCTAGCTGATGCAAATCCATCTGCAAGCCATGACAGCCTTCCTCACTGTCCACCACACCCCCAATCTTGGTGTCATCTGCACATTTGCTGATCCAGTTAACCACATCATTGATACAGAGAGGGAAACAAGAGGCAAAAACAAAATAAGTAAATTGCAGAGTCCTTGAGAGCTGTGAGAGTTTTTGGTGACATACCATACCAAGTCTCCTCAAACTCCCAATGAAATCGAGCTGCTAACATGCCACCTTTGTAATTGTGACAAGGCAGGATACATTTTTGCATAGTAGGGGAGTTAAGGGTTAGGGGGAAAAGGATGGTAGATGGAGATGAGTCCAAGGTCAGATCAGCTATGATCTTATTTAATGGCGGAGCAGGCTCGACAGGCCAGATGGCCCACTCTTGCTCCAATTTCTTATGTTCTTATGCGTCCATATGCTGGGCCTCAGATATTTTTAAATCCAGGAACTTGAAAATGCTCACCCTTTCCACTGCTGATTTCTTGATGAGCATCTTCAAGATGGCGATGATAAGAGACAACTCTTTGCTTGCAGCTCCATCCATCACGGGTAAAGCCCTTCTAACCATTGAGCACATCGGCATAAAATGTTGCGACAGGAAAGCAACATCCACCATCAAGGACCCCCACTATCCAGGCCATGTTCTCTTCTCTGCTGCCATCAGGAAGAAGGTACAGAAGCCTCAGGACTCACACCACCAGGTTCAGGAACAATTATTACCCCTCAACCATCAGACTCTTGAACCAAAGGGGGTAACTTCACTCATGTTCACTTACCCCACCACTGAACTGTCCCCATAACCTCTGGTCTCACTCTCAAGGTCTCTTCATCTCATGTTCTTGATATCCATTTTTTTAATTATTATTTCTTTCTTTTTATATTTGCACAATTTGGTGTCTTCTGCACTCTGGTTGAGTGCCCAAGTTGGACAGTCTTTCATTGATTCTGTGATGGTTATTATTCTATGGATTTATCGAGTATGCCCAAAAGAAAATGAATCTCAGGGTTGTATATGGTGACATATATGTACTTTGATTATAAATTTACTTTGAAATCAATGGGTTAATACATAACCACTCAATAAAAAGAAGGTCCTCATACAGTATATATAAAACAGAAAACTGTCATCCCCAAGACTTTAATCTGATGAAGGGTCTTGGCCCAAAATATGAAATGTTCTCTTTTCCAGAGATGCACCAGATGCTGCCTAGCCTGCTGAGTTCCTCCAGCATTTTGTGTGTGTGTGTGTGTGTGTGTGTTGCTATTACTGTCATATGTTGTTTTTATTATTATTGGCATAGATTGAGGGTGAGAGTGAAAGGATTTATTTTAGTGATAGGTTTATTTGTCTAGTCTTTTCCACCAACTTGGTATTGCAATCTCTTTGTACAGAGGAAGTCTAGAGCAGAGGGGCATCATTGAAAGCAGAGATGATGAAGAATTTCTTTACCAGAGCATGGTGAATCTGTGGAATTCATTGTCACAGGCAATTGTGGTAGACAAGTCATTGGGTATATTTAAAGCAGAGGTTGATAGGTTTTTGATTATGAGAAGAAGGCAGAGATGTGGTTGAGAGGGAAAATAAATCAGTCCTGATTGAATGACTGAGCTGACCAGATGGGCTGAAATGCCAAATTCTGCTCCTATGTCCTATAGTCTTATGTTGTTGAGGAATTATGTATCAATTAAATGGTGGCTGAAATGGAAAGAGGGTATGTCCTGGATGGTGAGTGTCCCCTACTGATGGATGTCGCAGTCAACCTTCTTGCATTCAACTTATCATTTATTCGACCTCCTATCTGATCTCCTCTACTCAATGAAGCATCCTGATGATTTAGTAGTAATGAAAGTCCATAGTTGAAAATGGCACTCAAGGACTTATGAATACCCAACTCCCACAAATTTCTAAACTTCGAAGTCAAAGTAAGTTTAGAAACATAGAAACATAGAAAACCTACAGCATAATACAGGCCCTTTGGCCCACAAAGCTGTGCCGAACATGGCCTTACCTTAGAACTACCTAGGCTTACCCATAGCCCTTTATTTTTCTAAGTTCCATGTAGCCATCCAGGAGTCTCTTAAAAGACTCTATCATTTCTGCCTCCACCACCATTGCCGGCAGTCTGTTCCACACACTCACGACTCTGCATAAAAAACTTGCCCCTGACATCTCCTCTGTACCCACTTCCAAGCACCTTAAAACTATGCCCTCTCATGTTACCCATTTCAGCCCTGGGAAAAAGCCTCTGACTATCCACATGATCAATGCCTCTCATTATCTTGTACACCTCTATCAGGTCACCTCTCATCCCCCGTCGCTCCAAGGAGAAAAGGCCGAGTTCACTCAACCTATTCTCATAAGGCATGCTCCCCAATCCAGGCAACATCCTTGTAAATCTCCTCTGCACCCTTTCTATGGTTTCCACGTCCTTCCTGTAGTGAGGTGACCAGAACTGAGCACAGTACTCCAAGTGGGGTCTGACCAGGGTCCTATATAGCTGCAACATTACCTCACGGCTCTTAAACCCAATCCCGTGGTTAATGAAGGCCAATGCACTGTATGCCTTCTTAAAGGCTTTTGACAAGGTCCCACACAGGAGATTAGTGTGCAAACTTAAAGCACACGGTATTGGGGGTAAGGTATTGATGTGGATGGAGAATTGGTTAGCAGACAGGAAGCAAAGAGTGGGAATAAACGGGACCTTTTCAGAATTGCAGGCGGTGACTAGTGGGGTACCGCAAGGCTCAGTGCTGGGACCCCAGTTGTTTACAATATATATTAATGACTTGGATGAGGGAGTTAAATGCAGCATCTCCAAGTTTGCGGATGACACGAAGCTGGGTGGCAGTGTTAGCTGTGAGGAGGATGCAGAGTGACTTGGATAGGTTGGGTGAGTGGGCAAATTCATGGCAGATGCAACTTAATGTGAATAAATGTGAAGTTATCCACTTTGGTGGCAAAAATAGGAAAACAGATTATTATCTGAATGGTGGCCGATTAGGAAAAGGGGAGGTGCAACGAGACCTGGGTGTCATTATACACCAGTCATTGAAAGTGGGCATGTAGGTACAGCAGGCGGTGAAAAAGGCGAATGGTATGCTGGCATTTATGGCGAGAGGATTCGAGTACAGGAGCAGGGAGGTACTACTGCAGTTGTACAAGGCCTTGGTGAGACCACACCTGGAGTATTGTGTGCAGTTTTGGTCCCCTAATCTGAGGAAAGACATCCTTGCGATAGACGGAGTACAAAGAAGGTTCACCAGATTGATTCCTGGGATGGCAGGACTTTCATATGAAGAAAGACTGGCTGAACTGGGCTTGTACTCGTTGGAATTTAGAAGATTGAGGGGGGATCTGATTGAAACGTATAAAATCCTAAAGGGATTGGACAGGCTAGATGCAGGAAGATTGTTCCCGATGTTGGGGAAGTCCAGAACAAGAGGTCACAGTTTGAGGATAAAGGGGAAGCCTTTTAGGACTGAGATTAGGAAAAACTTCTTCACACAGAGAGTGGTGAATCTGTGGAATTCTCTGCCACAGGGAACAGTTGAGGCCAGTTCATTGGCTATATTTAAGAGGGAGTTAGATATGGCCCTTGTGGCTACGGGGATCAGAGGGTATGGAGGGAAGGCTGGGGCGGGGTTCTGAGTTGGATGATCAGCCATGATCATAATAAATGGCGGTGCAGGCTCGAAGGGCCGAATGGCCTACTCCTGCACCTATTTTCTATGTTTCTAACCACAGAGTCAACCTGCGCAGCTGCTTTGAGTGTCCTATGGACTCTGACCCCAAGATCCCTCTGATCCTCCACACTACCAAGAGTCTTCCCATTAATACTATATTCTGCCATCATATTTGACCTACCAAAATGAACCACCTCACACTTATCTGGGTTGGACTCCATCTGCCACTTCTCAGCCCAGTTTTGCATCCTATCAACGTCCCACTGTAACCTTTATTGTCAGAGTATGAATATGTCACCATATACTACCTTGAGATTCATTTTTTTGCAGGAAACCACTGCAGAACAAAGAAATACGATAGAAGCTATATAAAAAGATTTACAAAAACCAATGTGCAAAAGAAGACAAGCTATGCAAATACAAAAATATATAATAAATAAATAAGTGAGAAAGTGAGTTGTAGTAGTGTCATTGAAAGGTTGTGTTCAGTAATCAGTTCAGTGTTGAGGTGAGTGGTGTTATCCACACCATGGTGAGGAGTTGATTGCCTGCGCCAACCATGATCTGGTATAGGCTGCAACACTAGTTCAGTACCATGGACAACACCCTCATTTAATTGACTTATATTTCGCTGTAGAAAAATCCTCCTTTATTTCTGTTTATAGGACTCAACCACTTAACGGCAATATACTGCCCAAGGGAGAATGCCTAATTCACCAGCTCCTCAAAATAAAGCTGTTCTTTAGATACCATTTCTACGGCAATTCCCATTAATGGCTGGGCAGAGCACACAGTGTACATGTTCTGCCCATTTAGCTGTCAAGGCTGCTCTTAGGATCTCCTTGTGCTTCTGTGCAGTTATCCCCAATTTACCATGATGTGATTTCAAATACAGAACATGTATTTTTGACAGTGAATTTAGACACGTGGCATTCTTTATTCTCTCAGGGAGGCTGATCACCCTGCTATTTATACACAAAACATCATGGCATTATAGCAGGAATTGATATTTTTTTTTGCCACAGTGAGACTATATTAAATTGCTGAATACAATTATATCCAGAAAATGTCATGTTCATGTAAACAGAACAGTGAAGTTTAGTTTGCAACATCAGCTAGTTACTAAACCCTGCCATATATAGTGTTGCATGACTATGTGCATGTACAAACAATCCACCCGAAAGTCATTCATATTTGAACAGAATATTTAATGCAATGGCTGGTGTACTTAAAAAAACCACACTGCAATTCTTACGGAGTTTTGCCAGCTGGAGTTCGAACTTATCCATTAGAATCTCATAAACACAGGAGAGTCTGCAGATGCTGGAACTCCAGAGTACACACAAAATGCTGGAGGAACTCTGCAGGCCAGGCAGCATCTATGGAGAGGAATAAACAGTCAATGTTTTGGGCTGAGGTCGTTCATTAGAGCACCACAGTAGTGCAGTGGTTATCGCGACACAATTACAGCTCGGCGCGTTCCGGAGTTTGGAGTTCAATTCCGGCGCTGTCTGTTGGAAGTTCGAACGTTGTCCCTGTGACCATGTGGATTTCTTCACACAGTCTAAGGATGACTCAATTAGTACATTAATGGGTTATTGTAAATTGTCCTGTGATAAGACTAGTGTTAAAATAGGCCAACATCATGACTCCCACTCCCATTCCAACATGGTCCCCTCTTGTGCCATGATGAGTTTAACCTCAATGTGAAGGAGCAACATCTTCTATTCCATCTCGGTGGCTTCCAACCTGATGGCACAAATATCATACTCATCATGATGAGTTGCTGAGCAGTATGGCTCATTCAACTGGAAGGGCCTGTACCATGCAGTATCTCTAAATACATACTTAGAGCAAATATTTGACCAGATTTTTATTTTGGCATTATGCTCCATTTCCCAGCACCAGCCATTTGACCATTTCAAATGATTTTAGAGCAAAAAATGTCCAGATGAAGGGTCTCAGCCTGAAATGCTGTCTGTTAATACTTTTTCATAGATGCTGCCTGATTTATTGAGTTCCTTTAGTACTTTGTGTGTGTTGCTCTGGATTTTCAACATCAACAGAGCCCCTTCACGACACTTTTTTATTTCTCTGAATATACCACTCCGATCACTATCCAAAATCCAATCAGGAAATGTCCCTATTCAAACAATTTGATTGCTATCTACCAGAGACCTAGAGTGAAATCAGTCCTCACAAAACTTCCATTTCAAGTATTGCAAATGAAATTAGGTCAAGTCCCAACCTGGATTTGTTATTGGCCAGACACAACAGAGTCAGAGAGAAGGATTCAAGAGATTCAAGATTTACCTGCCATTCATCTCCTCCAACACCTCCATTCAGAACCCCAAACAGTCCTTCCAGATGAGGCAATACTTCACTTGCACATTTTCTGCAGCCTCCTTTACACTGGTGAGATCTGTCATAAACTGGGGGACCGCTTCGCCAACCACTTCTGCTCCATCCACCAAAAGCAAAACTTCTCGGTGACCAAGTATTTTAATTCTGATTACCATTCCCTTTCCAACATGTCAATCCATGGTCTTTTCTTGTGTCATGATGAAGCCAGCCCTCAGAGTGGAGGAGCATCACCTTATATTCCACCTTGGTAGTCCCCAACATGAAGGCATGAATATTGATTTCTCCTTCTGGTAAAAATAATTTTCCCTCCCTCTCTATTCTCCTTCTATTACCTCTTACCTCTTCTCATCTGCCTATAACCTCCCCTGAGTCCCCTCCTCCTTCCCTTTCTCCTATGGTCCACTCTTCTCTCCTATCAGATTCCCTCCTTTCCAGCTCACACATGCTTGTTCAGTTCTGCCCACAAATTTTCTATCGGATTGAGGCCAGGGCTTTGTGATGGCCACTCCAATACCTTCACTTTGTTGTCCTTAACCAATTTTGCCACAGTTTTGGAGGTATGCTTGGGGTCATTGTCCATTTGGAAGACCAATTTGTGACCAAGCTTTAACTTTCTGGCTGATGTCTTGCGATGTTGCTTCAATATATCCACATAATTTTCCGTCCTCATGATACCATCTATTTTGTGAAGTGCACTAGTCCCTCTTGCAGCAAAGCACCCCCACAACATGATGCTGATACCCCCATGCTTCACGGTTGGGATGGTGTTCTTCGGCTTGCAAGCTTCACCCTTTTTCCTCCAAGCATAACGATGGTCATTATGGCTAAACAGTTCAATTTTTGTTTCATCAGACCAGAGGACATTTCTCCATAAAGTAAGATCTTTGTCCCCATGTGCACTTGCAAACTGTAGTCTGGCCTTTTTATGGCAGTTTTGGAGCAGTGGCTTCTTCCTTGCTGAGCGGCCTTTCAGGTTATGTCGATATAGGACTCGATTTACTGTGGATATAGATACTTGTCTACCTGTTTCCACCAGCATCTTCACAAGGTCCTTTGCTGTTGTTCTGGGATTGATTTGCATTTTTTGCGCCAAAGTACATTCATCTCGAGGAGAAAGAATGCGTCTCCTTCCTGAGCGGTATGAAGGCTGCGTTGTCCCATGGTGTTTATACTTGCGTACTATTGTTTGTACAGATGAACGTGGTACCTTCAGGCATTTGGAAATTGCTCCCAAGGATGAACCAGACTTGACATCATTTTCTGACCTCAATCCAATAGAAAATTTGTGGCAGAACTGAAAAAGCTTGTGCAAGCAAGGAGGCCTACAAACCTGACTCAGTTACACCAGTTCTGTCTGGAGGAATGGAACAAAATTCCAGCAACTTACTGTGAGAAGCTTGTGGAAGGCTACCCAAAACATTTGACCCAAATTAAACAATTTAAAGGCAATGCTACCAAATACTAACAAAGTGTATGCAAACTTCTGACCCACTGGGAAAGTGATAAAAGAAATAAAAGCTGAAATAAATCATTCTCTCTACTATTATTCTGACATTTCTTAAAATAAAGTAGTGATCCTAACTGATCTAAGACAGGGAATGGTTTCTAGGATTAAATGTCAGGAATTGCGAAAAACTGAGTTTAAATGTATTTGGCTAAGGTGTATGTAAACTTCTGACTTCAACTGTATATTAGCCAGCTCGTCTTCTGTGCACTCTACTAAATTGCCTCCTACATCATGAATTCATTTTCCTTTGAGCGAGCACATTCTTGAATGCCTTTTGGAAATCTAAGTGTTCTGCTTTCATGGTCTCCTCTTTATCCACAGCAGATTATTTCTTCAGTGAAGGCTGGCACCAGCTGAAGCTACCAGTAATTGAAGTCATATGTGTATCTCTTAAGTAAAAGGAGTACAATTCTCCTTTGTCCACAGAGCGTATTATTCCTTTAATGATATCCTATAAACTTGTGAAACATGACTTCCCTTTTGAAAACCCTTATTGACTTTGCCTGACTACCTTGAGTTTTTGCAAGTGCCCTGTGGTGAGTGACTAATCCACATCCTTACAGCAGATGCATGGCCTAAGCACGGAACGTGGTGAAATACTTCCTCTTTCCTGGACGACTGCAGCTCCAACCACATCAAGAAGTTCAACGCTTTCCAGGAGAAACCTACTCTATTGGCACCCTATGCACCATTCTAAACATTTCATTCCCTTTACCACTAGCACGTTATAACTTCTTTCCTTGACTGCTGTGACAACAGCTCCCAGACCTGTCAAGAAGAAGAACAACAGACTCCTGTATATACTACCACTTGCAGACTAAACATTAGCTTTATTTGTCACATGTACATGAAACCATATGGTAAAATATGTTGTTTTATGTCAATGACCAACACAGTCCAAGGATGTGCTGGGGGCAGCCCAAAGGTGTCACCATGCTTCAGACACCAACATGGCGTGCTCACAACCTACTAACCCTGACTCGTCCACGTTTTGAATGTGGGAGGAAAGCAGCACCCCCAGAAGAAACTCACGCAGACACAAGGAGAATGCACAAACTCCTTACCTGCAGTGGGGAATTGAAACTCAAGTGCTGAAGTGTTATGGTAACCACTACCGCACCGTACTGCAGGTTTTCCTGCAAGTTTCACCCCAGCTTGATTTGGGAACATATCGCCATTCTTTTGTTATTGGAATTGGCATTGGTTTTTGTCACCTGTACCAGAATACAGTGAAAAGGTTGTCTTGTATACTGTATGTACAGATTGCTGATCGGAGATAATGGATCCAGAGATTCTTTGGAAGTGAAGAATGAGGCATGAGACTTGGAGGTTATGACCATTTTATAAAGTGGTACAAAACCAAAGAACAAACATAGAGAAAAGACAAAGACAAAGAAGTTCTGGTTGTCTCATATCCATTGGGTGTGTTTTCCCTGGGTGCTCCGGTTTCCTTTGACAGTCCAAAGATGTACCTGTTAGCAGGTTAATTGGTCGTTGCAAATTGTCCTGTGATTAGGCCAGGGTCGAATTGGCAGTTACTGGGCGACACAGCTCTAAGGGCTGGAAGGGCCTATTTCACGCTGTAACCGAATAAATGAAAGAAGTGGCAGCGTGGCTCTGTTGCTGAAAGATGGAATTACCTCTTTAGAAAGTGGTGACATAGGGATCAGAGAATGGTGATCCTTTGAGGATAGAGTTAAGAAATTGCAAGGGTAAAAAAAACATTATGGGAATCATATATAGGCCTCCAAATAGTGGCCAAGGTGTGGAGTTGAGATTGCAAAGGAAACTGGAAAAGGCATGTAATTATGGTTATAACACAATTGTAGTGGAGGAATTCAATATGCAAGGGGATTGGGAGAATCAAGTTGGTGTTGGATTGCAAGAGAGGATATTTGTAGAAAGCCAACAAGATGGCATTTTAGAGCAGCTTGTGCTTGAGCCTATCGTGGAAAGGCTATCTTAGATTGGGTGTTGTATAACAACCCAGATCTGATTAGGTAGCTTAATGTTAAGGAACCCTTAGGAGGCAGTGATCATAATATGATTGAATTCATACTGTTACTTGAGAGGGAGAAGTAAAAGTCACATGTATCAGTATTGCAATGGAATAAAGGGAATTACAGAGGCATGAGAGAGGAGCTTGCCCAGATGGATTGCAGGAGGATAGTGGTGGGGATGATAGCAGAGAAGGGATGGCTGAAGTTTCTGGGAATAGTTCACAAGGCATAGGATAGATATATCCCACAGAGGAAGAAGTTGTCAAATGGCAGGGGTAGGCAACATTGACTGACAAAGGAAACTAATGACTGCATAAAAGCCAAGGAAGGGGCATAGAAGACAGCAAAAGTGAATGGGAAGTTGGATGATTGGGAAGCTTTTAAAATCCAACAAAAAGCAACTAAAAAAGCTATAGGAAGGGAAAAGATGAAATATGAATATAAAGCAGGATACCAATTTTTTTTTCAGTTATATAAAGAGTGAAAGCGAGGTGAGGGTTGATATTGGACCACTAGAAAATGATGCTGATGAGGTAGTAATGGGGGATAATGAAATGGCAGATGAACTTAATGGGCACTTTGCATCTGTCTTCACTGTGGAAGAGACTAGAAGTATGTCAGAGGTCTGTGAGTGACAGGGAGCAGGAGTGAGTACTATTGCTATTACAAATGAAAAAGTGCTAGGCAAATTTGAAGGTCTTAAGGCAGATAAGTCACCTGGGAGAGATGGACTACATCCCAGAGTCCTGAGAGACTGAAGTTTCTGAAGCGATAGTGGATGCATTGGTCATGATCTTTCAAGAATCACTTGATTCTAACATGGTTCTGGAGCACTGGAAGATTGCAAATGTCATTCCATTCTTTAAGAAGGGAGGAAGGCAAAAGAAAGAAAATGATAGGCCAGTTAGTCTAATGTCAGTGGTTGGGAAAGTGTTGGAGTCTATCATTAAGGATGATGTTTCAAGGTACTTAGAGACTAATGATAAAATAAATCAAAATCAGCATGATTTCCGTGAAGGGAAATCTTACCTGATAAATCTGTTGGAGTTCTTCGAGGAAGTAACAAGCAGGGTGGACAAAGGAGAGGCGGTGGATGTCATTTACTTGGATTTTCAGAAGGCGTTTGATAAGGTGCCACACGTGAAATTGCTCAACAAAGTAAAATCCTATGGCTTTACAGGAAAGATACTGGCATGGATAGAGGCATGGCTGACAGGCAGGACGCAGTGAGTATGAATAAAGGGGGCCTTTTCTGGTTGGCTGCCAGTGACTAGTGGTGTTCCTCAGGGGTCAGTATTGGGGCTGTTACTTTTCACATTGTTTGTCAATAATTTAAATAGTGGAATTGATGGCTTTGTGGTAAAGTTTGTGGATTATACGAAGATAGGTGGAGGGGTAGGTAGTGCTGAGGAAGTGATGCGATTGCAGCAGGACTTAGACAAAAGAATGGACAAAAAAGTAGCAGATGGAAAACAGTGTTGGGAAATGTATGATAATGCATTTTGATAAAAGGCACAATAGTGCCGATTATAATCTAAAAATAACAATTCTAAACAAAGAGATTCCCATCTATTTTCTTGATGAGTTTTTGTTCTCTAAGAGTTGTCCCAATAGGCATTTGCCCTGATGCACTAATGAGCCCAGCCCAATTAACCAGAATCCATGGTACTTTAAGTGTATTTGAAATAAATATCATTCAACTGCTAAATCTAACTGACTTTATCGTATGGTCTGATCTGGTGGGATTGATCCGTAGGTTTTTTAGAAGTCAAGGAGGCATAAAACTTTGTGACTATGGTCATTTTATTAAGTAACTTAACTATTATTTAAGTTATTAGGAACAAAAGAAAATTACTGTGTTCATTTCTGGTCACCTCACTACAGGAAGGATGTGGAAACTATAGAAAGATAGAAAGGATGCTGCCTGGATTGGAGATAGGTTGAGTGTACTTGGTCTTTTCTCCTTGGAGCGACGGAGGATGAGGGGTGACCTGACAGAGGTGTATAAGATGATGAGGGGCATTGATCGTGTAGATAGTCAGAGGCTTTTTCCCAGGGTTGAAATGTCTAACACGAGGGTCATAGTTTTAAGGTGCTTGGAAACAGGTACCGAGGGGATGTCAGGGGAAAGTTGTTCACACAGATAGTGGTGGGTGCGTGGAATGCACTGACGGCGATGGCAGATACAGTACGATCCTTTCAGAGCCTCTTTGATAGGTACATGGAGCTTCGAAAAATAGAGGGCTAAGCGCTAGGAAAAATCTAGGCAGAGTAGGTTACAGTTTAAGAATTAGGGGTAGGCCATTTAGAACAGAGTTGAGGAAAAACTTTTTCACCCGGAGAGTGGTGGATGTATGGAATGCTCTGCCCCAGAAGGCTGTGGAGGCCAAGTCTCTGGATGCTTTCAAGAAAGAGATGGATAGAGTTCTTAAAGATAGCAGAATCAAAGGTTATGGGGATAAGGCAGGAACTGGATACTGATAGTGGATGATCAGCCATGATCACAGTGAATGGCGGTGTTGGCTCGAAGGACTGAATGGCCTACTCCTGCACCTATTGTCTATTGTCTACATGGTCAGCACAATATTATGGGCTGAAAGACCTGTAATGTGCTGTAATTTTTTTTTGTTCTATGTTCTATGAATGAAAGACAAAGGAGTATAGTTGTCTCATACTCAGACTAGAGATAACAACATTCCACTGATAACAATTAACCTATGAAACAGCCAGATTCAAGTGGTGTGACACCACTTTGTTACTTTATTTCAACAGTCGTTTGATTTTTTTTTATACGCCTGATTAACTATTTCCATGAAACTTTGGCTAATTAGCACATCCATTTAATTAGGCTGAAATGTATTGGCCCTGACGAGTCTCAATTAACCAGAATCCACTGTATTTGTTCATGGAGGCAAGTACAGGACTTACCCATTTAATTACAGAATGATATCTACAACCATTTAGATCAAAAGCACCTCGCCCTGTATAAGGGATAGTTACCACAGCATGAAGTATTCTTTCTGTTGAATCCCTCCAAGAAGCCCAGGAGATACATGTCACATCAGGGAGCTTACAACACTCCCTGAAGTGACACATATCAGACTGATAACAAATGCCATGTTCAGAAGGAGTTGTACCTTCATGTTGAAAATGTACAGCAACTTGACAGGACCTAACTTTCCCCGGGAAACTCCTTTAGTTAGGAGACAAGGTCAAAGGTTTCCTTTGTGGAGATTAAAAGCCTTCATATCAACTGCATAGCATTTTGTGATATTTATAATATTGCTGGTGTACTACTTTAAGAGTTGCACACCAAATTTTAGGTGAGAAAATCAATTGTGGGCAGTACTTTGCAGTCTGGCAGCATTTGCTGAGATTGAAGAAGATTCGAGTTTTTGGTCGACCTCCAGTATCAATAGATTGACCCAAAACATCAGCTATCTCTTTTTCACCAAATATATAATACGGTTTGTTTTCCTGCTCAAGATTACCTGTAGTCTCTTCTGTCTCCACATTTAGATTAGAAGTTTTCAGGAGCTTACATGCCTCTGGTAGAAGTGTAAGTCCTGTTAATAATGTATGTTGATTAATTAATTTACCAGATATCTGCCAATATCTCCAAGGTATAAAGCATAAAGAATTCATGAACACAAAGACCTTTTAACCAAATGGTCTTCATCTATAGTTTCAGGACAGGAGCATTTTAAAAGAAATACCCATGATGAGTTACTTATCTGCTTTTGAAACCTCCTGAATTATTTGAGAATGAAGAAACACTGCATAGATGATTCTTAAAATAGGGTTTGTCCTACTGCTGGACACATTGAGAAATCACCACACATTGGCTAAGCATGTTATACAAATTGCCTCAACATCTGTTTGCGATAAACATCTCAGACCAGAAATGTTTATTTCAGAACTAGAGTCTGGTTTAATGTCTTTGGTATATGTCGTGAAATTTGCTGTTATGTGGCAGCAGTGCATTTAAATACATAGGAATCAAAAACAGTAAATTATAGTAAGAAGTATATGTATCATATGTCATTATGTGCTGAGTTGTATGTCATCTTTCCATGATTGTTCTTGGCAAATTTTATTACAGAAGTGGTTTGCCATTGCCTTCTTCTGGGCAGTGCCTTTGCAAGATGGGTGACCCCAGCTGTTATCAATAATCTTCAGAGATTGTCTGCCTGGCATCAGTGCTCACATAACTAGGACCAGCTGCTCATACAACCGTCCTCCACTTGTTCCCATGACTTCATATGACTCTGATCTGAGGGTGGGAGGGTGGGGGGGGGGAGGTGCTAAGCAGGTGCTACACCTTGCCCAAGGGTGACCTTGTCCACACAGCACACCCACAACTTACTGACCCTTTCTCATATGTCTTTAGAAACTGGGAGAAAACTGGATCCCTCGGAAGAAACACAAACGATCACAGAGGAGAACATCAAAACTCCTTGCAGTCAGCAGATGGGAGCAGGGGGTGCAGGAGTGAAACTCAGTCACTGGCGAGCTAAAGAATTACTCTAACTACACTACCATACACGAGGAATTCTGCAGATGCTGGAAATTCAAGCAACACACATCAAAGTTGCTGGTGAACACAGCAGGCCAGGCAACATCTCTAGGAAGAGGTACAGTCGACGTTTCTACTTCGACTGTACCTCTTCCTAGAGATGCTGCCTGGCCTGCTGCGTTCACCAGCAACTTTGATGTGTGTAACTACACTACCATACTGCCCAAGTCCAAATCCATCAGACTTCTGTCTTTCTTAAAGCTTTGAATAAGGTCAATGGTGCCAATCTAACTAGAGAACGTACAGGGTTCCCAAACTTTTTTTAAGCCATGGACCAATACCATTAAGCAAAGGATTTGTGAAGCCCAGGTTGGGAACCACTGGATGTAATGGCATTCTTTAATAACAATTATACACTAGTACAAATGTGTAACAGAAATAAAAAAAATATATATAAAGAAAGAATATAAGGAATATAGGTAGGCACGTGGTTGCTGTGCCCTGTGTACGCAAGCCACGGCAGTATGATATGGAAAGTATACTGGCCATGTGTCAGGCTCCCCCTCACTGCGCATCTAATGAATCTAAAGGAACTGCAAAGACCGATACAGTTTGACACCAGCGGTGTTGCGGGAGTCGCCAGTCATCATTGAACTCAATGTAGGACTGCCTTAGGGACTCCAACTCCAGATTTTTCCCTCAGGGTTTATTCCCGAAACCTTCCCTGTGAGTGTGCTTAACTGCAAGGCAGCGGAGGTTTGAGATCAGCGCATTCCCTCTCCTAGATGAGCTGCTGATGAGCCCCATCTGCCCAAAGTGATCGGTTTTAAAGTGCCCCTAACTTGCCTTGCCCCTTCTCCAGTTTAGTAGAAATAGTTCCACCGGGCTTACTAGCTAAGACACACATGAAGGCCAGGAGCTGGACTTGGTTTTCAGAGTCTACTTGAGAGGTACACCTTTGGGAGCATTTAATAGACATTGTGAACTTATCCCCTCTACCTCCTTTGGCTATGACAATCTTAAGGAACATATAAAATAAAGAACATAGAGGATAGACCAGTACAACAAAGGAAATCAGTCTACAATATTGTGCCAAATTCATTAAAGTAAAAATCAAATGTCCAGTTAAGTAATTCCCTTTTGCCTACACAATGTTCTATTTCCTTCACTTTCATGTATCTATCTAAGAACAAGCAGGCTTCAATTATACCAGTGCCTAAGAAGAACTTGGTAACCTGACTCAATGATTATTATCCAGTAGCACTTACATCCACTGCAGTGAAGTGCTTTGAGAGGTTGGTGATGAAATATATCAGCTCCTGTGTGAAAGCGACTTGGATCTGCTCCAATTTGCCTACTGGAGCAACAGGTCGACAGCAGATGCTATTTCATTGGCTTTTCACTCAATTCTGGAACACCTAGACAGTGAAGATACATCAAGATGCTCTTTATTGATTATAAATCAGCATTCAGTACCACCATCCCCTCAAAACTAATCAATGAACTCCAAGACCTTGGCCTCAATACTTCCTTGTGCAACTGGATATGTGATTTCCTCACTTGTACAACCCATTCAGATCACTTGGCAACAACATCTCCATCAGCACAGGAGGACCACAAGGCTGTGTGCTCTACTTGCTTTGTAGTCATGACTGTACAGCTAAATACAGCTCCAATGGCATATTTAAGCTTGCTGATGACACCCCTGTCGTGGGCTGAATAAGAAGTAGTGACGACTCAGATTATAGAAGCAAAAACCTCTCGCTAATGTCAACAAGACCAAGGAGCTGAACAGGAGGAAAGTGGAGGCTCATGAGCCAGTCTTCATCAGCATCACAGAGGTGGAGGGAGTGAGCAACTTTAAATTCCTCAGTGTTATCTGTCCTGGCTCCACCATGTAAGTGCCATTAGAAGGAAGGCATGGCAGCACCTCTACTGTCTTTGAAGTTTGAAAAGATTCGGCATGTCATCTAAAGCTCTGGCAAACTTCCATAGATGTGTAGTGAAGGATATCCTGACTGGCTGTATCACGGGCTGGTATGGGAACACCAATGCTCTTGAATGGAAAACAAAACCTACAAAAGGTGGTGGCAACAGCCCAGTGAATCATCGCACTCATCATCAAGAGCCCCCTCCATCCAGGCTGTGCTCTCATCTCACTGCTGCTATCAAGAAGGAAGCACAGGAGCCTCAGATCCCACACCAGCAGGGACAGGAACAGTTATTACCCCTCAGCCACCAGACTCTTGAATCAGAGCGGATAACTTCAGTCACCCAACATTGAACTGACTCAACAATCTATGTATGCACTTTTAAGGACTCTATAGTTCGTGTTCTTGATACTTATGGGTGGTAAATTGGATTAGACATTGGCTCAATGGAAGAAGCCAAAGAATGGTGGTAGAGAATTGCTTCTCTGAGTGGAGGCCTGTGACTAGTGGTGTGCCACAGGGATCAGTGCTGGGTCCATTGTTATTTGTCATCTATATCAATGATCTGGATGATAATGTGGTAAACTGGGTCAGCAAATTTGCTGATGATACAAAGATTGGAGGTGTAGTAGACAGTGAGGAAGGTTTTCAGAGCCTGCAGAGGGACTTGGACCAGCTGGAAAAATGGGCTGAAAAATGGCAGATGGAGTTTAATACAGACAAGTGTGAGGTACTGCATGTTGGAAGGACAATCCAAGGTAGAACATACAGGGTTAATGGTAAGGCACTGAGAAGTGCAGTGGAACAGAGGGATCTGGGAATACAGATACAAAATTCCCTAAAAGTGGTGTCACAGGTAGATAGGATCGTAAAGAGAGCTTTTGGTACATTGGCCTTTATTAATCAAAGTATTGAGTATAAGAGCTGGAATGTTATGATGAGGTTGTATAAGGCATTGGTGAGGCCAAATCTGGAGTAGTGTGTTCAGTTTTGGTCACCAAATTACAGGAAGGATATTAATAAGGTTGAAAGAGTGCAGAGAAGGTTTACAAGAATGTTGCCGGGACTTGAGAAACTCAGTTACAGAGAAAGGTTGAATTGGTTAGGACTTTATTCCCTGGAGCGTAGAAGAATGAGGGGAGATTTGATAGAGGTATATAAAATTATGATGGGTATAGATAGAATGAATGCAAGCAGGCTTTTTCCACTGAGGCAAGGAGAGAAAAAAACCAGAGGACATGGGTTAAGGGTGAGGGGGGAAAAGTTTAAAGGAAACATTAGGGGGGCTTCTTCACACAGAGAGTGGTGGGAGTATGGAATGAGCTGCCAGACGAGGTGGTAAATGCGGGTTCTTTTTTAACATTTAAGAATAAATTGGACAGATACATGGATGGGAGGTGTATGGAGGGATATGGTCCGTGTGCAGGTCAGTGGGACTAGGCAGAAAATGGTTCGGCACAGCCAAGAAGGGCCAAAAGGCCTGTTTCTGTGCTGTAGTTTCTATGGTTCTATGGTTATGGTTATTGCTTATTTATTATTATTATTTTTTTTCTCAGCTCAAGCTGGTAAAACCTGAGGTACGAGGATAGCCAAGCACACTCATTTCTCAATTGTTAGGAACTTTCAGATTATTCTAGTTGTGTTTGGTATTGTGGCTTTCTGGAGATTTACATAGATAATGCAGAGTAGGCCTAATCGTTTAATGCTATTGTGTAGTGACTTCGGGGTGATACTAGTTGTAGATATTACTATTGGGACAATGTATACCTTTTTCATGTTCCATAGTCTTTCAATTTCCTCTTTTAATTCTGCATATCTCTGGGAACCTTCACTTATTGATTTCTGTTATGTCATGTTTATTTGGAATTGCTATATCTATTAAGTAAGTTGTTCTTGCTTGTTTATCCTGTAATAGTATATCCAGATGGTTATTATGGATTGTCTATTTGTAATAATGGATCAGTTGTAATACAATTTGTAGGACTCTGACTCTAAAACTGGATCAGGCTTGTAAAGTAAGGTAAGTTCTTTTTTAATAAGTTTGGATTTTAAAGCAAGATTTTGGTGAATAATGTTTGCCACTCGATTGTGCCTGATTAAGTAATCAGATTGAATTAAACTTCTGCAGGATCCTGGAATAACTTAGATTGTTTCTGGTTTCTCTTGGTATTTTTTACATTTTTCATTTCATTTCTTATTTTTCTTTGTAAATTTTCCAGATCGGTTTCAGAATAAGATATTACACCAAAAGTGCTTATTGCCTTTGTTATATTTTTACTATTGAGCTCTGTTTGGCAGATTTTCTTAGGCCTTGAAGTAAATTCTTTTGAAAGTTTTGCCTTTATCTCACTATGATCTATTTTCTTTGTTTGGTGATGTCCCAGATACTTACATGTTTGATATACATCCGTCGGTTGTATTGTATCCTGCTGCTCTGTTTTATATTCTTCTAGCTCGACTACAACTTTCTTCATGTTCAATGTTCTGCACTCATCCAGTCCAAAGTTCACGTTTATATCTTTCAAAAATAGTTCTACTATTTGAATTAATTGCTTTACTTTACTGATGAAGGAGCAAATAATTTCGAATCGTCTATGTACAGAAGGTGCCAAGGTATAATTTGTTTGGCAGCTTCTGATCTGAATGACCCTATTTTCATTCAATTCATTAAATTAGAGGGCAAGTTTAAAGTTAGACAGTACCATAGTGGGCTTAGAGAGTCATCCTGGAAAATACCTGGACAGTGGTTGTTCTTCTTTGGTTGTTAATACATAGAGTGATTATACTATATCAATGCTTCACCTGACATTGTTGCAATTTCACAAGTATTGGGTGCAGTTTATAAATATTAAAAACTTCTATTGACCATGAGTTGGGACAGAATCAAATGTTTTTTGGTAGTCAATATAATAACATGAAAGATTTCTGCTTTTCCACTGGGTTTGATATATAATTTTGGAATCTGTTATCAGTTGTTCTTTACACCCTTTCATACCCTAATGGCATCCTTTCTGCTGTTCTGTAAATACATGGTGCATATCTAAGTGAGTGGTGATTAGCTGCAAGATACATGATGTTACAATTTTAAATATAGTTTGTAAACATGTAATAGCATGATATTTTGATGGATCATTTGTGATGTCTCCTTTGGGTAAGATATGTTTTACTTTCTGTCAAAAATTCAGGCATTTTTTCAGGACTTTTAAGAAAATTGTTGATATGTATTAATAGGTACAGATGAAGGCAAGTAAATTTTTTATACCAATAATTATGAATATTATCACTACCGGTAGTTTTCCAGTTGAGGGTACTTTTTAATAACCGCTTTCAGTATGTCGTCGTATCTTCAGGTGTTTGCATTTCTTCAATTGTGTGTGTGTGTGTTTCTCTTTTCCCTCCCTAATCTAACACGCTTCTTGATTGTGCGTCACCCTGTTTGAACATTTATTAGACCAAAAGTTCACTATCTTCGTGTTTGCCTTTTTTTTGACGTTGTCTTTTGCACGTTGGTCACTTGTCACTCTTTGTCACGTGCGATTTTCATTGATTCTTTTGTGATTCTTTACATTTACTGTGACAGCCTGCAAGAAAATGAATCTCGAGGTATTATTTAGTGACATATACTGCATGTACTTTGATAATAAATTTACCTTGAACTTTGAACAATGGACCTCTCTCATATTTGCCTCCACTATTGCTCCTGGCTGGGCATTCCAGACACCTACCACTCTCGGTTGAAAAATAGGAACTTGCCGTTTCTCAGCATTAATGGTCAAAGGTGCATATTTATATAGAGAACTCCCACCAAGATGTAATAGTGTTCGTTGGTAGGAACAATATTGTGTGCACCATGGTAATGTTTGGAGATTGGAGTTCTTTTCTGGAGCTGTCTGTAAGGATTTTGTACATTCTCTCGAGATCACATTGATTTCCTCTGGCTTCTCTGAATTCCTCCCACATTCAAAGTCTTACTGGTTTGTACATTAATTTGTCATTGTAAGTTGTCCTAGAGTTAAATCAGTGCATGGCTTGTTGGGCTAGAAGGGCCTGCTCTGCACTGTAACGCTAAAATAAAATATTTAAAAATATTATGGTAAGAACGTGTAGAAGTAAAAAATATTTATAACAGAAATGATTGGAATGTGGAATTTTTTGCCTTTAAGTACTCTTAAATGAAAATGAGAAGAGAAATAATAAAATTAAACGATTTACAGAAATGGACTGCACCTGGGGGTAATCAGTTCAATGGGATAGGTGGACATATCCCAAATTAACAGAAATCAATGCTGCATTTCAGTGGGAAGAATAAGGAGGGGCAGATTTATGTTGTAACAATTTTAAAAGAATGCAGAAACAGAGGGTTTGCAGGGTACATACACATATTATTGCAATTAAACATGTGCTTTCTTTATATAGTGCCAACTTATTTACTATTTGTGTATTTAGCAGAGAAGGCCTTTTCAGTCCTTTGAGCCTAGCAACCCAGCAGCCCCTGACAAACCCAATTAGCCCCAGCCTCATCACAGGACAATTTACAACGGCCAATTAACCTACCACTACGACTCTAGACTGTGGGAGGAAACCAGAGGACCCAGAGAAAACCCATGCATTCTATAGGGAGGATGTTCAGAGATTCCTTACAGAAAGGTGCTAGATTGAACTCCAAACTGCCAAACGCCCTGAGTTGTAATAGCATCGGGCTAACTGCAATGCTAACATGTGCCCTCAGTGTAATATTGTTGTAATATTGTACTCAGTGACTACACTATTACAACAAAGATATATATGCAAAAACACACTTTAAATTAAAGCACACATACCTTTAAATTTAAAAAAAACATATTGCTTTCCACAACACATTCAAGCCTTGACCATGTGTTTAGACCACAGATAAAACCCAGACCTCCTTCTTGCCCATCAATTTATTTCTCCGTCCTAATCACACTCAGATCTGTGAAATTTAGAAGTTTGAGGAACAGCATCTCATCTTCTGACTGAGCACACTGCAGCCTTTAATAGTCAATATTTAATAGAATATAGAATATCACAACACAGTACAGGCCTTTCGGCCCAGAATGTTGTGCTGACTTTTTAACCTGCTCTAACATCAATCTAACCCTTCCCTCTGACATAGCCCTCTATTTTCTATTATCCACGTGCTTGTCTAACGGCTTCTTATATATCCATAATGTATCTTCCTCTCCCACCAACCATTGCAGGGCATTCCATGCACCCAAAGTTCAAAGTAACTTTTTTTAAATCGAAGTGCATATGTCACCAATCCTGTGCAAAAACGTATCTCTGACATACCCCCATACATTCCTCCAATTACTTCTAAATTATGCGCTCTTGTATTCACCAGTTCACTAGTAACAGCCATGATCGGAGGTCATGGATTAAGAGTGAAAGTAATATGTTTCAGGAGAACATGAGGAGGAACTGCTTTTTTCAGAGGGTGGCGAGAGTGTGGATCGAGCTGCCAGCACAAGTGGTAGATGTGGGTTCAATTTCAACATTTAAGAGAAATTTGGATTGATGCATAGATTGGAGGGGGTATGGGAGACTATGGTCTGTCCAGGTGCAGATCAATTGAACAAGGCAGATTAATAGTTCAGCACGGACTAGATGGGCCAAATGGCCAGTTTCTGTGCTGTAGTGCTCTATGACTCTATTATTCTATTCATCCTGGGGAAAAAAATCATCCAGCTGTCCATTCTATCTATGCCTCTTATTATCTTGCACACTTCTGTCAAATTAGGGGACTGTACTGGCTTCCTTCCTGTTTACCTCAGACTTTTTAACACCGAGTCATGTCATCTGCAGAAATTCTCTGATGACTCAGCAATAGTTGGGTGTATAAAAGGAAGATGGGAGAATGAATACTGGGCCCTGGTGGAGGACTTTGTCAAATGTTGCTAGCTGAATCATCTGCAGCTCAACATTACTAAATTAAAGGAGATGGTGATGGACTTTAGGAAGACTAAGCCTGCATTGATATATTCCTGAGGAGACTGAGGTTCTTTGGAGGCTTCTCCTTCACATGTTCCACCAATCTGTTGTTGCCAGTACAAACTTGTATGCAATGGTGTGCTGGGGCAATACGAGTGATGCCAACAGGCTCGATAAACTAATTAGAAAGGCTGGCTCTGTTATAGGAGTCAAACTGGAAACACTGCAGGCTGTGATGGAACAAATGACCCTATGGAATATCCTAGCAATTCTGGACAATGTCTCTCACCCTCTTCGGCTGAACAGAGGAGCACTTTGGGCAATAGACTAAAACAACTGCGCTGCTCCAAAGAGCGCTATACGAGGTCATTCTTACCCTCAAACATTAGGCGCTATAATGAGTCAACCTATAGCTGGGGTAGTGATGACCCTCTCCTGCTAGACTGTTTATGGTAATTTATCTTTTATTCTTTCTACTCCTTTTCTAACATTTATATCTGTGCACTTGTAATGCTACTGTGGCATTGTAATTTCCTGTGGGATCAATCATCTCTCATCCTCCTTCACTCTAAAGAGGAAAGTCCTAGTTCACTCAACCTTTCCTCATAAGACATGCTTTCTAATCCAGGCAGCATCCTGGTATATCTTGTCTGCACCCTCACTAAATCTTTCACATCCTCCCTATAATAAGGGGAGCAGAACTGAATTCGATATCAAAGCATGGTCTAAACAGGGTTTTATGGAACTGCAACCTCACAGCTCTTTCTACGGCTCTAAGTAATTCACTTTCTCTGCTGGTATCAGAATCGGCCAGTTGTGAAAATCACCCTTCTTTGATATTGGCTTACTTTCGCTCTTTCCATTAGCACAGTGTGGCCTATTGTGTATTCCATCAAAGCAGCATTTCATGACTTTCTATACTCCCTTATTTGTTTTCACAATTTAGTTGTCCCAATTAACCTAATAACAAATAACATGTACAATCTATTTCCAGCCTCAGCCTATCACAAGCATTTCCTTTGTCCTAATGGTACTCTCCCCACTGTTTTCTACAACTTCAAACTAATTTATTCTCTCTCTTTCACTGCTCTGGCAAGATGTCATCATCCTGAACTATGAACCCCTTCTTTTTCTGCAAATGCACCCTAACGCAGGTGCACCGAGACCTACAATCAGACACAGCTGAAAACAATCAACTAATAATCAGGAGGGGACCAGCATCGGAGCCTGGAAGCCTCTGACACCCCTTGGTGATCAGTCCAAAGCATAACAATTTTCTGTTGTCATTTTGTAGTGAAAGTGATCAGACAGGTTAAGAATACAATGAAGATAAAACATGCAAGATTATTGAAATTCTAAATATAGGTTCAGAGTGCAAGAGCTGAAACACCAATTAAGGGACATTTCCACAAAACACTCGCCCGATCTAGAGAAATCTGTATTTTGATCACACGTAAAAGAGTAAAGATCATTATAAAAGATTTGTTTCGTTTGTCACATATATGTCAAAACATACAGGGAAATACATCTTTTACATCAAATCAGCGATGATTGTGCTGAGCAGACCACAAGTATCGCCATGCTCCTGGCACCAACATAGCATGCCCACAATTGTGCTATGCTCTCTTCTTACTACTACCATTGGGCAGGAGGTACAGAAGCCCTGGGTCCCACACCACCCGGTTCAGGAACAGTTATTACTCTACTGCCATCAGGCTCCTAAAACAATGTGGATAACTTCACTCATCTCAACTCTGAACTGAGTCCACATTCACTTGTGAGGAGTCTACAACTTAAGTTTTCAGTATTATTATATTTTTATTTCCACAATTTGTCTTTCACATTGGTTTTTGTTAAGTTTTTTTTCATAAATTCTATTGTATTTCTTTATTTCCTGTAAATTCCTACAAGAAAATTAATTTCTAGGTAGTATATGGTACTACGTACTTTGATAATAAATTTACTTTGACTTTGAGGTGCTAAAAGATGTTTCTCTTTAAGAAAAGATTGCCACATTTTCTTTTGCATTGTTATGGTTCCAGCATGCTAATGGTAGTAGATATACTCCTACTGTTTGTATTCTTGTCTTGGGTTCCTACTTGAAAATCTCAGTGTTAGACAACCAGAACTTGACTTGTGGCAGCAAGTCAGCTGTAGCAAAATCAGATTTCCAGTCATTCTATGAGGGGTTTTGGACTTCCTCTGCTCTTGTTAAAATTATATTAAACAGACTTTAAAAGTAACTTCTTTTTCCAGATAGCGTATCTTTGAAAACTGTATTTCTGAAACACAGAATGGACTATTTTAATGATTATTGTGCATTAAACTTTATTTGTCATCTTCAGCAATCCTTTGAAGTGAACTAAACCATCCACACGTGGAAGCTGAGCCATTGAGTATATTTGAAGCAGAGGTTGATAGGTTCTTGTTTAGTCAGGGAGATAAAGGTTGCGGAGAGAAGGCAGAAGAATGGGGTTGAGAGAGATAATAAATTGGCCATGATGGAATGGCGAAGCAGACTTGATGGGCAAATGGACTGAGTCTGCTCCTATGTCTTATGGTCTTATGAAACTTCTGCTCAGAAGTAAGATTCATGATGACACAATACCTTGTTTCAAAACCATTAGTAAATTCCATCATCATGTACTTCTGCAGTCACGTAAGAGTTCCAGAAAAAAGAATTCAAACCTGTTTAATGTCATTTCCAGTACACAAGTGTAAAGAAGAACAAAATAATTGTTACTCCAAATCTGATGCAGCACAAAAAAAGTCACAAGAAGATAAAGAACACAATAATACAAAACCAGACTATAAATACTGTATATAAGATAGCATGTATGTAGTAAATTGATTGTATGTCCATAATGCTAGGTACAGGAGTGTCTGTAGATAAGGTGACTGACAGGAAATGATTAAGTAGTGGTGGTTGGGGGTGTGGAGTGGTGGAGTTAGTGGGTGGAGGTGTTGATCAGCCTTACTACTTGTGGAAAGTAATTGTTTTTGAATCTGGTGGTCCAGACATGGATGCTATGAAGCCTCCTCCCTAATGGGAGTGGGACAAACAGTCCATGAGCAGGGTGGGTGGGATGCATCATAACGTTACTGGCCTTTTTCCTGAATCTTGCTGTATATAGTCCTTGATGTGGTGCCAATGAAGTGTTGGGCAGTTTTGACTACCCATTATGGAGCCTTCCTGTCCACCACGGTGCAATTTCTCTACCGTGGAGCGACAGGGCTGTCAGGATGTTCTCTACAGCACATCTGTAGAATGAAGTGAGTATGGATGTGCACAGTCCAGCTCTCCTCAGCCTCCTCAGAAAGTAGCTTTCTGGATTGTGTAGAATGTGTTCTGGGACAATGAGGTTCATAAAAGAGCGATTCATAACGTTACAATGACTGAGTACAAAACTGAACTCAATTACTGATTACAGTATTAACAACAGAGTCAGAATTGTAATGGAAGATGCTCTGGCCAAAATCTTTCCAACAATTCAAGTTAAATGTGTTATAGCTGCCTATGTGTTTCATTGAAATATTCTTTATCTAAGCACAATACAAAATTGCACTTCACTCAGTAAAAGATCAGATCATTTTCTCTTTATTTTTCAAGAGATTCGAGCACAAGGGGAACGAGAAAATATAATGCCTACATATTTTACAGACAGCGGCAATTTATACAAATAGCTTGCTGTAAGATTTCTGCATTTCATTCTTCACACTGACAAGTAGAGGGTGTGCAGAAAAACATAGCAAATCAAGGAAGTCGTGCTTAACCCCACAATTTCTGTATCATTAGACAAATAGAGTGAAACTCTCTTGCCTGATTGTGTATCAGAATGAGAATCAGGTTTAATATCACCAGCATTTGTTGTCTTTGTGGCAGCAGTACAGTGCAATACAAAATAATACAGAAAAAACTGTGAATTACAGTAGGTATATATATTTTAAATAGTTAATTTAAATAAGTTGTGCAAAATACAAATTAAAAAGTAGTAAGGTAGTGTTTCTGGGTTCAGTGTCAATTCAGAAATCAAATGGCAAAGGGGAAGAAACTGTTCCTGAATCATTCATATCTACATAGAACCTCAGGATATTGGAGTTATCAGACACATAATAATCATAAAATCCATCTAATTTTTCTTACCCCATTTTAGTAGTTGCATACTACAACATCGGTTGGTGGAACTCAGCAGGTCAGGCAGCATCTATGGAGAGGAATAAACATTGAATGTTTCAGGCCAAGACCATTATCAGGACAGGAATGGAAGGAGCAAAAAGATGCCAGAATAAGAAGGTGGGGGGTGGATAAATAATGCAAGCTGGCAGGTGAAACCAGGTGCTTGTGGGGGAGGCTGGATGAAGTAAGAAGCTGACAGGTGATAGGTGGAAAAGGCAAAGGGCTGAAGAAGAAGGAATCTGATAGGAGAGAAGAGTGGACCCTAGGAGAAATGGATGGAGGAGGGACACCAGGGGGAGGTGATAGGCAGGTGATGAGAAGTGAGGGATAATAGAGGAGTCAGGCTGGGGAATTGAAGAAGTGATGGGGAAGGGGAATAATTACCGGAAGATAGAGAAAATGATGTTCATGCCTCTAGGCTGGAGGCTACCTGGACGGAATATGAGGAGTTGGTTATTGTTCGGTTATTCATCATGGTAACAAATAATTTGTTAAGAGAGATGAATCACAGCCACAATGGATAGAAACCTTTAGATAAATGGTGAAGTGAAACATCAGGCTCAGAATTTCATCTGAAAATAGCAAGGCAGGGCATAACTCAAGCTGTAGAATACAGTTGAATATCAGGTATTGCTGGTGATGATCAAAATGTACATGAGAAGTGAAGGTGAGGAAAAGCTGATCAGGAGACAGTATTAATAAATTTGTGGGATCAATAGCCAGGCAGAATCAAATTGTAGACAAGTTGTCTATTATAATGTATAGACTGGTTATTTTTTATAGGTATATGCAGATTTTTAGATATACAGTCCTGTGCAAAGGTCTCAGGCAGAGCTAACATGCCTACGACTTTTGTACAGTATTATATATTGGTTAAAATAGGAAGGTGGTTGGGAAACGGAAATAAGAGTTCTTCGCTTTATGTCAGGTTAGTAGTGTTAAGTGTTATTTAGTAACTGGAAAGACATAATGTATAATACTGTGTAAAAGCCTTGGGCATAGTACTGTATGTTTAGGCAGGGCCTGTAGTATTTGTCCAGGATAAAGAAGTGGAAAATCATTGCAGATACTACCCACCCAGAAAATTGCCTTTTTCAAAAGTTCCTTCTGGAAAGCACTATAGAGCTATTATAACAAAAACTTTACACCATCTTAATAGTTCTCCCCTCACCCCCAAGCAGTTCATCTGATCAACTGTTCCAGTTAGCCCCCTGCAACCCCCTCTATCTGCACTGCACTGCAAACTGCTTTTTATAATGCAATTTATAAAGACATAGAAACATAGAAATCTACCGCACATTACAGGCCCACAATGTTATGTCGACCATGTAACCTACTCTAGAAACTGCCTAGAGTTACCCTACCGCATAGCCCTCTATTTTGCTAAGCTCCATGTACCTATCTAAGAGTCTCTTAAAAGACACGATTGATTCTGCCTCTAAATGCTTGCATTTATAAACATTTCATTCCATATCTGTACTTCTAACATTTTTATAGTTCAGAGGAGGTTCATGAGAATGATTCCAGGATGAAAGGGTTAATGCCTGAGGAGCTTTTGGGATGGCTCTGGGCCTGTACTTGCAGGAGTCTAGAAGAATGGGGGAGGGGCAATATCATTGAATATAGGAAAGTCTGGATAGAGTGGATGTGGAGAGGATATTTGCTATGGTGGGGGAGACAGGGAGCCAAGGGAACAGCCTCCAAATAGAGGGACATCCATTTGGAAGAGAGATGAGGAGGAATTTCTTTAGCCAGAGGGTGACGAATCTGTAGAATTCAGACGGCTGTGGTGGCCAAGTCATTGGGTATATTTAAAGCAGAGGTTGACAGGTTCTTGATTAGTCAGGGCATCAAAGGTTATGGGGGGAAGGAATGAAAGTGGGTTTATGAGGGATAATATATCAGCCATGATGGAATGGAAGAGCAGACACAATGGGCCAAGTGGCCTCATTCTGCTCCTATGCCCTTTAGTCTTCTGTATAATTCATTATTCTTTATAATTAATGAATATTGTTGTCTTTTGTTGCATCTCTCACTAACACTCCACACCAAATTCTTAATACATGTAGATGTAGATGATGAATAGGGTTGACCCTTAATCCTTTTGTATAATTCTTCCTTTGCTTTGATAGGTGATACATAGAGGGCAGATCAGGTTGAAACATGTGAAACAGGTAAACTGCTTTATCGTGCATTCCTCTGGAATTTTGCTGTTTGTGTTCCATTTCCCACCAGCTTCCCATGTTTAGTCCCATCTGGTCAATGCTTCCTTTTTAAAATCCTCATCCCTGCTTCCACGTTCTTCTATCACTCCCTCCCTCCCTTTCTCTGTAACCTCCCTGAGTTATACAAAGCTTTGAAATCTATTGTATGCTCAGTTTTAGTTCATCTACATTTTGTTTTAATTGTTAAAGATGAAAGGTGAAATATTTAACCCTAACCCAAACCCATACGTCTTTGGAATATGTGGGAGGAAACCAGAGCATTCTGAGGAAATTCAAGATTCGAGTACCTTTATTATCAATGAATGTATAAATTATACACCTTGAGATTTGTTTGTAGTCACAAAGCAAGAAACCCAAAAGAACCTAATTAAAGGAAAAATAAATAAAAGACCAACACTCGATGTGCAAGGGAAAAGGAAATAAAACACAAATCGGGCCATCAATTGAAGCAAACAACACCACACTGAACCAAAATTGAGTACTCAGGTCTGAACCCCAGAGCAGCCCAGAGTAGGCCCAAAGCCTCACTTATCAGGCTACTGAGAGAGGAGTGAAAGAGCAATCCCAACATCCTGTCTTTTCAGTCTATCTGGGCTGACATTTAAATTAACGAAACAGTGAAACTGTGAAAGGCTCTGGCACCCTGGAGAGAGGAGTGAACATTGCAGAGAGTGAACGAAATTGGCTCTAGCCTCCAATCTGAGCTCTATGAGACCCTCCAGATGTCTCTTACAAGACCCTATTGTATCCACCTCCACCACTGTCGCCGGCAGTCCATTCCATGCACTCACCACTCTCTGCATAAAAAACTTACACCTGACATCCCCTCTGTACCTAAATCCAAGCACCCTAAAACTGTGCTCTCTCGTGCTTTGGGGGAAAAATCCTCTAACTATCCACACGATCAATGCCTCTCATCATCTTATACACCTCTATCAGGTCACCTCTTATCCTCCGTCACTCCAAGGAAAAAGGTTGAGTTCACTCAACCTATTCTCAAAAGGCATGCTCCCCAATCCAGGAAACATCCTTGTCAAGCCACACACACAAAAAATGCTGGTGAACGCAGCAGGCCAGGCAGCATCTATAGGAAGAGGTACAGTCGACGTTTCGGGCCAGGAACATCCTTGTATATCTCCTCTGCACACTTTCTATGGTTTCCACATCCTTCCTATAGTGAGGCAACCAGAACCGAGCACAGTACTCTAAGTGGGGTCTGACCAGGGTCCTATGTAGCTGCAACAATACCTCTCAGCTCCTAAACTCAGTCCCATGATTGATGAAGGCCAATGCACCGTATGCCTTCTTAACCACAGAGTCAACCTGCACAGCAGCTTTGAGTGTCCTATGGACTCGGACCCCACAATCCCTCTGATCATCCACACCGCCACGAGTCTTACCGTTAATACTATATTCTGTCATATTTGACCTACCAAAATGAACCACCTCACACTTATCTGGGTTGAACTCCATCTGCCACTTCTCAGCCCAGTTTTGCATCCTATTGATGTCCCACCTCTGACAGCCCTCCACACTATCCACAACACACCCAACCTTTGTATCATTAGCAAATTTACTAACCCATCCCTCCACTTCTTCATCCAGGTCATTTATAAAAATTGCGAAGAGTAGGGGTCCCAGAACAGATCCCTGAGGCACACCCCTGGTGACCGACCTCCATGCAGAATATGACCCGTCTACAACTACTGTTTGCCTTCTGTGGACAAGCCAGTTCTGGATCCACGAAGCAATGTTCCCTTGGATCCCATGCCTCTTTACTTTCTCAATAAGCCTTGTATGGGGTACCTTGTCAAATGCCTTGCTGTAATCCATATACACTACATCTACTGCTCTACCTTCATCAATGTGTTTAGTCACATCCTCAACAAATTCAATCAGGATCATAAGGCACAACTTGCCTTTGACAAAGCCATACAGAATATTCCTAAGCATATTATGCCTCTCCAAATGTTCATAAATCCTGCCTCTCAGGATCTTCTCCATCAACTTACCAACCACTGAAGTAAGACTCACTGGTCTATAATTTTCTGGGCTATCTCTACTCCCTTTCTTGATGTAAATCCAAGAAACACAATAGAATCAATGAGAGGGCAAACAACAATGTGTAAAAGACTTCAAACTGTGCAAATGCAAAAGAAAAGGAAAAAAGAAATAATAATAATAATAATAATAGTAAATAATAAAAGCAATAAGTATCGAGAACATGAGATGAAGAGTCCTTGAAAGTGAGTCCATAGGCTGTGCGAACAGTTCAGTGATGGAGGGTATAAACTTGTGTGAAGTTATCCTCTCTGTTTCAGGAGCCTGATGGATAAGGGGTAATTACTGTTCCTGAGCCTGGTGGTGTGGGTCCTGAGGCTCCTGTAGATTCTTCCTGGTGTCAGTAGTGAGAAGAGAGCATGTTCTGTTTGGTGGAGTTCCTTGATAATGGATGCACTCTGTGTAGGTTTGCTCAACTGTGGGGAGGGCTTCACCTGAGATTGTTACAGAAACCTGTCCTGGGCTATTAATCAGGTGGTTCCCTGCTCCTCCAAAATTTTTCGTGAATTGCCATGAATTTGGCTGGTCCTGATCCTTTAGACCAAAGTCTGTGTCGTGACGTATTTTGGTTGCATACACAAGCCAGAGAAAAAACCCCGCCCACAAAACTGTGAAGTAAATCTAAGACAGATGGCAGAGCCACATGCCTGGGCTTTGCCACCTGTCAGATCTGTCAGGCCTGTAGACTGCCTCTGAAGTCTCTGACATCCAAGATACTTCTAAATAATTGAAAGCATTATCGCATACACAAATCTTTAACAAAATGGTAACTTATTTCATTCAAATTTTCTTCTTTACAGCTATAAAGCCTGCAGTGAAGTGAGAAGGCTCAGGGATCCTGTGGTCATTCTAGGCCCAAATTTGAGAATCGCAAAGCCCTCTGGGTAAACAGATTTCTCCTTATCTCTGTTTTGCTATCTGGCTAGCTATCCTGAGACAAAATTCCTTAGCTCTTTACTCTCCAGCCCGAGAGAAGATGTTTTCACCATATGTTCATCCCCTTCTTTGAATCTGAAAAGTCTCATATCTCATTCTCCCAAATTCCGGTGATGAGAAGTTAAACCTGTTCAACCTCCCTTCATAAAACAACCCATTGTTTCCACCAATATATCTGTTCCATCTAAACTCTGAGGTAATTAATAAAAGCTTTTGAGAAGGTGCAGAGCAGATTTACCAGGACACTGTCTGGATTATAGAGCATGATTATGTGGAAAGATTGTGCAAGCTTGGGCCTTTCTCTTTGGAATGAGAGGTGACTTGGTAGAGATGCACAAGATGAATAAAAGTCATAGATTGAGTGAACACCCAGAGACTTTATCCCTGGGTGGAAATACCTAATACCAGGAGAAATAATTTTAAGGTGATTGGAGGGCTCTCAGAGGTAAATTCTTTATGCAGAGAGTGGTGGGTGCATGGAATGTTCAGCCAGAGGTGATGGTCGAGACAAACACACTAGGGTCACTTAAGGGACTCTTAGATAAAAGAAAATGGAGAGTTATGTGGGAGGGATGTGTTCGACTGATTTTAGAGTAGGTCACAGTGTTGGCACAACATCGTAGGCTGAATGGCCTGTATAATGCTATAGTGTTCTAGACCTACATTCTAATAAAATGATTAGAATAACTGTTCTTTGAAGTGAAACCAATAGACTAATTTCTATTTTCCCCTATTTGTCCTCCCAGACAAGCTCAAAGTCAAAGTTGAGTTTATTGCCTTATGCACAGGTATATGTTTATTTGCTGCAGGTAGCGTAGTGGTTAGCACAAAACTATTTCTGCTCAGTGCATCTGTGATGGAGAGCACTCAGCAAACGTGCATTCACATACATGCAAGCATTGCTTTGTTACTCTGCTGTCATTGTGCTGCTGAGTGTACGCACCTCAATGTCTTCCCCGGTACATTCTCAGAATCGGTTCTGAACTGAGCTGATGCATTCAGGATGACTTTATTGTGCTTTCTTTAGTAATGGTGATGTGTACACATTGTCTGTATCATGTGTTTAATAGTTCAATAGTTCCATTTAATGTCAGAGAAATATACAACCTGAAATTCCTTTACTTCGCAGACATCCACAAAAACAGAAGAGTGTCCTAGAGAACGAGTGACAGTAAAAACATTAGAACCCCAAAGCGCCTCCTACTCCCCCCTCCCACTCACAAGCAGCAGTCAAAGCAATGGCCCTCACCCCTTACTTCAGCAAAAAGAGCATCCACCCACCAAGCAAGCAATATAAAAGCCCCCAAATAAGACCATGAACTGCAGTATAGCAAAAACGGATCATTCTCCCCAACAGTTTGATATACCACAGGCTCTCTCTCGCTCCCTCTCTCTCTCTGTCTCTCTCTCTGTCTCCCCCCCCCACCAACAAACAAAGGAACAGAGGTGCCACACTTCCACAGCAATAGTGGAGAAATAACAAAATAACTGGCTGACTTGCAATCATAAACTCTGCTGCGCCATTTTTTTTCCAAGTTCTCTGACCGGAGAACCAGCAACAAACTCTCCTTCACCAACGACAGCGAGAGAGGGTGCTCACAATTCGTTGAGTACAGAGCCCCTGACAGCCGATTCCACTGTTCCCGATGCTCCATTCTCTCCCACGAAGCTTCACTCAGCGGCTCCATCAGAGAGTCAGCTCTTCCACAGGGCCGCAAAACCTCAGAACCCCGAAGGCACGCTCATCTTCCAGGCCGCGTCCTTGGGCAATCGAAAAGCTGCTGTTTGTGAGCCACCAGCAGCGGATCCCATCGTCACAAAGAACCGAAGTCTGAGTGTAACTCAGGGTCTCGGACAGAACCCATCCACCTTGAAAAGGTAAAAGAGGGACATTAAAGGTAGAAATTTAGCTGTTTCCACAGATGAACTCTAAAGAGTTACTGTTAAACGTCATTGTAGTTCCAAAGGGAGATACTGTACTTCTGTTTATTTTGTAATATGATTGTAATTCCATTGTGGAGTGCATCATATTCTGATTCATGTGTAGCCTCAAGTTAACTTTGTTGGTTGTTAAAGATGGCTTTCATAGCAGTCATAGAGTCCATTCTCACGTACGGACGTGAGACGTGGACACTCACCAGGACGATGCGAAAGTCTCTAGATGGTTGCTATACATGAATGCTCCAGATGGCTCTTGATGGGAGTTGGCAACAGCACATGACGAACGTCGAGCTCTGTAACAACCTACCGATGCTCACCACTAAAATCGAGGCGAGAAGACTGCAACTAGCAGGGCACTGTCTACGCCACCCCGAGCTACCTGCCAGCCTAGTCATCATATGGGAGCCCAAGCACGGGAGGATGAACCCTGGGCACCCTCCCAAGACTATGGTCAACACGCTCCTAGAAGACAGCAGTGCGGCTAATGTAGATGAACTGACCACACTGATGAGGGAGAGGGAGAAGTGGAGAGTCCGTCATCGTGCCCAGCGCCGGCCCCCTAGGCCTGAGTCGACGTAGTAGTAGTAGTTCTAATGTTACAGAAAGGGCTAATCAATTGCCCTGCCCTCAGTGAGGGAGAGATAGGAGCTGCCAGGAGCTCACTCTGCACATGAATAAGTACAGAGCTGTCACTGTGCTTTTTGGTAGTTGACTTTTGGTAAATATTGGCAGTTTTCTTTTCACTATTTTCACTACTTTTTGTCAGTGTTTTTAGTCACACCAAATAAACACCTTTGCATGAAAGCGTGAACGACTCCTGCCACTTTTTCTTTGGTCATAATCCATGTATGTAACGGGATCAGAGTTCGGACTTCAATCCTGATATCCTCTGTAAGGACTGTGTATGGCCTCCCTGTGGAATATGTGGATTTTCTTCAGGTGCTCCGGTTTCCTCCCACAGAACAATGATATAGCAGTTAGTAAGTTAACAGGTCATTGTAAATTGTCCTGTGATCAGACTAGTGTTAAATCCATGGGTGGCGCGGGTCAATGGACGAGAAGGGTCTGTTCCTCGCTGTATCTCAGTAAACAAATAAAGCACCACAGGTACATAACATTTAAGACTCAACATTCACAAGGTATACTAGGGACAGAAAATATTTTTTTATTGTTATCTGAACAGGGGTACCAACAAAGGTTGTGTAACAGATCGAGATATAAATGCCACTCTTCAAAATAAAATTTTCTTTCACCCCTTGGGGAGTAAACTGCTAGAACAAATTATCCACCTCAGAAAGTCAGTCAGTGTTGGAAAATGAAATTAAATCCAATTGTGTGCAATGTACCAGAATGCATTTATGTTAAATTGGTTAACACCTTTGTTAAAATAATAGACAAAGTAATTGCATGCAAAAGTGTTAAAGCATTCATATGCTAATACCCAGCACTGTAGTTTCAAAGCTTGAGTGTGAAAAAAATTTTCCCTGCAAGTGCATTTACAAAATAAGGGCCTTTATACCAAAAAAGTCAGATGCATTTAACCATTGTAAGACAGAAATGTGGCCCCAACTGTTTAAACTGAAAATATTCATGTTTTAAATGCTTTCTTGGTAGCAATGAAATATGAAAGTTCAACACATATTCCCACCCTCAGCTGACACTTTATTAAGTACTCCTGTACACCTGCTTATTAATGCAAATATCTAATCAGCCAATCAACTCAATGCATAAAAGCATGTAGACATGGTCAAAGAGGATCTGTTGGTTTTCAGACCAAACTTCAGAATGGGGAAGAAATGTGATCTAAATGTCTTTGACCAAAAGTTAATTTATTATCAAAGCATGTATCTGTATACAATTCTGAAACTTGTCTTCTCCAGATAGCCATGAAACAAAGAAAGAGTATGAAACTCGTTCATAGAGAAACATCAAACCCACCCCGCCCTGCACAAAAGGGAACAGCATCCTGATTATCAACCTCCAAATCCCTCCACCACAGAAACATTGACCCCCAAAAAACAACCCCTCTCATGCACAAAAACACTAACAGAACAAAACAGAACACCAATCCCCCAAACACCCTCCCCTTGCACAACAAAATGGAAAAGGATCAGGTGATAAAAAAAACACAGAATATAAAAACCACATCTGAAAAAGTCCACAGCCCATAGACGCAATAGTCTAATTCATAAACACAGAACCATGATACAACCAAAACTCATTGAAAGAGAGGGACACCACACAAGGCAGAGAGGCCTACACTCCTGCCACAGTGAGACGCAAAGCAATAGGCCTCTCACAGAATCCTTCCTGGCAGCGATCGAAAGGCAGGCAGTCAGCACTGAACTCTCGCTCTTTTTCAGCATTCCCCTCGATGTCTCATTCTTCTTCGAAGCTTTAATCTGCCAAAATGGAGTTGACCATTAGCTCACACCTTGTTTCAAAGTTTCCTTGCATCGAGGCATCAAAGTATGTGCTCACTGCCTGGAATCTTCTTGGAACAGCAAAGCATTGGATTTCTCAAACAATCTTCAAACTGTAAATCATAGGCTCTAATAGTCCTAGGAACACATTTAAGGTGAAAAACAGACATAAAAGAAGTAAACAGACATTTTCATGAGCTATCTGGAAGATGTTGACCAAGGGAGCATTGTATACTGCCGCCAACTTGACAGGAAGATTTTTGGAATGATTGTTGGTGCCAGAGGGGGTGATGTGAGTAGCTCAGAAACTACTGATGCCCTGGGATTTTCATGCACAACAGTCTCTAGAGTTTACAGAGAATAGTGTGAAAACAAAAAAGAACATCGAGCAAGCGGCAGTTCTGTGGGCAAAAATGCCTTGTTAATGAGAGAGGTCAATGACAAGGCCAGACTGTTCAAGCTGACATGAAGGTGACAGCAACTCAAATAACCATGTGTTACCACGGTGGTGTGCAGAAGAGCAAATCTGAATGCACAACACGTTGAACCTTGAAGTGGATGTTCCACGACAGCAGAAAACCCTGAACATACACTCAGTGGCCACTTTATTAGGTACTGAATATAGTGGCCACTGGCTGGTGGCGTAGTGGCATCAGCGCCGGACTTCGGAGCGAAGGCTCCCGAGTTCAAACCCAGCCGGCTCCCCAGGCACGCTTTCCATCCGTGCTGGGTTGAGCGTCGAGCTAGCAACTCGACCTCGTAAAAAAGAAATTGCCTGCTACAGAAACATCAACAGAAAAAAGTTGATGGCCTATACTCTCTTGTGAGTTTATAAGGCAATTTCCTTTTTCCTTTCATAAAGTGGCCACTGAGGATAGTTTTCAAAGCCTTAACTTGAAAATTAATTTGATCATCTCACCATTCCTGATTTTTCTTGTACGCTTGACCATTGTAGCATAATGAATACACTTCTGTGAGCTTATGTCAACAAGAAAACATGTTTCAGAAGTAAATAGATATATTGAGAAATAAACAAAGCTGTAATGATTTTTTATCTGACTGAAGTATTCAGATATTGGACAAAAATATTGATAAAAGCATCACACACAAAAAGCTGGAGGAACTCAGGAGGTCAGGTAGCATCTCTGGAGCGGAATAAATTGTTGGCATTTCAGGCCAAAACCCTTCTTGGAATGTCAGGATAAATTTAGTGCTTATAAAATTGAAAAGATTTGCAGACACGGCACTAGAACATTATCCCCTGTTTTGTCATTGAGAATAAATATTATATATGGTTACCACTGGTGCAATGATATAGAAAAGGGCCATTCCGTGAAAAATGTTTGTCTTTGTCTTTGTCTTGGTCAATCAGATATTAATGAAACTAAATTAACCCAACCGGTTGAGGACTGGCCACTCAGGGGTAACGCATGCAAGGTGCTGGAGGAATAATCTCTTCTCAGTCATTCCAGCCGGGCACACGTATCAGTACATAGGAGTGAGCGTGAAAATCTGGCTGAGTCACAGCACAGCATCAACCTCTCACTCAATGTCAGCAAGATCAAGGAGCTGATTATTGACTTCAGAAGAAGGAAACCAGAGATCCATAAGTCAGTCCACAATGGAGGGTCAGAAGTGGAGAGCGTTATTAACTTTAAATTCCTCAGTCTTATTTCTGAGGATCTGTGCTGGGCCCAGCACATAAATGCAATTACAAACAAAGCACGACAATGCCTCTATTTTCTCAGGAGTTTACAGAGATTCGGCATGTCATGTAGTGAAGAGTATATTGACTGCATCACAGCTTGGTATAGAAACACCAATGCCCTTGAATGGAAAATCATACAACAAAGTTGTGGATATGGCCCAGTACATCACGGCAAAGCCCATCCCACCATTGAGCACACCTACATGGAGCATTGTGGCAGGAAAGCAGGGACCTCCGTCACCCAGGTCAAACTCTCTTCTCATATTTCCATCAGGGTGAAGATACAGGAGCCTCAGGACTCACAACACCAGGTTCAGGAACAGTTATTACCCCTCAACCATTGGATTCTTGAATCAAACTTCACTCAACTTCACTTGACCCATCACTGGACTCTTCCTACAACCAATGGAATCACTTTCAAGGAATCTTCCTTTCTTGTTCTCAATATTTATTGCTTATTTATTTATGATTATTATTTCTTTATTTTTATATTTGCACAGTTTTTTGTCTTTTGTACACTGGTTGAACACCCAAGTAGGCGTGGTCTTTCATTGATTCTATTATGGTTATTATTCTATTATGGATTTATGAGTATGCCCACAAGAAAATGAATCTCAGGGCTGTATATGGTGACATATATGTACTTTAATAACAACCTTACTTTGAACTTTGAACCAACATTCAAAACTCTCCTGCATAGCCTGTGGGGCAAACATTGAAAATATTTATTATGTATTTACCAATAAATACAGCCAGAAAAATAATTATGAAGAAATCTCACTTTCCCTCTCAAATAAACATTCTTGACTTCTTCAGAGTTCAACATCATACATGAAGCAGGCAAATTATGAGGTAATTTGCTTTCAACAGTTGTTACACTATCATTAATAATCATGAATGCAATAAATAACAACAATGGAATTTGTTCCTAAGAGATATATGACTGCAAATTGCAGCCACAAATCAGCAAGTACACAGAAGTGTCATTACCCTGGTGTATACAGCACTGATTTAACACCATTCGACTGTAGTCTTCTTTGGGTAGTTCACCCTAATTAGCTTTGTGCATACCTTTGGGATCACCAGTGTAAGGTTTGACATTGAAGCCTGACTCATCTAATACAGGCAGGTAGGAGAATATTCGTAGTATACTTATAATTGCAAAATATGCGTTTGAGCAGCAACACTACTTTGTCTCATACAATAAAAATAAACTCAGATTTCCATTTGTCTAATAACTAGATTTTATATTTTGAGATTAATTTCATAGCATGTATTAAATGTTGGTCATTTAAATCATGGAAATTATGATCAATTTCTACAGATAATGTAGTAATGCGATCACTCAAGTCCAGTATGATGTTCTCCTAAGGGGTTGTCTGTTGGTGGGTCCTCAGGTGGCCGTAGAGGCTGGTCCAGGATTCACATATTCTGCCCTTAATAGAGAATGCTTATGGGCGACTCTTTTAATGTGTGGAGGCTAACGCACAGGCAGCCACCATATAGTTCTTGACAGATCGGTGTCAGGGTCCAGTGGCGTGGAGTGCAAGGCAACAAGAGACCCTTCACTGCTGCAGGCTTCCTCCATCTTCACTGCTGTTATGTCAGTACAGGTTGAAGGACTAGAGGGGCCTTTTCTATGGTGTATTACTAAATAAATTAGTAAAAAGTTTATCGAGGATGAAACTTTCAAAGTAATTGCATTTTCCTCATTTGATATTCTGATAACTCTGCTCCATTGTCTTATGGACTATTCACAGTAGTTTAACGATATTACTGCTGAATAGCATTCGTGCCTCGTGGCTACATCAGGAGTCTCGGACTGTGTGACTGTATGACATTGGAATGTGTGGCGACACTTGTAGGCTGCCCCCAGCACATCCTTGGTAGGGGAAACAATACATTTCACTGTTTGTTTTGACGAATGCATAAAAAATAAATCTGACGCTGAACCTGAGCTGAAGAATCATTCAGTCATTGAGATATAGGCTTGTACTGTTGAGTAACAGGTCCCTGCCCAAAAGCTCTAATCCCACTTGCCTGGATTAGCCCATATCCCCCAATGCCGTGTGTATTAAGTGTCTGTCTAAAACCCTCTTTAAAGAAATAATTGTTTCTGATCCATTAATCACAAAACATTGGAACAGAGTAAGTCTGCTCCACTATCATCGCTGATTTAGTATCCCCCTCAACACCAGTCTCTTGCCTTCTTCCCGTAACATTTGACATCCTTACCTATCAACCTCTGCTTTAAATATACCCAATGACTTGGCCTCTAGGGCTGTCTATGGCAATGAATTCCACAGATTCGCCACCCTCTGGCTAAAAAAAGTTCTTCCTCATCTCTGTTGTGAAGTGACATCCTTGTATTCTAAGTGTGTGTGTACTGGTCCGAGATCGCCCCAACTATGGGGAATATCCTCTCCACATCCACTCTATCCATCCAGACCTTTCAATATTCAACAGTTTCAATGAAATCCCCCCTCATTCTTCTACAGTCCAACAAGTACATATCCAGAGCCATTAAGCAATCCTCTGATGTTAATCCTTTCAGAATCAGAATCAGAGTCCTTTATTATCGCCAAGTATGTGGACACATACAGGGAATTTGATGCCGATTTCCCTGAGCTCTTGCTGTACAGAATCAAAAAGCAAACAAAACAATAGTGCAAATAATCGTGAACTATTTACAATGAGGTATACCTGTGTATGTACAGGTGGACTTGGTTTATAATAGACTAAAATTCAAGTGTTCATAAGACTGATGGTATACGGAAAGAAACTGTTCTTGTACCTATTTGTCCTGGCATACAGTGATCTAAAGCGCCTACCAGAAGGAAGGAGTTGGAACAGGTGATGTCCAGGTTGTGATGGGTTCATTCCTGTGAACCTCCCCTGAACCCTCTCCAATGCCAGCTCACCCTTTCTTTGATGTTGGGCCCAAATTGCTCACAGCCATCTCCTCTGGCCGCACATTACAGGTCTAATCCACTCTCTGTGTAAAAGCATTACTCTTCATATTATGCTTTCTAACTCCAAAACATAAAACTAATTGAAAAGAAAACAAGGGAGTCAGGTGATAGCAAGTGAATGTTCATTTTTTTACTTTAAGTGAGGTGTGCACGTATGACGTGGTGGTGTAATGACGTATGCCTTTTACGTTCTTTTACGTTTAACCCACAATGAATTATATAAACAACAAAGAATGCTCAAACTATACATTTACAATATTACTCAAATATTACTGAAATATTAGAAACACATTTCAGATTCCCTTTATGACTCCTTCCTCTTATGTTTTTGATGCAATGGATGAAGGTACATATTGTATAAAATAAACAATATTACAGGGGATGAAGGAGAAGGACAGTGTGACAACCCAGTGCAATGTATTAGAAAAAAATATGCCTGGCAGAGTATTTCCCCCACACTCTCTCTCTCTCTCTCTCTCTCTCTCTATCTGTCTCTCTCTCTCTCTCTCTATCTCTATCTATCTCTCTCTCTCTATCTCTCTCTCTCTCTATATATATATATATATATCTCTCTCTATCTCTATCTCTCTCTCTCTCTCTCTATCTCTATCTCTATCTATCTCTCTCTCTCTTTCTCTCTCTGCCCCCAATTATTTTAAGTGGCTTTTACCACTGTCAGAGCTTTATTGAACTGCCACTTTGGAGAGCTACAGTATATTCCTCTCTGCTTCCAGACCTGTAGGCATGATCCTTTGCAGATCTGAGAGTCCTCAAATCCTTGGTGAACTTCAGCTTCCTGTTGCTCAATCTCATAATGATGTTCTTTTGGGAAGACATACATCTTGTCAGAAAGATATGTAGGATGTTACTGCATCAGCATGTTCATCTATACTGCTACACCAACCATCCATGGCCTTCCAATTCATGGAGCCTGAGCAATCTGTCAGACTTCTAGCAACTCAGGGGTTCATCCCCTTCTGATGGTCTAAATTTCCTGGGGTCCACGGACCCCTCAGTTAACGTTCAGGCTCCATGGCATAAAAAAGGTTGAGAACCCCTGGTTCATACTGTTCCAATTTCTGTTTATAGCTGGGAACAAGCATAGTTATGGCATGGTCAGAGCTGCCAAGGAGTGCCCAGGGGAAATGGCAGAATATCCTTTTAGAGCTGGTATAGAAGTAGTCCAAGGTTCTGTCCTCACATGTCGGGCAGCCAATCATCTGGTGGTATTTGGGCCAATCATGTTTCATGTTACAATAGTAAAAATCTCCCATAATGCAAATGGCAGTATTGGGAAATTTATTCTCCAAATCATAAATGATATCAACTCCCAGGCCACACTTCAATTAGAAGTGTGAATGCCTTACGAAACAACAACAACAAATGTTATCAGCCAACAGCCATTGCACAGATTGAGCATTCGTGAGAGGTGGGGGAATGTAAGTACTGGCCAGGATTACAGAGTGAAATTTGCTGGGTAGGGGAATGGTTTACAATGAATGAAAAGAGACACTAAGTCAGCAAAGAAAAAAGGAGGAATGACAGACATGTCCCTGCACCATCTGTTATTTATAAACATCAACAAGCCACCAGCACGTGACCTGCCACATGGTGTGCAGTCTGATCCACTCTGAATAACTGGTCAATGTTCCCTCGAACGTGTGCACTTTTCTTTTGCTGCAAACATACGAAGGAATCTAAACTTGCACTAAAGGTTGTCACCCTCTACCTCGTAGGCGTGAAGAAAAAGAAGAAGAAAGCCCATAACTCCAAGTGGAGTCATTGGGACGCCGTCGTGATGGCTTTTTCTTTTAGCATGCTTTCTTTTTTCTTTTACGAGGCCGAGTTGCTAGATCAACGCTCAACCCAGCACGGATGGAAAGCGTGCAAGGGAGCCGGCTGGATTCGAACTCGGGAGCCTTCACTCCGAAATCCGGCACTGATGCCACTACGCCACCAGCCGGCTACCTCATAGGCATGTTTAGTATATTTCACGATTGTACACAATCACATCTCCTTTTCTGGTTTTTGATGCGGGTGCTGTTGACAATGTAGAGTTTAGAATGATTTGTCTGCAGATTTTAGAACTGGCGTATTTATACTGTTTTAATTGAAGAAATATTGATTCACTATGTTGAATTCCAAAGAAGCAAAGGGCAAGAAGCGCAAAAGAACTGTTAGTTCATTTAAAGCAGAAAGGCTTAATGAAACAGTAGAAACTACAAATCAGAAGCTCATGAGGTCAGGAACGTGCAGCTACAAGAAATATTTATGTACAATACAGAAACTGCTGTTACTTGTGTGCATTGTCATGACGCAAAAGTTGCTAGAGAATTTGCAAGTGGGAAGAAATGGAGTGATAGCTTGACTTTTTAAAGGGTCATTTAGCAAGCAAATCACATATGGATGGTGTGCAAAAGCTCTGGTGAGAAAATCCTTCATTACCCGCTACAGGCTGCTATGTATGTTTTGTGAGCATGTAGCTGAACAAGAGCGAAAATGATCAAACCCAGAGGAGATGAAAGTTCTTATTGACAGTGTTTTGCTAGCTGTTAAAATGAATACCTCTATGTATAAAATTCACTGTGCAAATGTTGCTATCACCCGCAAAAGATTGCACAGCACAAGATCTTTGTGCACACTGGTCATTACAAATTAGAGGGAACATTGTAACGGGTATCCTGGTATTTATTCAAAGTTGTCTGTCTTGTACGAGTTAAGTCACATTTCAACAGAACAAAAGGCAGATGTACAGGCATAATCCTTGTTGGTCCTGATGACTAGCACCAACTCGACCATCCTATTTGTAAGAGAGCAGACATTTGAAGGGCAGATTTCCAGGAGGGCAGTAGGGAAGCCTCTGTTTCTTCAGCGTACCAAGGCACCTCCCTGTTTACCTCTATACGTCTTGGAAATGTGGGTTTTCAGGCCAGTTTCATTGCTGTCAGTTGCAAGAACCTTTAGTAGTAAATCCTCTATATAACAGAAAAATTCAGGGAATAAATCTGATGGCGCTAAATCCCTTCTATTCACGAGCAAAAGTAATCCTTAAGTTCAATGAAAAACAAATATTTAACTGCACAACATGAACAAGAATGGGAGCACCTAAAACGGTGGCAGCTAGTCCAGAGTTAGGTGCCACTGGAAGACCATAGCCCATAAGACATAGGAGCAGAATTAGGCCATTTGACCCATCAAATCTGCCCTGTTATTCTATCATAGCTAATTTATTATCCCACTCAAATCCATTTCCAGTCTTCTTCACATAATCTTCGACACCCTGACAAATTAAGAACCTATCGACCTCCACTTTAAATATACCCAATGACTTGGCCTCCACAGCTGTCTCTCTTTCCACAGATTTATCACCCTCTGGCTAAACAAATTTCTCCTCATTGCTGTTCTACGTGGACGTCTCTCTATTCTGAGGCTGGGTCCTATAGTCCATCACTCCCCTACTATAGGAAACATCCTCCTCTCCACAGCCACTCTATCTAGGCCTTTCAATATTTGGTAAATTTCAATGAGATCTCCCCTCATTCTTCTATTGCAGAAGGATGCTGTGTAGATAGCGTGTAATTACTTTAATTTGAAGCCATTAAAAATAATTGAAAGTCTTAAGGTGGAACAAGAAGCCAGAAGCAGAGAGAAACAATTAACAAGTATATTGTTTCATTAAAGAACTTATCCTTGCATGGAAACTTCTGAAGCTTTTTGGATATTGCTTTACCTTACCTAATGGGGTTTTGTGTGGATGGTGGCTGAACATCTGTCTGAGCTACTGGGCAGGCAAATCAGCTTTGCACATTTGCATGTGGGCAGTGCACAGTTATGTAGTGGTGAATGCAATCACTTCATAGCGTCTACGGCCACTGATCCGGGGTTCAATTGCCACCACTGTTTGTCAGGGGTTTGTATCTTCACCCCGAGTGGGTCTTCCCTGCCACAACAGTTTCCTCCTACATTCCAAAGATGTGTGGTTAGGCTTCGGGCTGGAAAGCTGTTGGCTACGCTGCCCCAAGCCCAACCCTTGCTGATTTGATTTGACACAGTCTATGCATTTCACTGTACACTATGATGTTTTAATGTACATGTGACAAATGAAGTTAATCTTTACCATGTCTACTTGAGCTGGCTGGCTGCAATGGGACTGCGACTTGAAGGTCGGATTTGCGAGTGATAACAAATCAGCCACGATGTAGGAGGTGGGGTGGGGATACGTTTCTACCAAAGGAGGTGTAAGGTACAGCTTCCCTCCGCTGGCCTGTAGGTCGCCCTTGGGCAAGGTGTAGCACCTGCTTAGACCCCCCCCCCCCAGCACCCTGGATCAGGGTCACGTGAAACTACGAGAGCAGGGGATGGATGGTCATACGAGCAGTTGGTGCATAGAGTATTGACAATGTCTGGGGTCACCCATCTTGTGAAGACATTGCCCAGAAGAAGGAAATGGCAAACCACTTCTGTAGGAAAATTTGCCAAGAACAATCACGGTCATGAACCCATGATCGCCCACATCTTACGGCACAGCACATAATGATCATGATGGAATGGCAGGGCAGACTTAATGAGTCCAATGGCCTAATTTTGCTCCTATGTCTTATGGTCTTATTGTCTTAATAAATCAGAAACAATTATTACTTTAAAGAGGCTTTCAGACAGATACTTAATAGACATGACATTGGGGGATTTGGGTCTAATCCAGGCAAAGAGAATGAAAACAGCTGGGCAAAGCAGCTGGCAGGGGTAGGATGGGCAGAAAGGCCTATTCCCTGACTCTGTGACTGCACAGGTTGAGTGATTCTTTAACTCAGATTCAGATTCAGATTTAAGAAAGGAAATAGAGGCCTCAACATAATGCCCCTTTTCATATGAAAGTTGGTTATTCTTGGAGTGAAATATGACTGCAGCCATTTCTGTGTCAATTCCACGGAGCATGTCTGGCCACAGTTTGTGCCAATGATACCATTTCTGTGTCCGGCGCACATGTGGAAACGTAATTCCTTGTGTTACACTCCTTTGCAGCATTGCCTAAGAAAACAGGTTATATTATTCAGATGAGCCACCTGTTTGCACTCAATCTCAGAAAACCTCTACATTTTAGTGACACCTTCAAAGTGCTGGAGGAACTCAGCAGGTCATGCAGCATCTATGGAGGGGAATGAATCACCGACCTACCGGTCCTCATCCAGAGATCAGCAATGGAAACCGGGGGCAGCTTAAGGTGCTGATTGTCAACATGTCAGAGGGTCTACCCGCCAGACATGTTGATACAATCATGTTGAAGGGTCGCCAGCAGCTATACTTCATTAGGAGTTCGAGGTGATTTGGTAAGTCACCAAAGACGCTCGCAGATTTCTATAGGTGCACCATGGAGAGCATCCTGACTGATTACATCACCGTCTGGAATAGAGACTCCAATGCACAAGCTTTTAAAAAACACAACAGAGTGTTGGTGACTCAGTCAGCTCATCATGGGCAATAGTCTCTCCACCATCTCCAAAAGACAGTGCCTCGAAAAGACAGGCCCTCACCATCCGGGACTTCTCATTACTAACATCAGGGAGGAGGTACAGGAACCTGAAGACACACACTCAACATTCAGAAAACAGCTTCTTCCCCTCTATCACCAGACTTCTGAATGGTCTATGAACTCATGGACACCACTTTACCACTTTGCTGTCTTTTTGCACTGTTTCTTTACTATATTTCTTATTGTAACTTATATTAATGTCTCATGTGTTGCACTGTGCTGCTGCCACAAAAAATAAACAAATTTCATGACCTTTGTGAGTGATGATCAACCTGATTCTGATCTGGGTCTCTATTGTGTACTGAGAGTGGGAAGGGGGTAGGGAGAGGGGAATCATGGTTGGAAAAGAGGAAGGGAGAGGGGAGGAAGAGGGAAGCACCAGAGAGACATTCTGTAATGATCAATAAACCAATTGTTTGGAATCAATGACCCTGCCTGGTGTCTCAGGGCAGGGTGTGTCTGCACCCTTGCCACTCCATGCCCCTGGCACTCCTTCTCTGCCACTTGTCCCACACCCCTCCCACACTGTTTCACCCTCGCCATTCCCAACCTAGTTTGCTCCCACCAGATCTACAAACTCATTCTCTGACAGATACGGTATTGTACAAAAGTCTTAAGCACCCTAGCTATATATATGTGTCTAAGACCGTTGCACAGCCCTGTAAATGTAATTGTTCAGTGAATTTTCTGGTTATTATGGTGCAGTTGATTCCGTATTTCCCTAGAAACTTCTTAGTTTTCAGTAGCAGGTGTCATAAGTTAATTGTTATCACTGCAATGTTGTTCTCTCTAGTCTGAGTGTGAGACATCCGTGTCTACTTTTTACTCTAGGCTTTTCTTCATTCTCTTGTCCCTTCTTCTTGTTCTTATGACATTTCATGAAATGACTGAAAGCGACAAGTTGATTTCCAAAGAATGTTTGGATCACAAAAGCATTAGGTCCAGCAGCAGTTCAGTGACATTTTGTTAATTACGCTGTCACAGGGCAAGAGTGTTCATCATCAAGGACCCCCACCATCCATGCCATGCTCTCCTCTCACTGCTGCCATCAGAAAGATGGCACAGGCACACCACCAGGATCAGGAACAGTTATTATCCCTCAACCATCAGGTTCTTGAACCAGAGGGGATAACTTCATTCAACTTCACTCACCCCATCACTCAACTGTTCCTACAAACTATGGATTCACTTTCAAGAACTCTTCATTTCACGTTCTCGATATGTATTGCCTATTTATTTATTATTATTGTTGATTTTTCTCTCTTCTTGTATTTGTATATTTTGTTGTTTCTGGCACATTGGTTGTCCATCCAGATGGGTGCAGACTTTCATTGGTTCTATTGTGTTTCTTGTTTTTACTGTGAATATCCACGAGAAAATGAATGTCAGGACATTATGGTGACATATACGTACTTTGATAACAAAATTACTTTGAAGTTTGAAACTTGAAGCCTGAACTTTGAACTTTAAATTAACTTTGAATTTTAAATTTGAATTTATGTGCAAGTTAAACATTTTCTTCATTTTCTGACAAATGAAGCCTTAAATATTATTCTTATTTAAAGTTGCATTTTAAGCTAAAGAGACCTTTATGATTTTCTCTGTAAACCAAGTTCTTCCAGAAAATATTAATGAAATGGTAAGAGAATGCAGAATTACGGGCGACTCCCTGGATGAAGTGACTTGTCAGCAGATATATCATGGCCACGTTAGGGAGTGAGTTAGATTATATGACGGAAAGGCTGGAGGAAGTATATATCCTACAGGGGCTGGGAACTGGCTTCCTTTTCTCACTTATCAATCATGTTAGTAGTTGCTGATCAAGCTCTTTATTAGTGGCAGACAGACACACACTCGGCTTTCGGAGAAGTAGTCCAACATCAAGCCATGGCCACTGGGATTTCTGGTGCCGGATTTTAGCCCAGACTCCCCTTCTGTTTAATATCTATAATATTGCAGATTGAAGAAAATTCCACAGAATATCTTGCACTGAGCTTCCATTTCTCCAAGCCCTTATTTATATTCAAATTAGCAGTTAATATTCCTAGGGCTGAAGATCCCTGTTGGGGTGTTCCCTGTCCAGAATATCTTGGAAATGTTCTGTTTCAAAAGAATTGAATTACTTGCCTTGCTCCAAGTACATTTGTGATCTATTCTGATGAAACTGTTACCTGTAGCATGACCTTTGGACCCCAGATTTATTTACTTACTTACTTACTTAAACCCATCGCCCCTACTGGGGCATCAACTGTCTACAGTAGCCTGCCAGAATCCTCTGTCCACGGCCAGTCTTTCACGTTGTCTCCAGGTGTGTCCTTCTCCTTGGTGTCAGATCCTTCCTCTCAAGGGTGAGGCCTTTGGAGCTTCCACTGGCGTTTCTGTAGCACTGATTTTAACAGGATAGGGTTGTTAGACCCATGCCGAACCCTCCTACTTGGGGCTATCTATGGTGGGGTTACCTCGGTTCTAAGATCATGTTGAATCTGAGATGAATATTCAGAGATCAGAGTAGGCTCAAGGTGACTAAAGTCAAAATCAAAGCATATATATGTCTCCATGTCACACTACCCACTATGCTACAGTGGCTCCCTGTATAAACAACTATAACTATACATTAACAAAATCTGACAAGCAACCAATGTGCAAAAGGAGACAAACTGCGCAAATAAAAAAAAATAATAGTGAGAACATGAGTTATCGAGTCCTCGAGAGTCAGAATTAGTGGAATCAGCTCAGAGTTGTGATGAATGAAGTTATCCACGTTTGTTCAGGAGCCTGATGGTTGTAGGGTAATAACTTGGTGGTGTGAGTCAGGAGCCTGATGGTTGTAGGGTAATAACTTGGTGGTGTGAGTCAGGAGCCTGATGGTTGTAGGGTAATAACTTGGTGGTGTGAGTCAGGAGCCTGATGGTTGTAGGGTAATAACTTGGTGGTGTGTGTCAGGAGCCTGATGGTTGTAGGGTAATAACTTGGTGGTGTGCGATCGAAGGCTCCTGTACCTCCTTCCCAATGGCAGTAGCCAGAAGAGACCATGGCCTAGCTAGTGGGGATTCTTGCTGACAGATGCTGCTTTCTTGTGGCAGTGCTCCTTATAAATGTGCTCAATGGTGGAGAGGGCTTTGGTTGTGATGGACTGGGCCATATCCACCCACCTTTTTTTTGATTTTCCATTCCTGGTCATTGGTGTTTCCATACCAGGGCATGGTGCAATCAGTCAGGATACTCTCCAATTTGCAACTATAGAAGTTTGTCAAAGTTTTAGATGACATGTCGAACTAATGCAAACTTTTATGGTAATTGAACTGTTGTTCCAGAAGATCTGCAGATTGCACATGACTTCCATCTCAATACATTTGGCAGATGTGACCACGCTCGAACTAATGTTTAAAAATACCTAGGAGAGTCTATCATGTTTGGACATCTGCACTGTATCAAAACAGGTAAAAAGACTACTGTTGATTGATAGGGTGGTTAAGAAGGCATATGACATGATTTCATGATTACTCGAGGCACTGAGTTCAAAAGTCAGGTAGTAATGTTGCTGCATTGTGAAACTCCAGTTAGGCCAGGCCAGAGTACTGCAGACAGTTCAGGTCACCCAATCATAGGAAGAATTTTGAGGCTTTAGAGAGGGTGCAGAAGATGTTTACTAGGATGCTGCCTGGATTAGAGAGCATATGCTAAAACTTGGGATGTTTTCTTTGGAGCGGTGGAGGCTAAGGGGAGATCTAATAGACAATAACACCATGAGTCATAGAGAGAGAAGACAGACAGTGTCTTTTTTCCAGCGTGACATGTCTAATACCCGAGGGCATGCACTTATGGTGAGGGGTTGATAATTTTAAAGGAGATGTGAGGGGCAAGCATTTTACAGAGAGAGTGTGGTGGGTGGGTGGCAGGTAAGACTTGTAGGAGTGGTCTCTGGTACCGCAGGAAGTGGTTCTGACTGCTTTCTTCCGGGCATGTTGACATCCTGAACAGTACATGGCAAGATGTTCGATCTTCTGATCTATTCCAGCCAACCAGACAAATCTTCAAGCCAGCACTTTCATTTTGGTCACGTCTAGATGATTGGCATATATCTCCTCCAACACTTTACATCTCAGATTGGATGGTACAAAACACTTAATCCCCACATAAGGCAACATCCATCAAGGGCAAGTTCATTCAGAATTGGAGTTTTGCTGCACATTCCAGCCATTTTAGGTGGCCATGTAGACCTAAAACAGTGTACGTTGTTTCTGGTTTCCCTTTGGATCATCTCTGCCAGAGCAGGGAGACTTTCAATTTCCATTAGGGAGAATACATCCAGAAAAGTGTCCTCTTTAGTAAATTTTTCAGGTATCTCTTTTTCCAAAGGCAAATGGGACAATTTATCAGCATTCCCACGAGTAGTTGTCCTCTTGAATTCCATTTTACAATTGTGTCCTCTGAGAAAGAGGGACCACTTCTGCATTTGTACTGCTGCAGTTAGGGCAACACCCTTCTGTGGATAGAAAATGGACACTGGTTATTGATGATCAGCAATGAGGGTAAACTCTCTCCCATACAGATATTAGTTAAAACGTTTTACACCCCAAACCACACTCAAGGCCTCTCTCTGAATATGTGCATTTTTTTTCTCTGCTGCGGTAACGGAGTGTGATGCAAAGACTGTGGGCTATTCACTTCCATCACGCATAACATGTTACATGACTGCACCTACCTAAACCATAAACCGAGGCATCACAGACAAGCGTCACTTGATAACATGGATTATGATGTGTCAGTACAGTGTCTTTTGTCACCATTTCCTTTACTTTTTGGGAACCCACCTCACACTGCTTTGTCCATTGCCATTACTGATATGGTTATATGGTTATATTTCTTCCTGATCTGTAGTAATGAGTTCAAGGGGTGAGCACAGTAGTCAGGTTTGGCAGGAACCTGTTATAGCAATTAACAAATCCTGAAAAAGTCTGCAACTTTTGACACATCCTTTGGATTCGGGCATACATTACTGCTTGAATTTTCTCAGCACACTTGTGTAATCATGTAACAGTAAGTAATGTTTGGTTTGAAGAATTCATGCTTGCTGCATCATGCCCTGAGCCCATAATCTGCTAACCTTTTTAACACTGTCTTTAGATTTTGAAAATGCTCTTTGTCATGTTTACCAGTAACAATAATGTCATCCAGGTAACACTGGGTGTATGGGCAGCCTTACAGCACCTGGTCCATAGGTTTCTGCAGAGTGCAGGTGCAGATGCTACTGCAAAAATAAACCTGTTATAGAGATAAAGCCCTTTGAAAGTACTTTTGGTGAGAAACATGTTGGAATCTTCTTCTATCTCCATCTGAAGGAAGGCCCCAGATAAGTCCACTTTGCTGAAGGATTTCCTTGAGAATGGTTTACAAGCATATCCTCTATCCTAGGCAGAGGGTATTGATCATGTTTCAGTATTGAGTTGATGGTGACACTAAAATCACCACAGATCCTGACAGACCCTTCCTTCTTTGTTACTGGGATCATTGGAGTTGCCCGTGGGCTCCACTCAACCTTGGAAAGAAATCCTTCTGCCTCCATGTGATCTAGTTCACGGCCTACTTTATTATGGATGGTATAAGTAACTGGATGGCATTTGTAAAACTTGGGTGTGGCATTGTCATTTAACATTATTTTACCCTTGATATGTTTGAGTTTTCAGCGCCATCTTTGAACACTGTTGTGACATCATCCTGAACCTTTCTTACTGCACATTCAGTTAACTCTGTTCCAGGGAATGTGGTGTGTAAGTGGTGAATGGATCTCCAATCAAGTTGTAGTTGTCTGAGTCAATCACAACCCCACAAGGCCGGCCCAACTGAGCCATTTTAACTGATTTTCCATTCACTTCTGTTGTCAGCCATATTGCTTGTCTATTGTTAGTTTTAACATTGTAAATCTTAAGGCTACTCAGTTCTGTGTCACTCTAATCATAATTAAATTTTTCATCAGTGGATAAGTGCTCTTTTTCTGGAGCCTGACTTTTTATCTCTTTCTCTTCCATGTGTAGTGTATTTATCTTTCTTTGCCTGACATGCTGTTTATATGTATCCTACTTTGTTGCATTTTCTGCAACTTTCAACTTTAAACCTCCCTTGGTCTGATATATGTGAACCCCTGCCACGGCAGTAACACAATTTGTTCAGCAGGGCAAGTTTCCATTGAGACGTTGCAATTTTGTTGACCCTCATTTACGTTCCCAAGTGTAAACCAATTGCACCTCCAGCTAATGTTTCCATTGATACAGCGATTTCAACTATTTCTTTAAATGTGAGTTGTGTTTCAGTTAAGACCTTTATCATTGCTTTCTTGTAAGATTCCACAAACTAAATGATCTCTCAGTGCATCATCAGCCCATCACTGAATTGAGGATGCTCAGACAACGTCTTCAATTCAGCCATGTATGTTGACATGGACTCCCCTTCCTTTTGATTTCACTTATGAAACCTAAAACGTTCTGCAGTCAACAATGGTTTCAGTTCTAAATATTGCTGCATTACTTTCATGATATCAGCAAAGCTAATTTTGGCTGGCTTCGTTGGAGTATTTAAACTTCTAAGCTAATGGTGTGCTCCTCCACCTATTACTCTCTGCAACACTGGCACACACTTTGTGTTGGCTGTTTATTGGCTTTAAAACACCGCTCAATTCACTTAGTATACATCAGCCAGTTACCTTTTGTGAAATTGAATGCATCTGTCTTTCTGATGTAGCCAGGCATTTCTGCTTGCTTTCTTTTTATTTATCATTATTATCCTCTAGTACTCATGTTTATGAACCCATGAATTTGTCCATTGTTCATCTTTTTTCAACTCAACTCTTTCTCTCCTCTTGCAACAAAAGTGTATTTTTTTTAACCTTGAACATCTTGATGTGCTCTTTTAAACTTAAACATCTTGCTGCACTTTTTAATTCAAACATCTTGCTGTGCTTCAACAGGTAGGTAGTTGTCTCAGGTTCATTTTAAAACTATTTGTCTCCACTGTAATGTTTTCAACTCCAGAACATGCTAACCCTACCCCATACGTCTTTGGAATGAGGGAGGAAACCCAAATGGTCACGGAGATAACATACAAACTCTTTATAGACAGTAGCGGGAATTGAACCTGGTCACTGGTGTTGCAACAGAGTTATGCTACCATACCACCCGAAAACTGGAAGAGTAGGAGAAGCAAATGTGAAGATCTGGTTGATCTATGCCTGCAGAGGTTAACAGCCCTGCAAGAGATGATACGTACAAGCAGAGTGCTGTTGTTCCAACACTGGAGCAGCAGAAGAGTTTTGTGGGAAGATCACTGTTTGGAGATTTGTGTCTCCAAATCATAAACTAATTGAAAAAAAAACATAGAGCCAGGAGATGCATTTGCTTAGTTTTGTTTTACTTTCAGCAAGGTAGACACTTATGATGTGGTGGCATATAATGATGTACACCAATCCTCTGTTTTCACATTTAACCCATAATGAATAATTTAATCAACAAAGAATGTTTAATCAAAGAGTACATTAACAAAATGACTCAAATATTGAATACACCTCACATGTTGTAACGAAAAGTTAGTGGTGTTGGGCAGCTGAAAAGAATTGATAAAATAGTATCTTCTAAAGATACCAATCTGCCTTCCCTTTCCACCCAAACCTCTTTGGCGATGTAAAATGATCAGGAATCAAAGCTTAAGTAACAATATTATTCTGAAAATTGATATCTGGAAGGAAGCCTGGTGTTCTATGCTTTCCAATAGTCTTCAAAATGTAAGTTTAAACATGGGTGGCCGTGAGCAAAAGACAGGAGTTGATGACAATGATAAAAATACCATAAGACCATCAGATATAGGAGCAGAATTAGGCCATTTGGCCCATTGAGTCTGTTCCACTATTCCATCATGGCTGATTTACCTCTCCTCCCAACCCCATCCTCCTGTCTTCTTCCCATAAGCTTTTACAACCTTCCTAATCCAGAACCTATTAACCTCTACTTTAAATATATCCAATAACTTGGCTTCCACAGCCATTTGTAGCAATGGATTCCACAGGTTCACAACCCTCTGGCTAAAGAAATTCCTCCTCATCTCTGTTCTAAATGCACTTTCTTTTATTCTGATGCTGTTCCCTCTAAACCAAGACTCTCCCACTATAGGAAACACCCTTCACACATCCACTCTATCTGGGTCTTTCAATATTTGATAGGTTTTAATGAGATCCCTCCCTTCATTTTTCTAAACACCAGTGAGAGCAGGCCCAGAGGCATCAAACTCTCCTCATAATCCCTGTCATCGGTACAGTGTTTCATTGTGGAATAATACGTACCTTGCTGTGTGTGCATTTTGGCAGCTGAGCATTCTCCAGCAGAAGGTGACTCACCCATGGGTGGAAACATGTTCATGAGTACCGGAGATTTGTGGTTAAACCACATGATATCCAGGATACAGAAGATGAAGTGGCACTGCCCATTCATTGCAGTCAGGTGTGTGTACTTAGCATGTGGTGAGCAGCCCCCAGGGTGAAGGTACACAATACTGTCTGCCAACTAGCAGAGATGTTATGGTTAGCAAAATGTGACTCACTTGTGTGGAATCAGGCATACTCTGCACACCAAGGGCAGCAAAGGTCGAAGAGGTTTAAGCATTTAATATTATGAATAGAAAAAAAAGGATTAAGTTTTCTCAGATAAAATAAAGACCATAAAATATAGGAGCACAATTAGGCCATTTGGCCCATCGAGTCTCTCCACCATTTCATCACAGCTGATCCATTTTCTTCTCAGCCCCAACCTTTTGCTTTCTCCCCGTATCCCTTCATGCCCTGACCAATCAAGAATCTATCAACATCTGCCTTAAATATACAGAAAGATTTGGCCTCCGTAGTTGCCTGTGGCAAAGAACTTCACATATTCACCGCTCTCTGGCTAAAGAAATTCCTCCTCATCCCTGTTCTAAAAGGACTCTCGTCTATTCTGAAGCTGTGCCCTCTGGTCTTAGACTCTTACAGGAATAGGAAACATCCTCTGCACGTCCTATCCATCAAGGCCTTTCACCATTAGATAGATTTCAATGAGGTCACCCTTCATTCTTCTGAATTCTGGTAAATACAGGCCTAGAGCCATCAACCACTCTTCATGTGAAAGTTGTTTAATCATGGAATCATTTTCGTGAACTTCCTTTGTACCCTCTCTAGTTTCAACACATCCTTTCTAAGATAAGCAGCCCAAAACTGCACACATTACTCCAAGTAAGGCCTAACCAGTAGTAAAGTAATTATTGTCTTAATTCTCTCTCCCAGCAAAGTCTCGGTCCCTTTCCTGACCACTTCTGAAATTATTGTCTAATTAACAAATTGGTATGATTCCTCCCCATACCTCAGCCAAATGATCACCATTGCCTGTGGGCTTTAGCTGCCAGCATCCAGCTTGTATTCCTTCCACTCCCCCCCAGTTATTTTCGGTCCTGGTGAAGGGACTCATCCCAAAACATTCCCCTCCATAGATACTGCCTGACCTGCTGAGCATTTTGTGTGTGTTGCTCTGGATTTCCAGCATCTGCAGAATCTCTTGTGATCAGTCTCTTTCTAGTCTTCTTCTGAAGTTACTTTATGTTTATCCAATTGGTATAATTCAAAGTTCAAGATTCCATATTGTTTAATGTCATTTCCTGTACACAAGTGTAAAGGAGAATGAAGTAATCGCTACTGTGGATCCGATGTAACAAAAGAAAACAGAAGAGATAAAGAACACAATAATAATAAAACACACAATGAATATAAATAGATAAGATAACTTATACACATAGATTGATTGTATGTCCATAAAGTGACACTGGCTGTACATCAGGTGACTGATGAGAAATGATAAAGTAGTAATGGAATTAGTAGGTGGAGCTGTTGATTACCCTTACTGCTTGGAGAAAGTAACTGGTTTTGAGTCTGGTGGTCACGGCGTGGATGCTACGTAGACGCCTTTCTGATGGAAGGGGGATACACAGTCCATGAGCAGGACAGGTGGGATGCTTTATGATATATTTATGTCCTTGATGGCGGGTAGGTTAGTATGGGTGATGTGTTGGGCAGTTTTGCCTATTCATTGTCAAGCCTTCCTGTACCTCAACTGAATGACCACTCTTTGCATGTTCACTTAAGCTGCCAGTATCAGAATCCAACTCATGTATATGGTCAATGAAGCAATATCATATCCTGTCACATCATGTGACATTGGCACGGATAAAGTCCCATGAAAAATATTTAAGCAACCATCAGATTTATTAACCTTAGTTTAGTTTTTTCACTTCATTAAGACTTTTCATATTACTTCACTGTAAATGAATCTGAAATTAATTAATTCAGTACAGGTATTTCCTAACTTCCCCCAAATTGTTATAGTCATAGAGTCATAGGAAAGTACAGCACAGACACAGGCCCTTTGGCCCATCTAGTCCATACCAAACTATTTAAACTGCCTACTCCCATCGACCTAAACCAGGATCTCTATCAAATTTCCCCTCAATCTTCTACATTCCAAGAAGTAAAGTCCTACCCTTTTAATCTTTCCTTAGCACTCAGTTCCCCCAGACCTGGCAACATCCTTGAAAATTTTCTCTGCACACTGGATTTTGGCAGGTCTTAAGGACCTGAGTATTTAATAATTGAAATTATACAAGCAATATATATATAGTATGTTGTTCAAAATTAAAATGAAATTATAAAAAATGCTAAAGCAGGAATACACCTAGATTAGAGTTATTTTGTCATGTATACTGATACTTGAAATCATACATGAAATCCATTACTTGTGTCAATGACCAGCACAATTCAAGGATATGCTGGAGGCAGGCCACAAGTCTCACCATGCTTCCTGGGCCAACATAGCATGTCCACTAACCCATACTTCTTTGGAATGTGGGAGGAAACTGCTGTGATGTGTCGTCATCTTTTGCCAGCTCCACCATCGAGGTCTTGGTTCGATCACTCTTTGTCTGGAACTTACCACCACGGGTGTTTCTACCAGGAGCTAAACTCCAGATAGCATCACTCTGGGGATCTCAGGAACTTACAAGCCTCTCCACCATGACAAGGTGATGATCCTCGGAAAAGAGTGACTCTATGAATCTATGATTCTATCTGAATTCTGATTTATTAATTTCTGTAATAGGTGAACAGTAAATGTAAATTGCTGGAGAATATAAGACCGTAAGATATAGGAGCTAAATTAAGCTATTTGGCCCATCGTATCTGCTCCATCATTTCATCATGATTGATTAATTAACCCTCTCAACCCTATTCTCCTGTCTTCTCCCCATAACCTTTGAGCCCCTGCTAATCAAAAACATATCAACCTCCATTTTAAATGTACACAATGACTTGGGCTCCACAGCTGTGCGTGGGAATGTATTCCACAGATCATAGTCATAGTCATAGTCATAGTCATACTTTATTGATCCCGGGGGAAATTGGTTCTCGTTACAGTTGCACCATAAATAATAAATAGTAATAGAACCATAAATAGTTAAATAGTAATATGTAAATTATGTCAGTAAATTATGAAATAAGTCCAGGACCAGCCTATTGGCTCAGGGTGTCTGACCCTCCAAGGGAGGAGTTGTAAAGTTTGATGGCCACAGGCAGGAATGACTTCCTATGACGCTCTGTGCCGCATCTCGGTGGAATGAGTCTCTGGCTGAATGTACTCCTGTGCCCACCCAGTACATTATGTAGTGGATGGGAGACATTGTCCAAGATGGCATGCAATTTGGACAGCATCCTCTTTTCAGACACCACCGTCAGAGAGTCCAGTTCCATCCCCACAACATCACTGGCCTTACGAATGACTTTGTTGATTCTGTTGGTGTCTGCTACCCTCAGCCTGCTGCCCCAGCACACAACAGCAAACATGATAGCACTGGCCACCACAGACTCGTAGAACATCCTCAGCATCGTCCGGCAGATGTTAAAGGACCTCAGTCTCCTCAGGAAATAGAGACGGCTCTGACCCTTCTTGTAGACAGCCTCAGTGATCTTTGACTAGTCCAGTTTATTGTCAATTCATATCCCCAGGTATTTGTAATCTTCAGCCATGTCCACACTGACCCGCTGGATGGAAACAGGGGTCACCGGTGCCTTAGCTCTCCTCAGGTCTACCACCAGCTCCTTAGTCTTTTTCACATTAAGCTGCAGATAATTCTACGCACACCATGTGTAGATTCACTACCTTCTAGCTAAAGAAAGTTTCCCTCACCTCTGTTCCAAATAGACATCCCTCTACTCTGAGGCTGTGCCCTCTGGTTCTAGTCTCACACACTATAGGAAACATCCTCTCCAAGATATGTCACATTCTAATTCACATAATAGTCATAATTGGGTGTCAGGGTGGAAATATGTATCTAACAAAGGAGATGCAAGATGCTCCTTCCCTCCACTAGCTTGCAGGTCACCTTTGGGCAAGGTGTAAATGCAGATCAGGGTTACATGAAGCCTTGGGAGCAGGTGGGGGATGGTCGTGTGAGCAGCCGGTGCATATCGCAAGTCCTGGTTATGTGACCACTGACGCCAGGCAGACAATCTCTGAAGTATATTGATAATGGCAGAGGTCACCCATCTTGTAAAGACACTGCCCAGAAGAAGGCAATGGCAAACCATTTCTGTAGAAAAACTTACCAAGAACAATCATGATCACCATGATCACCTACGTCATACGACACGGCGCATAATGATGTGGATGATAATATTTCAGTATCAGTTATTAACAAGGGTATTATTTATTGCTCATCACTATTTAAGCTGGAGAAAGTGATTGAGAAAGCAAGGTGGCATTGCAATTAGGGCATACAAGTATAGCAGCTGTCCAACACTATTACAGCATCAAGGCAATGGCAAAATACTTCTGTAGAAAAATTTGACAAGCACAATCATGGTCATGTGAAGACTATGATCACCTACGTCATACGACACGGCACGCAATGACGACGATGATGATGATGAATAGATGTCAGCAAAGTAGAAGTAGTGGGGTTAAAGGATTGTGGCATCTTGAAAAAAGTGGTTAAGGAAAAGGAAGTTTAGTTATGGTTTGTAGGATTGGAGGGCAGCCTGCAGTAGTGTTTGTAAAGGTCAGTGTTAGAACCATGCCCTCTTTGACACAGACTAATATCTTAGACTTTGCTATACAACACCTCAGAAGCAGAATTCAGGAGGATGGAGGCAAATTTAAAAAAACAGGCAAATATGTGGTGGTAAAATTTAATATTGATGTCTTCAAATGGATACTTTTCAATTAATTGGGAAAATTGGGGAACAGATCTCTCTAAGTCAGAGAATAAGTAAAAGATTTGACAGAAATGTTTAAAATCAGGAGCAGCAAATCATTGCCTTGGGTTCCATCAAGTTATCTGCAATTATTTCCCATTTTAACTGTCAGGAAGTTTGGCATACTAATACAATTAGTCTCAGATGGAAATTCACAACTATTGTTTTACAACTAATATTTCAATAATATTTGAATATTCTTGTATCTATATATAGGTAGATTAGGCATTCTATTCATTTAAATAATCCATTACAGGTTATATGTATAAATCTGTGAATCGTATACAACATAATGCTACCATGTTATAAGTGTGCGCCTCACTTAAAGTAAACCCAAAGTTAGACTGATGTTTTAGACTCCTGTGTCTTCCTTTGAATTAATGTAATGTTTAGAAGTTACAAAACATAACATTAACTTCCTGAGAGGTATTTACCAGCAATTTCTGGTTTGAATTTCGCTGATGTTGAAGCAGTAATAAAGTTCCAACTTCCTACATTTCTTTGGCAGATACGTTGGAAAATTTGTGTGCTGAATGGGTACCAGGTGAGAGTCAATGTTAGACAAACTGGTGATGATATCAGACAAACACAAGGTAATGCTGCAGTTCTATAAAACGTGAGGTAACACTGCGGCTGTGTAAAGCTCTGGTTAGACCGTACTTGGAATATTGTGTTCAGTTCTGGTCATCTCATTAAAGGAAGGACGTGGATGCTTAGGGAAGGTGTAGAGGAGATTAACCAGGTTGCTGTCTAGACTAGTACGCATGTCGTATGAGGTTAGGTTCACATTAGTATTTCACATTGTCCATTCAGGCAAAACCCAGCAGTGATTAAAGCTTCACACTAATCTTACCATATCATGGTAGCATAGCAGTTAGCACAGCGCTATTACAGCTCAGGGCACTGGAGTTTGGAGTTCAATTCTGACGTCATTTGTAAGAAGTCTATACGTCCTCCCTGTGGAATGCATTTGTTTCCTCTGAATGTTTTGCTTTCCTTCCACAGTCTAAGGATGTCTCAATTAGTTTGGATAATTGGTTATTGTAAATTATCCCATGATTATGCTAGGGTTAAATCGGGGTTAAAGCTGAGTGGTTTGGCTCAAAAGGCCGGAAGGGCCTATTCCGTACTGTGTCTTGAAATAAAATTAAAATAGACCACACTTGGAATATAGTGTTCAGTTCTGGTCACCTCATTATAAGAAGAATGTGAATGCTTTAGAGAGGGTTCAGAGGAGATTTACCTGAGTCCTGATGAAGGGTGCAGCTCAAAATATCGTCTGTTTACTCTTTTCCATAAATGCTGTCTGGCTTGCTGAGTTCCTCCAGCATTTTATGTGTGTAACTTTGATTTCCAGCACCTGCAGATTTTCACTTGTTTGAGATTTACCAGGATGCTGCTAGGATTAGCAAAAATGTCTTATTGGAAACTTTCACATTCTTATTTCAAATTGTCCATTCTGGCAACACCCAACAGTGATTAAAGTTTCAAATTAATCTTAACATCTCCTCTTAGTGTTAATAGATGAATTTGTCTTCAGCAGCGATTTTACATGAGGGATTTGTAAAATTCCAGTAGTAACAGCCGATTATAAGAGAAAGAAATGCCATTGTTTTAAATGTTGTTATGTTTCTATTTATATGCTCTTTTCCTTTATTTACAATGGAAATCTGCCAAGCAGGAACAAGTTAATTTGCATGACAAGTAGTATTTTCTTGTCTGGAAACATCCTTTTGCAATCTAACACTTTTCAGATAAATTCCTTGCTATAATTACACGCTTTCTAAAATACATTATTCTATACTTGTGAATATGCATGCTGATAAGGCTAACTGACAGTTCCTTCCTTAATTTAGCAAAAAAAATTCTCCGTGCAATGAGTGACAAATGGATTAGTTGATAATGTATGTATTTTTCAAATACTGGGACACTTCTATCGATTTTTGTTAGAGAGGTGTTGGATCGTGACAGCACTATCCATTCTCATATACTGTATCTGTTCATATCAGATTGGGCTTTCTTTTGCGTTTTGCAAAAGTCATTATTGCTAAAAAAGGATTCTGCTTTACCGATGAAGAAAATATTTCTTTCTAATGTGCTGAATAAATATTATTTCTGCTACATAACAAGCGCAAAGGCACTTTACCTGCAGAAGGTGGTGTTTTACTTGTCCCGAGGGAGACAGAGCTTAAAGATGTTTCCATTAGGTTAGGTTGATTTGATTTCAGCTTTACCTGCTGTGAAGAGCAGAACAAATGAGGAAAGCATCACCATCTTTAATATCTATGTACATCTAAAGCACTTTAACCCTTTGGTGTGCTTTATAAGTTTAGTACGTTCCAAGTCCCAACAGACACTCAGTAGCCACTTTATTAATTACACCTGTACACCTGCTTAATAATACAAATATTTAACCAGCCAATCATGTAACAGCTTAATGTTTTGAAGTTACAAGATGGAGAAAGTGCCTCAAATAAGTGACCCAGGTTCAATTCCTGCCGTTGTCTGTAAGGAGTTTGCAAGTTCTCCCCTGTCCATGCGGGTTTCCTCCAGGCACTCTCATTTCCTCCCACACTCTAAAGGTGTACTGATTGGTGGGTTAATTATCCTGCGATTAGGCTAGGATTAAATTGGGTGGCACAGATCAAAGAGCCTGAAGGGCCTGTTCTGTTTAAATAAAGAAATAACATTTTCAAGGTCTCTATAATTCATGTTCTCAACGTTATTTATTTTGTTTTCATTTGCATAGTTTGTCTTCTTTTGCAGATTTGTTCCTTCCGAGTCTCTGTTCATGTCTAATTTTTTTTTTATATATTCTATTGTATTTCCTGATTTTTTTTCCTTGTTTTTCTGTAAAAGCCTGCAAGAGAGTGGATCTCAAGGTGGTATATGTTTTTTGTTAATAAATTTACTTTACATCTGACTTTGAGTTTCAGTGGCCCTGCACATTTCCTTTCAGGATGTCCCCTCAATAATGTCTATTTCCCTCGGGATCAATAAAGTATATCTATCCGTCTATCTATCTATCTATTTAGATTATGAAGACATACAGTCCTCTTTTATTGTCATTTAGTAATGAATGCATTAAGAAATGATACAATATTTCCTCCGGTGTGATATCACAAAACACAGGATAGACCAAGACTGAAAAAACTAACAAAACCACATAATTATAACATATAGTTACAACAGTGCAACAATACCATAACTTGATGAAGAAGTCCATGAGCATGGTAAAAGTTCAAATTCTCTCAAATGTCCCACATCTCACGCAGACGGGAGAAGGAAGAAAAACTCTCCCTGCCGTGCCCGACCACAGTCCGTCTCTGAGTCATCCGAAAACTTCGAGCTCTGATCAGCTCTCCGACACCGAGTACTGAGGGCCATCTCCATCCGAATTATTCGACCTCCATCTCGGTTGCCAACAGCAGGCAAAGCCGGGGATTTTGAGGCCTTCCCTCCGAAAGATCCCCGACCACGCAGTAACGACAGCAGCGAACGAGCGTTTCAGAAATTTTTCCAGATGTTCCTCTGTGCTTTCACGTCCATCTCCATCAAATCAGAATTGTCCACGGCCCCTATTTAATGGATACGATATCATTTTTCACTGGAGGGCTGCGCACGCGCGGCCCGCTGCTTCTCTCTCCTCCCACCAATAAGAAAATAAAACCTCTGCAGAGTGATCTGAAAAACGTGATTCTGGTCCTCATTACACTATATACTGTATCTTTGTGAGCTTCATTTTGTTTCCTATCATCCTGTTAACGGTACCAGCTCTAAAGATAAGGGTTAGCTTTTTTGTCACATGTACATTGAAACATCAAAATTGACAGTGAAGTGGATCATTTTACATCAAAATCACAGTGTAAGGATTGTGCTGGGGGCAGCATGCATGTGTCCCTGCATTTCCAGCACATACATAGCATGCCCACGACTCACTAACCCTAACCTGTACATCGTTGCAATGCTGGAGAAAACCAGAGCACCCAAACGAAACCACACTGTCACGGGGAGAATGTACAAACTCCTTACAGGCAGTGGCAGGAATTGAATCCTGACGAAGGGTCTCAGCCTGAAACGTCGACTGTACCTCCTCCTAGAGATGCTGCCTGGCCTGCTGCGTTCACCAGCAACTTTGATGTGTGTTACCAGATCTGTGATCACAAGCACTGTAAAGGGATTTATTTAGAGATGCAATGCAGAACAGTCCCTTACAATCCAATGAGCCACGCTGCCCAGCAACTCACTTATTTAACCCTAGCCTAATATTTGCAATGGCCAATTATCCGACTAACCGGTATCTCGTCATAGTCATACTCATAGTCATACTTCATTGGTCCCGGGGGAAATTGGTTTTCATTACAGTTGCACCATAAATAATTAATAGTAATAAAACCATAAATAGTTAAATAGTAATATGTAAATTATGCCAGGAAATAAGTCCAGGACCAGCCTATTGGCTCAGGGTGTCTGACCCTCCAAGGAAGGAGTTGTAAAGTTTGATGGCCACAGGCAGGAATGACTTCCTATGACGCTCTGTGTTGCATCTCGGTGGAATGAGTCTCCGGCTGAATGTACTCCTGTGCCCGACCAGTACATTATGTAGTGGATGGGAGACATTGTCCAAGATGGCATGCAACTTGGACAGCATCCTCTTTTCAGACACCACGGCAGAGAGTCCAGTTCCATCCCCACAACATCACTGGCCTTACGAATAACTTTGTTGATTCTGTTGGTGTCTGCTACCCTCAGCCTGCTGCCCCAGCACACAACAGCAAGCATGATAGCACTGGCCACCACAGACTCGTAGAACATCCTCAGCATCATCCGGCAGATGTTAAAGGACCTCAGTCTCCTCAGGAAATAGAGTCGGCTCTGACCCGTCTTGTAGACAGCCTCAGTGTTCTTTGACCAGTCCAGTTTATTGGCAATTCGTATCCCCAGGTATTGGTAATCCTCCACCACGTCCACACTCATTGGAATCCCATCACAATCTCATTGGAATGTAGGAGGAAACCAGACCTCCCAAAGGAAACCCACGCAGTTACAGGAGAACTTTAACCTAATTAAAACTAAATCTATTAGCCACCATTTACAGTTGCCCATATTGCACCAGAATATGTGGATCCTAGATCAGCCTCTACAACCATCTGAGGACCTACCAACAGACAACCACTTCAGAGAACATCATACTCGACTTGAGAGATCGTACCACCACCACTAGAATCCAGCTGGAAACAATGGGAGTACTCAAAATTCATCCATCTCTCTGACTTGAATTCCTAATGGTCTTAAATACCTTCCTCTGCTATTTCCAACACACATAAAAGTTGCTGGTGAACGCAGCAGGCCAGGCAGCATCTCTAGGAAGAGGTGCAGTCGACGTTTCAGGCCAAGACCCTTCGTCGGCCTGAAACGTCGACTGCACCTCTTCCTTGAGATGCTGCCTGGCCTGCCGTGTTCACCAGCAACTTTTATGTATGTTGCTTGAATTTCCAGCATCTGCAGAATTCCTGTTGTCTGCTATTTCCAAGTTAGTTTTCTGAATGAATTATTGAAAGATATTCTGAATATCTATTTCACAGTAGTTGAACATTAAACTTCCAGCCCTTAGGCCACACTTAAAGACTTAATGGTTTGTAATCAGACTGCTTCCCAGTTTAAGTCAGGTTATTTATGTCGTACGTTTTGAGAAATTATATTGACATACCAAAAGTAATTAGTTGACTTCATTTGAATTTTTATGATTCTTCTACATATGTTATTAATTTTTCTGACTTCCTCTCCATAGAAGATGAATTATTAAATTTTATTGGTTTGTAAAGACTCTGACAACTAAACCCCTATTTGTTCTTAATAACAGCTGTCTTTATCAGTTAAGACTGCAAGGTAGGCTATGGGGATCTTAGACGATAAGACTATAAAACATAGGAACAAATTAGACTATTGGCATCGAGTTTGCTCTGTCATTCCATCATAACTAATTTATTATCACCTCTCAACCCCATTCTCCTGCCTTCTCCCCATAAACTCCTTATTCAGAACCTATCAATCTCTGCTTTAAATATACCCAGTGACTTGGCCTCCACAACACGTCTGTGGCAATGAATTCCACAGATTCACTATTCTCTGGCTAAAGAAGTTCCTATTCATCTCTGTTCTAAAGGGTTGCTCTTCCATTCTAAGAGTGTGCCCCCTCGTCCTAGACTCCTCCACGGTAGGAAACATCCTCTCCATATCCACTCTATCTAGGCCTTTCAATGTTTGATAGCTTTCAATGAAATCCCTCCACATCCAAAATAACCAAAAGTGATTAGTGACCTCATTTGAATTTTTATGATTCTTCTACATATGTTAATGATTTTTTGACTTCCTCTCCATAGAAGATAAACAGTTGGACCTGATTGGTTCGCAAAAACTCTGACAAGAAAACTCCTATTTGTTCATAACAACCGCTGTCCTGATCAGTTAAAACTATAGGATAAGCCATGGGGATATTGACAGAAGAACAACATTACAAGTAAAACTATGAATAATGGAATAATAGTGGATGTATCTCTGAGTCATCAATAAAAATAATGACTCAACAGTCTTAGGTCTTCATCAACAACAGTAAAAAATTATCATGAAAGGTTTATTTTATTTATTTAGAGATACAATGTGGAACAGGCCTTTCCAGCACAAAGAGCCGTGCTGCCTAGCAACCCACCTGTTTAACCCTAGCCTAATCACGGGACAATTTACAATGACTAAATAATCCACCTACTGGTACGTCTTTAGACTGTGGGAAGAAACCGGAGCACCTGGAGGAAACATGCCATGCTCACAGGGGAATGTACCAACTCCTTATAGAGGACGTACTGGTTAGCACAACGCTTTACAGTACAAGCGACCCGGGTTCAATTCCCACCACTGTCTGTAAGAAGTTAGAGCGTTCGCCCAGTGACCGCATGGATTTTCATCTGGTGCTCTGGTTTCCTCCTACAGTCCAGAGACATACAGGTTAGTAGGTTAATGGGTCTTTGTAAATCGTCCTGTGATTAGGTGAGGTTTAAATTAAGAGATTGCTGGTCAGAGTGGGTCAAAGGGCTCGAGGATCTGTTCCACGCTGAAGGTCAACAAATAAATAAATAAATAAATAAATAACATTAACATTGGAATTAAACTCTGAACTCTGACCCCCACCCAGATGCTGACCGCTACACTGGCTAATCACTACGTATCGTGGCACCTCACAGTTATGAAAATATTTTTCCAAGAATAACTTATAGAGGTGGATTGACAATGAAAGAATGTGATATGTAAAGTTAGGTTTTATGATCAAAGTCAAAGTTTATGGGAAATTACACATTAAGCAATACCTCCAAGTTCCTCTAATGTGTTTTCATGGAAAAGGGAAATTGTTCAAAGTTCTAAGTAAATTTATCACCAAAGTACATATAGGTTATCATACTTAAATCACCTTGAAAATCCCCTTCTTCTAGGTAGTTGCAGGGACAAAGAAATAAAATGGAATTCATGAAAACCTATACTGTACATAAACAAAAGCAGCAAATGGAAAAGGAAAACTGTGCAAATAAATACTGAGAACATGAGTTGTAAAGACTCTTCAAACGTGAGTCTGTAGATTGTAGAATCAGTTCAGAGCAGTGGTGACTGGTTATCGATGCCAGTTCAGGAGTCCGATCGTTTGTTATGTGCCATGTCTTATGATGTGGGTGGTCGTGGTCTTTCCAAGACCATAAACACGAGGAAGTGCTGCAGATGCTGGAAATTCAAGCAACACACACAAAGTGCTGGTGGAACGCAGCAGGCCAGGCAGCATCTCTAGGAAGAAGCACAGTCGATGTTTCGGGCCGAGATCCTTCATCAGGACTAACTGAAAGAAGAGATAGTAAGAGATTTGAAAGTGGGAGGGGGAGGGAGAGATCCAAAATGATAGGAGAAGACAGGAGGGGGAGGGATGGAGCCAAGAGCTGGAAAGTTGATTGGCAAAAGGGATACAGAGCTGGGGAAGGGAGAGGATCATGGGACGGGAGGCCTAGGGAGAAAGAAAGGGGGAGGGGAGCCCAGAGGAAGATGGAGAGCAGGCAGGGAGTGATTGTGAGAGGGACAAAGAGAAAACCGGGCGGGGGGGGGGATAATAAATAAATAAATAAGGGATGGGGTAAGAAGGGGAGGAGGGGCATTAACGGAAGTTAGAGAAATCAATATTCATGCCATCAGGTTGGAGGCTACCCAGGCAGAATATAAGGTGTTGTTCCTCCAACCTGAGTGTGGCTTCATCTTGACAGTAGAGGAGGCCATGGATTGACATATCAGAATAGGAATGGGACATGGAATTAAAATGATATGTCAATCCATGGCCTCCCTTTGGGATACAAGCCATGACATTTTTCAAGGATAGATTAAAAGTCTCTCTGAGCCTCATCCGAAAATTCCAAATTTGCGTGCATGCCCTGATGACTGTAGTACATGTCAGATCTAAACAAAGTGAGATGGAGAATTGTTTGTAATACATTGAAGTGAGAGGGAAAACCCTTCAATTGACTACTGAGTTTCCAAATCCTACACAACAATTCTTTAACACAAGAGATCCTGCAGAGGTGGAAGTCCAGAGCAACACACGCCGAATGCTGGAGAAACTCAGCAGGTCAGGCAGCATCTCTGGAAATGAATAAGCAGTCAATATTTTGGGCAGAGACCCTTCATCAGCACTGGAAAGGAAGTAGAGGGAGAGTTAGAATCCACAATAAGAAGGTGGGGGTAGGGAGGAGGATGACAAAGTAGAAGTTGATAGGTAAAGCTAGGTGGTGGGGGGAGGGAGTGAAGTAACAAGTTGGGAGGTGACAGGTGGAAAAGGCAATTTTCCTTGTTTTTTTTCCATTGAGTCAATGGCAAAGGTGGAAGGTTACATACAAGAGATAGCAGTTCTGCAGCCAGTGGGGGTGAATGTGGCTTGCATCCACTGGCTGCATCACTAGTCTGCAAATAACACAGGACAAAGTTGAATCATTCACGGAAGAAATAGGACTAATATACCAGTGTAAAGTTGAAAGTTCAAAGTGAATTTATTATCAAAGTGCATACAGTATATGTCACCATATACTGTACGTCCTCAAAGGAAAATCTTCCTGACACCTCTGCTGGAATTCTTTGAAGTAACAAGAAGGATACACAAAGGAGGATCAGTTGATGTTGTGTACTTGGATTTTCCGAAGGCCTTTGATAAGGTGCCACACACGAGGCTGCTTAACAAGTTACAAGCCCATGTTATTACAGGAAAGATTCTCACATGGATAAAGCAGTGGTTGATTGGCAGGAGGCAATGAGTGGGAATAAAGGGAATACCTTCTGGTGTCCACAGCGGTGTAAGTCGGGACTGATTCTTTTTACATTGTACGTCAATGATTTGGGTGGCAGAATTGATGGCTTTGTTGCGAAGTTGGCAGACAATATGAAGATAGGTGGAGTGGCTGGTAGTTTTGAGGAAGTAGAGAGGCTATTGAAAGACTGAGACAGATTACTAGAATTGGCAAAGAAGTGGCAGATGGAATATAGTTTCAGGAAGTGTATGATCATGCAGTTCAGTAGAAGAAATGAAAAAGTAGACTATTTTCAAAATGGAAAGAAAATACAAGAGAACTGAGGCACAAGGAGAATTACCCAATGGGCCAAGTAGTTTAATTCTGCTCCTATATCTTATGGTCTTCTATGCAGTCCTATGCAAAAGACTTAGGCACATATAGATAGATAGGGTGACTAAAACCTTTGCACATCACTCTATTTGTCTATGTGGAGCAGAAAGCTACTTTGTAAATCTCGTGAGAGCAAAGGATTTAGGGAATGGTGAGGGTGGAGCACTGTGGGAGAGGTGTGGGACAGGTGGCAGAGAAGGAGTGCCAGGGTGGGATGTGGTGGGATTGCAGACACATCCAGCCCTGAGACACCAGGCAAGGTCATTTGATTCCAAACAATTGGTTTATTGATCATTACAGAATGTCTCTCTGGTGCTTCCCACTCCCTGCACTCTCCATTCCCCTTTCCCAACCATGATTCACCTCCCCTTGCCCGCTTCCCACTCTCAGTCCACAATAGACACCCATATCAGAATCAGGTTTATCATCACTCACATATGTCATGAAATCTGTTTTTTTTTGCCGCAGCAGTACAGCGCAATACATAAAATTACTACAGTACTGTGCAAACAACTTAGGCACCCTAGCTATATACATGTGCCTAAGACTTCTGCACAGTACTACACAATCCTGAGGTGCATTTTCTTGAGGACATACCCAATAAATCTATAATAGAATAATAACCATAATAGAATCAATAAAAGCTCACACAAGCTTGGGCACTCAACCAGAGTGCAAAAGACAACAACCTGTGTAAATTCAAAAAGAAAGAAATAATACTAATAAATAAACGGGTAATAAGTATTGAGAACATGAGGTGAAGAGTCCGTGAAAGTAAGTCCATAGGTTGTGGGAACATTTCAATGATGGGGCATGTGTAGTTATCTCCTTTGGTTCAGAAACTGATTTGGTGTGTGTTTTGCATGCAAACATGTGCAATTGGGTCCAATTTCTTGGTAATAAAATACAGTAGTGAGACGGAGATAAGATGAATTAAAAGGAAATATGAAAGGATTGCCATAGAAGATGAAGTCATGGTGTGTTTGAATACAAACAACAGGAATTCTGCAGATGCTGGAAATTCAAGCAACACACTCTGCTCTCCACTCCCTCCGCACTAATCCTCATCAACCGTCTCGACTTCACTGCACCTTGTCCCCATTTCAACCTCACTCCTTCGGAACGCGCTGCTCTCCACTCCCTCCGCACTAATCCTGCGTTCACCAGCAACTTTTATGTGTGTTGTGTGTTTGAATACTGTGGATTCTGGTTAATTGGGACACCTCAGGACCAGTACATTTTGGTCCAATCAAGCAGCTGCCCTGATTTCCTAAAGCTTCATGAAAACAGTTCAAAAAATATATAAAAAGACAAACTGAGGCACAAATTACGTATTTAAATGAAACACAGAACAAATTATAACAACACACACAAAATGCTGGTGGAACGCAGCAGGCCAGACAGCATCCATAGGAAGAAGCACAGTCGACGTTTCAGGCCGAGACCCTTCATCAGAACTAACTAAAAGAAGAGATAGTAAGAGATCTTATTTCTCACCAACTATTTGTGACAAAAATCTCTGTTTTTTAAACACAAGCGCACACAGCTGAAGCTATTTAAAAACTGTTTCGTTGTAGTGTGTGTCTAACAGTTACACCAGCAGCGCAACTGACCCTAGACAGAAAGTATTTAGCAACCATCTCCTGTCCCAATTAAGTAACATTGTGTTACAAATGAATGAAGGGAATCCCAGCTATTTCTTGAATAGTTTTTGTTCTTCAAGAGTTATCCCAAATGAGCAGCTGCCTCGATTAACCAATGGTCCAATTAACCGGAATCCACTACATTTGCATCAGAGTTTACAAATCACTTTGGAATGAATGAACTAGAGATGCAGATGGAACTATTCTTATGGATATCCTCAGTCACCTCGCATTCCACACCACTGGACCCTGATCGCAATCTGTCAAGGACTGTGCATCAACTTCCCCATGTCACCCTGTTGCGCTGGAAAGGCTTGTGAGTTTCTGAGATCTCAAGTCCAATGCTGTCTGGAGCTTAGTTCCGGATAGGGTCCCCCATGGTGATAGGATCAAAGGGCAGGTTCCAGACAGAGAGGAATCCAACCAAGATCTCCATGGTGGAGCTGGTAGAAGATGATAACACATCGCAACAGCAGTAAAGGCAAACAAAGGCTGCTGCCGTGAATGGTGCTCAGTCGTCTTGCATTCATACCACTGGACCCTGACCCCAATCTGTCAAGGGATGAGTGGTGGCTGCCCATGCATCAACCTTCCTATGTTAAACAGAGTCATGCACAGGTGTCCTCCATTAAGGGAATCCATCCTACAAGCTCTTTGAGAGCAACATATTCAACATGAATGATCCCACGTCAAAAATAGGAAAGAAATTGCTTCTGAAAATGTTACCAGAACTCAGGATGGATAAGTAGTCCTTGTATATGCAATTAGATGCACCATTATAGATTTGATAATGTGTCTCATGCACAAGTGAGCAGTTTGAGGAAAACATCCAATAATTCAACACATCGTCTCAAACCCTACCTCCTTCCCACTCTGTACAATCTTCAAATCCTACAAAAATTTCTGGATACAGCCTCAGTCCATCGTGATCAAAGCCTTCCAACCATTGAGCACATCTACAAGGAGTGCTATCACGGGAAATCAGCATCCATCATCAGGGACCTCCACCACCCAGGTCATGCTCTCTTCTTGCGGCTGCCATCAGGAAGAAGGTACAGGAGCCTCAGGACTCACAGCACTAGGATTTGGAACAGTTACTTCCACTCAACCATCAGGCTCTTGAACCAAATGGGATAACTTCACTCAACTTCACTTGCCCCATCATTGAAATGTTCCCACAACCTACGGATTCACTTTCAAGGACTCTTCATCTCATGTTCTCAATATTTGTTGCTTATTTTATTCATATTATTATTTCTTATTTTTGTATTTTCAGTTTGTTGTCTTCTGCATTCTGGTTAAACACCCAAGTTGGGAGTTCTTCCTGATGTAGTTGTTATTCTATTAATTTGTTGAGTATGTCCACAAGAAAATGGATCTCAGGTTTGTATGTGGTGACATATATGTAATTTGATAATAAAATTTACTTTGAACTTTGATGTCACTGGATTTCGAAATCCTGATAAGCAGTTACAGCTTGTAAATTTGCCTGTGTTGTTTAGTTGGTTTCAATTTTGCTTTTCTTTTCAATGAGGATAAATGCAAAGTGACTGAAGAATTTTACACTTGATCACATGTGTATTGTACACTTGTGTACAATATTAAAAGAACCTTTATTAAATCCAGCGTGACTTTTATATTTTTCTATGTTTCCTGCATATTGCTTTCCACACATTCAGTTCCATGGGATTACGTTTCAGAAGAGCACTACATGCTGCTATTGCTATAAAAGCATTATTATTGTTATAAAGAAAATATAAATCACAATCCATGGGGTGAAGTTCAAGCCAATATTTATTTTTGCACTGGAAGGAGACACTCTGGGAATCACAAAATAGGACTTGGCACATCTGCATGCGATCCACCTGGGTCCTCTGGCCATTTCCTGTGTCTGGTGTACACCTGATTAATTCATTATTCACATAACACCTACAGTATTGTGCAAAATTCTTAACACATATATGTAGCTAGGGATCCAGGAACTTTTGCACAGTATTGTATTTTCAACCCTAATGACGAAAACTGAAGCTCAAAGCTGAATATTCATTGCAAGACTATCAAAGGAATTAGGAACACATCAACCTTGTGATGTTTTGAAGAGGATTTGATTGAACTTGACTGAGGCCACACGGTGGTATAGCGGTTAGATCAGTGCTTTATAAGGCCAGCGATTGCCACTCTGACTTCAATTCCCCCCACTGTCTGCAAGGAGTGACCATGTCAGTTTCCTCTGGGTGCTCTGGTTTCCTCCCACATTCAAAAGACGTATGGGTTAAGTTTGGTGAGTTGTGGACCTGTTGTGTTGGCACCAGAAACTGGTGACTCTTGCGGGCTACCCCCAGCAAAATCCTCAGGCTGTGTTGGTTGTGATGCAAAAACAACATATTTCACTGTGTGTTTTGATGTTTCAATGTACATGTGACAATTAAAGTTAATCGTCCAGTAATTACAATGATTATAAGCAACTTTCCTGCTAAATTCAGTTGGGGTTCAGCACATCAAGAACAGGCAAAAGAGGTTTGACAGTTTTGAGAGCCAGAATCAGAATCAGGTTTAATATCACTGGCGTATGTCGTGAAATTTGTTGTTTTGTGGCAGCAGTATATTGCAATACATAATAATAAAGATATATAAATTACAATAAGTACGTACATATAAAACAATTAAATTAAATATTTAGTGCAAAAAGAGGGGAAAAAAGTAGTGAGTTTGTGTTCATGGGTTCATCGTCCATTCAGAAATCTGATGGCGGAGGGGAAGAAGCTGTTCCTGAAGTTTTGAATGTGTGTCTTCAGGCTCCTGTACCTCCTCCTTGATGAAAGCACAGAAATATACCCTTCAGCCCACCTAGTCCATGTAGAAGTGTTACTCTGCCTTGTCCCATCGACCTGCACTTGGAAATTAGCCTTCCTGACCCCTCCTGTCCATGTACTTATCCCAATTTCTCATATCCACCACTTACACTGGTAGCTCGTTCCACCCTCTCACTGCCCTCTGAATGAAGAGATTCCCCTCAACATTTCACTTTTCACCCTTAAACCATGACCTCTGGTTCTACTCACTCAATCTCTGTGGAAAAGCCTGCTTGCATAACCTATTTATTACTCATAATTTTGTGTACTTTACCCTGTCTATACCCTTTCATAATTTTGTATACCTCCAATTCTTTCTTGTGGGTGTATGAGGCGCACGGGCAGCTTGTGCCCAAATACAAATTTGAAGCCTTAATGCATCCAGACAGACATACTGCACGTCTCAGTGTTATTTATATTTTTTATTTTCACAATTTGTCTTTGTTATCAGTCTTTGATAATGTATAGCCTTTCATAAATTCTGTTGTATTTCTTTATTTTCCAATAAATGCCCTTAAGAAAACAAATCTGAAGGTAGTATAAGGGAGGGGGAGGGAGCAGGGAGCACCAGAGAGACATTCTGTAATGATCAATTAACGAATCGCTTGAAATCAGATGACCTTGTCTTGAGTCTCAGGGCTGGGCGTGTCTGCACCTGCGCGACCCCCCCCCCCCCGGCTGGCACTCCTTCTCTGCCACCTGTCACATGCCACTCTGCTGGCACTCCACCCTCGCCATTCCCAACATCCTTTGTTCCCAGGATTTACAGGCTCACTTTCCACTCCACGTTGACAAAGACAGTACTGTGCAGAAGTCTTAGGTACCCTAGCTATATATATGTGACTAAGACTTTTGTACAGTACTGCACATATTTTGATAATAAATTTACCTTGAATTTTGAGAAAGAATGCTTTCCATGGTTACCTTTAAAGTCAATGGGTTTTTGTCACTGACCCTTGGAAGTCAAGTGACAAAAGAATCTTGTTAAGTGATTATCAATCATGACACTTTGCATGAACATTTCTCCATGGATTCTGTCATCGTTTGATTGAAAGGGTTATTGCACTTATCTCAAGTTGTAGTTCCTTGGTAACACTGCTTTTGTTGATGGACATGTGACATGTAGAGGACAAATAAAACAGTGCATCATGTCATACTGATGCAGAAGGAAATATTGAACTGAACCTAGCACTGAATACGAGGCGCGGCTCTTTCGAGAAGTTCAAATCAACTGGTCAGCGGCACAATAAAAATAATCAAAGGTTATTTACGATAATTGAGAAAACAAAACTACTTGAAATAGCTATCACAGCTATCTGGACTATTCCTCTTCTCACCCTGTCTCTTGCAAAAACGCCATCCCCTTCTCGCAATTCCTCCGTCTCCGCCGCATCTGCTCTCAGGATGAGGCTTTTCATTCTAGGACGAGGGAGATGTCTTCCTTTTTTTAAGAAAGGGGTTTCCCTTCCTCCACTATCAACTCTGCTCTTAAACGCATCTCCCCCATTTTACGTACATCTGCTCTCACTCCATCCTCCCACCACCCCACTAGGACTAGGGTTCCCCTGGTCCTCACCTACCACCCCACCAGCCTCCGGGTCCAACATATTATTCTCCGTAACTTCCGCCACCTCCAACGGGATCCCACCACTAAGCACATCTTTCCCTCCCCCCCTCTCTCTGCATTCCGCAGGGATCGCTCCCTACACAACTCCCTTGTCCATTCGTCCCCCCCATCCCTCTCCACTGATCTCCCTCCTGGCACTTATCCGTGTAAGCGGAACAAGTGCTACACATGCCCTTACACTGCCTCCCTTACCACCATTCAGGGCCCCAAACAGTCGTTCCAGGTGAGGCATCACTTCACCTATGAGTCGACTGGGGTGATATACTGCGTCCGGTGCTCCCGATGTGGCCTTTTATATATTGGCGAGACCCGACGCAGACTGGGAGACCGCTTTGCTGAACATCTACGCTCTGTCCGCCAGAGAAAGCAGGATCTCCCAGTGGCCACACATTTTAATTCCACATCCCATTCCCATTCTGACATGTCTGTCCACGGCCTCCTCTACTGTAAAGATGAAGCCACACTCAGGTTGGAGGAACAACACCTTATATTCCGTCTGGGTAGCCTCCAACCTGATGGCATGAACATCGACTTCTCTAACTTCCACTAAGGCTCCACCTCCCCCTCGTACCCCATCTGTTACTCATTTTTATGCACACATTCTTTCTCTCACTCTCCTTTTTCTCCCTCTGTCCCTCTGAATATACCTCTTGCCCATCCTCTGGGTCAACCCCCCCCCTGTCTTTCTTCCCGGACCTCCTGTCCCATGATCCTCTCGTATCCCTTTTGCCTATCACCTGTCCAGCTCTTGGCTCTATCCCTCCCCCTCCTGTCTCCTCCTATCATTTTGGATCTCCCCCTCTCCCTCCAACTTTCAAATCCCTTACTCACTCTTCCTTCAGTTAGTCCTGACGAAGGGTCTCGGCCTGAAACGTCGACTGCACCTCTTCCTACAGATGCTGCTTGGCCTGCTGCGTTCACCAGCAACTTTGATGTATGTTGCTTGAATTTCCAGCATCTGCAGAATTCCTGTTGTCTGCTTGAAATATTTCTTGTTAACCCATTCATGGAAAAACAAAATATAAGTCATTTCAGTATTTGAATAATAGATTTGGGATTCAAGTTTATTTATCATGTGTGCATCGAAACATATAGGTGGCTGAGTAGTTAACACAATGTTTCACAGTACAAGATACCCGGGTTCAACCCCTGCCATTGCCTGTAAGGAGCTGGTACGTTCTCCCTGTGACTGCGTGGGTTTCCTTGCAAATCCGAAGAAGTACCAGTCGGTAGGTTAATTGGCTATTGTAAATTGTCCTGTCATCAGAGGAGGGTTAAATTTGGGGATTGGGAGGCAGCGTGGCTTGAAGGGGTGGAAGGGTCTATTCCACACTGTATCTCAATAAATAAATATAGTCAATTGCATTATTTGTAGTAACAACCAACACAACCAAGGGTGTGCTGGGGCAGCCCGCAAGTGCTGCCACACATTCTGGTGCCAGTGTAGCATGCTCACAATACATCAGAAACAATAATAGACATTAATCTGAATATAAATATATCACCCCTTTTTCTGCATTTTTCATAGTTTGATAGAATGGCACTCTGCCGAGCCTGGCTGCGAAAAGAGGAGAGTTGGGCATAGGGGAGGCTAGCAACCCCATCCCGTAAAAACCCAGTGCTATTGGAGTGCCAACAGAAGCTCCAAAGACCTCATCCCTGGAAGAGGAAAGAGACAATAGGCTACACTCGAAAGTCTGGCCCAGGACAGAGGATCCTGGTGAGCTTCTGTCAGCAGCTTATGCCACAGTAGGAGTGATGGGATTGTGGCATAGAGTGGATCCAAGCATATGGCTGTCGAACAGACAATGAAGGCAAATCAGGCACCAATCTCTTCCTGGAATACACTTCCAACTTGTGTAATTAGCATACACTGTTTCACTGCAAATGTTACCACACTCAAACTTTATCCATTTTCCGATTTATTATATCTAAGCAGCAAATGCTTTTTTTTCCAGCAGTACTCTATCACCATTTCATGAAACACAAACTAGGTTACTGTCTCTTCACGATTCCTCACCTTAGCAATTAGTCATTTGTACAGAATGCCTCCTGCAGAAAGGAAAGGAGCAGGACGTAACTCTGTGATGAATGGAACAACTTAGATTGCTTCTTAATTTCACATGTCATAAAATTAGGGCACAGGGAATGTCACATGGTAGTGATGTCACTTAAGGAATCCACATGACTTGTTAAATATATTTTACAGAATTCTCCATAGAATGCTAAAACTTGACACTTCAGCACAGGCTGTTATTGTGCTTATTTTGTTGCTTATTATATTTTTCCTTACCATGCTATATTTTCTTAATAATACTCGAGTACCAACTTTAGCACCTAAAGGTTTTGAATAACTGATTCACATTTGTCATTTCAATATCACACACTTCAGAAACATTTCAGAACCAAATGAAAGAGTGTTACCAGTGGTTTAGTGAATTGGAAAATACAGCAATTTCTCTCTAACCAGATTACACTCAAAATGTACATGATCATGATGTTTTACACCTACATTGTTTTTAGAACACAGAACACAGAACGTAGAATAGTGCAGCAGGGTATGGTCCTTTGGGTCACAATGTTGTTCTGACCTTTTAACTTACTCTGAGATCAATATAACCCTTCCCTCACACACTTTTCTATCTTCCATGTGCCTATTTAAGAATCTCCTAAATGTCCCTAATGTATCTACCTCTATCATTACTTCTGGGAGGGCATTCCATGCGCTCACCAGTCTCCGAGTAAAAAAAACTACATTTTGACAAACCCGCCCCCACCAATACTTTCCTCCAATTACCTTAAAATTAGGTCCCCTCGTATTGATCATTTCCACCGTAGGGAAAAATTCGCTTTCCATTCAATCTGTGCCTCTTATCATCTTGTATACCTCGATCAAGTCACCTCTCATTCTCCTTCACTCCAAAAAGAAAAATGCTGCTTCTCCCAATCTGTCCTCATCAGACATGCTCTCTTGTCCAGCCTGGATCCTGGTAACTCTTCCCTGCAGCCTCTCTAAAGCTTGCAGTCTTTCCTATAACGAGGAGACCAGAACTGAATGCAATATTCCAAGTGTGAGCTAAGCAGGTTTTATAGAACTGCAAACTTACCTCGTGGCTATTAAGCTCAATCCTCAACATATTGATCAACGATATTGGATCCCAAGATCACTCTGTTCCTCCTTACTGCTTAAGAATCCTGTGATTAATTCTGTGTTCTGCCTTCAAATTTGACCTTAGCACTCATGTATCCTATCCCCTATGCAAAACTCCATGGCTGAAATTTATTGCTGACTGGTTACTGGGACCAGAAGGACAAAATTTTCACACAAAGTGAGGAATAAACTGCCATGGGAAATAGTTGAGGCAGCTATATTAAAATCATTTAAAATGTATTTGGAGAAATATGTGGATAGAAGAGGTTTAGGGGAAGGTTTAACTTCACTTGCGCCATCACTGAAATGTTCCCACAACCAATGGACTCACTTACAAGAGCCCTTAATCTCATGTTTTCGATATTTATTGTTTATTAATTTTTTAAAATTATTTTTTCTCTATTAAGCTGGTAAAACATGAGGTACGGGCATAGCAAAAGGACCCTCATTTACAAATTGCTAGTAGCTTTCAGACTATTCTAGTGGTATTTAGTATTGTGGCTTTCTGGAGATTTACATAGATATTGCTGTGTAGGTCTAATTGCTTAATGTTATTGTGTAGTGCCTTTGGGATGATACCAGTTGTAGATATTACTATTGGGACATAGTAATTATCATTGTTATTATTTCTTCCTTGTCTTTCTTTTTGTATTTGCGCAGTTTGTTGTCTTTTGCACTCTTATTGAACGCCCAAGTTGGTGCAGCTATTCATTGATTCTGTTATAGTTATTATTCTATAGATTTATTGAGTATGCCCACAAAAAAATGAATCTCAGAGTTGTATATGGTGACATACAGTATATGTACTTTGATAATAAACTTACTTTGAAGGTAGAGGTGTATGATGTTATGAGTCCATAACAGATTGACATTATTAAAAAGAAGGCACAACCATGGCTATGCTGTGTTTCACTAGGTGTTTGAGGAGATATTGTTTGCCACCAAGGACTCTCACAAATTTCTCCAGATGAACTGTGGAGAGCATTCTAACAGCTTGCATCGCCGTCTGCTAATTAGGGGCCACTGCACAGGATCGGAAAAAGCTGCAGAAAGTTGTAAACTCAGCCAGCTCCATTATGGGCACTAGTCTCCCCAGCATCCAGGGCACCTTCAAAAGTCAATGCCTCCAAAAGGCAGCGTCCAACATTAAGGAGCCCCACCACCCAGGACAGACCATGTTCTCATTGCAGCCATCAAGGATAGGTACAGGAGCCTGAAGCCACACACTCAGTGATTCAGGAACAGCTTCTTTCCCTCTGCCATCAGATTTCTGAATGAACATTGAACACATGAACATTACCTCACTACTTTTTTATATTTTGCACTACATATTTAATTTTTAATATATACTTAGTGTAACTTGTAATTTTTATTCTTATGTAATGAAATGTACTGCTGTTGCAAAACAACAAATTTCACAACATATTCTAGCAATATTAAACCTAATTCTGATTCTGATTCAATGAGTCTTTGACTTAATGATTTTTTGACTATGACAATGATTCTCTACTCTCCTCTATCCCACTCTTTAAAAAGAGAGAGGTGCAAAAGACAGTAAATTATAGGCCAGTTAGCCTGACTTCAGTGCTTGGCAAGATGTTTGAGTCCATTATTAGAGGTGACGTTTTGGGTTCCATCTTATTTCCAGTAAGATGGTGACATGCTCTGTCGCAGTGGTCTCTCCGGGTCCAACCGATGGTGTGATTCTTCGTTCTTTGTGTGACTCTTATGATCACAACATAGCGTTGGATGTTAAAAGTATTCAGTGCTGCAGTTACTATATTGAGTTGCTGGATAGGAATTGAGCAGGTATCACGTTGATGCCTGGACTTTTTGTGACCATTCTTTCACAGAGGTGCTCCATGGTCCAACAAACAGTGCAAATGATTGTCATGCAACATACATCAAAGTTGCTGGTGAACGCAGCAGGCCAAGCAGCATCTATAGGAAGAGGTGCAGTCGACGTTTCAGGCCGAGACCCTTCGTCAGGACTAACTGAAGGAAGAGTGAGTAAGGGATTTGAAAGTTGGAGGGGGAGGGGGAGATGCAAAATGATAGGAGAAGACAGGAGGGGGAGGGATAGAGCCGAGAGCTGGACAGGTGATAGGCAAAAGGGGATACGAGAGGATCATGGGACAGGAGGTCCGGGAAGAAAGACAAGGGGGGGGGTGACCAGAGGATGGGCAAGAGGTATATTCAGAGGGACAGAGGGAGAAAAAGGAGAGTGAGAGAAAGAATGTGTGCATAAAAATGAGTAACAGATGGGGTACGAGGGAGAGGTGGGGCCTTAGCGGAAGTTAGAGAAGTCAATGTTCATGCCATCAGGTTGGAGGCTACCCAGACGGAATATAAGGTGTTGTTCCTCCAACCTGAGTGTGGCTTCATCTTTACAGTAGAGGAGGCCGTGGATAGACATGTCAGAATGGGAATGGGATGTGGAATTAAAATGTGTGGCCACTGGGAGATCCTGCTTTCTCTGGCGGACAGAGCATCGATGTTCAGCAAAGCGGTCTCCCAGTCTGCGTCGGGTCTCGCCAATATATAAAAGGCCACATCGGGAGCACCGGACGCAGTATATCACCCCAGTCGACTCACAGGTGAAGTGATGCCTCACCTGGAACGACTGTTTGGGGCCCTGAATGGTGGTAAGGGAGGAAGTGTAAGGGCATGTGTAGCACTTGTTCCGCTTACACGGATAAGTGCCAGGAGGGAGATCAGTGGGGAGGGATGGGGGGGACGAATGGACAAGGGAGTTGTGTAGGGAGCGATCCCTGCGGAATGCAGAGAGAGGGGGGGAGGGAAAGATGTGCTTAGTGGTGGGATCCCGTTGGAGGTGGCGGAAGTTACGGAGAATAATATGTTGGACCCGGAGGCTGGTGGGGTGGTAGGTGAGGACCAGGGGAACCCTATTCCTAGTGGGGTGGTGGGAGGATGGAGTGAGAGCAGATGTACGTGAAATGGGGGAGATTGTCATGAACATTTTCTCTTGTGATCACAGGACTCTTTTGGACATTGGTAATGTAAAATACTGCAAGTACGGTTCAGTGGTTCAGTAGGGAGACCGATGGCAGGGCAGCTGCACGGCCTTGGTTCTTACAGGGACCAGATGCTCAAGCCACCGAGTCACCTATTGCAGCTGCCCAGGAGAGGAGGCACTGGAGTCCGTGTGGGAAGAAGCAGAGATACGGCAAGCACATTGGAGCCCACCCTGGGTTGGGGGCTGCCCTTTCCCATCAGTGCTGCCCTTCAGTGTTCAAATGGTGGAATTGTGACCATAATATGGTGGAATTCTTCATTAAGATGAAGAGTGACATAGTTAATTCAGAAACAAAGGTTCTGAACTTAAAGAGGGGTAACTTTGAAGGTATGAGACGTGAATTAGCTAAGATAGACTGGCAAATGACACTTAAAGGATTGACGGTGGATATGCAATGGCAAGCATTTAAAGGTTGCATGGATGAACTACAACAATTGTTCATCCCAGTTTGGCAAAAAAATAAATCAAGGAAGGTAGTGCACCCGTGGCTGACAAGAGAAATTAGCCATAGTATCAATTCCAAAGAAGAAGCATACAAATTAGCCAGAGAAAGTGGCTCACCTGAGGACTGGGAGAAATTCAGAGTTCAGCAGAGGAGGACAAGGGGCTTAATTAGGAAGGGGAAAAAAGATTATGAGAGAAAACTGGCAGGGAACATAAAAATGGACTGTAAAAGCTTTTATAGATATGTAAAAAGGAAAAGACTGGTAAAGACAAATGTAGGTCCCCTGCAGACAGAAACAGGTGAATTGATTATGGGGAGCAAGGACATGGCAGACCAATTGAATAATTACTTTGGTTCTGTCTTCACTAAGGAGGACATAAATAATCTTCCAGAAATAATAGGGGACAGAGGGTCCAGTGAGATGGAGGAACTGAGCGAAATACATGTTAGTAGGGAAGTGGTATTAAGTAAATTGAAGGGATTGAAGGCAGATAAATCCCTAGGGCCAGATGGTCTGCATCCTAGAGTGCTTAAGGAAGTAGCCCAAGAAATACTGGATGCATTAGTGATAATTTTTCAAAACTCGTTAGATTCTGGACTAGTTCCTGAGGATTGGAGGGTGGCTAATGTAACTCCACTTTTTAAAAAAGGAGGGAGAGAGAAACTGGGGAATTATAGACCGGTTAGCCTAACGTCGGTGGTGGGGAAACTGCTGGAGTCAGTTATCAAGGATGTGATAACAGCACATTTGGAAAGCGGTGAAATGATCGGACAAAGTCAGCATGGATTTGTGAAAGGAAAATCATGTCTGACGAATCTCATAGAATTTTTTGAGGATGTAACTAGTAGAGTGGATAGGGGAGAACCAGTGGATGTGGTATATTTGGATTTTCAAAATGCTTTTGACAAGGTCCCACACAGGAGATTAGTGTGCAAACTTAAAGCACACGGTATTGGGGGTAAGGTATTGGTGTGGGTGGAGAATTGGTTAGCAGACAGGAAGCAAAGAGTGGGAATAAACGGGACCTTTTCAGAATGGCAGGCAGTGACTAGTGGGATACCGCAAGGCTCAGTGCTGGGACCCCAGTTGTTTACAATATATATTAATGACTTGGATGAGGGAATTAAATGCAGCATCTCCAAGTTTGCGGATGACACGAAGCTGGGTGGCAGTGTTAGCTGTGAGGAGGATGCTAAGAGGATGCAGGGTGACTTGGATAGGTTGGGTGAGTGGGAAAATTCATGGCAGATGCAATTTAATGTGGATAAATGTGAAGTTATCCACTTTGGTGGCAACAATAGGAAAACAGATTATTATCTGAATAGTGGCTGATTAGGAAAAGGGGAGGTGCAACGAGACCTGGGTGTCATTATACACCAGTCATTGTAAGTGGGCATGCAGGTACAGCAGGCGGTGAAAAAGGCGAATGGTATGCTGGCATTTATAGCGAGAGGATTCGAGTACAGGAGCAGGGAGGTACTACTGCAGTTGTACAAGGCCTTGGTGAGACCACACCTGGAGTATTGTGTGCAGTTTTGGTCCCCTAATCTGAGGAAAGACATCCTTGCCTTCGAGGGAGTACAAAGAAGGTTCACCAGATTGATTCCTGGGATGGCAGGACTTTCATATGAAGAAAGACTGGATGAACTGGGCTTGTACTCGTTGGAATTTAGAAGATTGAGGGGGAATCCGATTGAAACGTATAAGATCCTAAAGGGATTGGACAGGCTAGATGCAGGAAGATTGTTCCCAATGTTGGGGAAGTCCAGAACGAGGGGCCACAGTTTGAGGATAGAGGGGAAGCCTTTTAGGACCGAGATTAGGAAAAACTTCTTCACACAGAGAGTGGTGAATCTGTGGAATTCTCTGCCACAGGAAACAGTTGAGGCCAGTTCATTGGCTATATTTAAGAGGGAGTTAGATATGGCCCTTGTGGCTACGGGGGTCAGGGGGTATGGAGGGAAGGCTGGGGCGGGGTTCTGAGTTGGATGATCAGCCATGATCATAATAAATGGCGGTGCAGGCTCGAAGGGCCGAATGGCCTACTCCTGCACCTATTTTCTATGTTTCTATGTTTCTAAACAATGTAAGACAAGCTGGATTGCCTTTGTCTACAGGTGACCTAATGCAAGATGAGGAACTACTGCATGCTTGTTCTTGCAGAAACATGGCTTCAGGCCAACGTTCCACCATCAATCTTCAGGCTCTTGGACTCGGGCGATGTTATTGTTTTGTGACTGTATGTCTTTCTAATATTGTGACCATATGTGCTATGCATGCTATGTGTCGTGTATGACTATTGGTACTGTATTTGACCCTGGAGGAATACTGTTTCATTTGGCTGTATTCATGGGTATGGTTGAATGGCAATTAAACTTGAACTCGGGGTACTTGGAAGCACATAATAAAATAGGCTGAAGTCAGGATGGTTTCCTTAAGGGGAAATCTACCTGACAAATCTGTTGGAATTCTTTGAGGAAGTAACAGATAGGAGAGACAAAGGAGAGTCAGTGGGTGATGTTTACTTAGATTTTCAGAAGGCCTTTGACGAGGTACTGTACGTGAGGCTGCTAAGACAAGAACCCATGGTATTACAGGAAAGATACTAGCATGGACAGAGAAGATTGGGCTGACTGACAGAAGTCAAGGAGAATGAAGGGAGCCTTTTCTGATTGGCTGCTGATGACTGGTGATGTTCTGAAGCATTTGGTATTGGGAGCACTGCTTTTCATGTTATATGTGAACAATGTGGTTGATGGCTTTCTGGTCAAATTTATGGCCAATGCAAAGATAGGTGGAGGGACAAGTAGTTTTGAAGAAGCAGGGTTCTGATTCTGATTCTGACAAATGGAAGACCAACACAAGGTACCTAAAAGGCAACAATGGTGATGAATACGTGGAACATCAGGAGCTGCACCATCCCACTAAATGAAAGAGAGAGGAGATACCCAGACTGCTGGTAAATGATTCATTGTCATTGGGTCCATCCACAGTCATTGGATCTTTCTACAATCAGATGACCTTCTCCATAACCACCGCCACTGTAAACCAATATTCAACCAAAAGTGCCCGGTTGATGCCTGAGCAATAGTAGCCAGGGGCAAGAAGGGAGAATGGAGAAGAGTATTCTGTCTGGTTGCATTGCTGACTAGAATGGAAGCTCCAATGCACAGACTGGCAAGAGGTTGCAGATGTTTGTAGATTCAGCCAGCTGCATCATAGACACAAACTTCCCCTACACTAAGAAGATCTTTAAGAGGCAGTGATGTGATGACCCATCACACCCTGTTTTGAAGACTCACCTACATTCCTGTTGATGGTTAATCCCTGCTACAATTATTTCAATGACACCAAATTTCTTAGATAGGTCATGTCATCCAGGTAAGTCGCCACCCAGATGCCAAACCCACGGATTCCCAAACAGATCCTTTACTCCCAGTTGAAAGTCAGTGAGCCACTGTTGGGCAAAGTAAATTCTTCCAAAATAACATCAAAATCAGCCTGAAGAAATTCAACATTACATCTAAAAACTGGGAAGACTTTGCACTCAATAGATACTCCTGGAGGAAATCTGTTCAAGAGGGAGCTGTGTGATGCTAGAGTGACATCCATTCTGCTGGAGGGAACAAGTGACATCTGTGAAAGGAGAGACCGAGAAACAAAAAGACCTGGACACCACAAACTCTTGTCCACATTGCACTGGAATACGTGGATCCCAGATCAGCCTCTACATGCACCTGAGGACCCACCAATAAACAACCCTTTAGAAGAACATCTTACTCGACTCAAGAGATCGTACTACTATTTTAATACCTGCAGAGTGCATTGTTGTCCTTAATCTACAGATTTCCGTTCTTTCTACTGAACCATCTCAATTTTTCACAATGTATCCAATTTATCATATTGTCACTCAGCTTACCTGTGTCCACTGATAGCTTCTTTGCATCTTTATCACTGTTCACCTTTTCACTTAGATTTGTGTCAACAGTAAATTTTAGGTAAAATCTCATTACAGCACTTATGCTTTATATAAGTAGAACATATGCATTCAGATTTTTCTGCAGGTTATTCCAATGTGCTTTTAGCCCAATCGTTGTTGTAGAAGCATCAGAATAGTTGCTTCTTTGGCAAATGCAACATCCTGTTTGTTCACATGAGATTACCACATGGATGTGATACATGACCAGTTCTTTTGTTTCTTGGTTCAAAACACTAGGGTATTAATCCCCACAGCTAAGCACATGGAGATATGGGATATTTTATTTCCAAGTTGGAATCTTTCATCACCATGTGAATATAATGAAATCCATCCATCTCCCACCCTCTCGGCTAAGTCAATATCTCATCAAAGACCCCACCCACTACCGACATATTCTCTTCCCTCTCCCATTGGATGGAAGATATAAAAGGTACGTTATATTGTTTTGTATGACTGTATGTTTACAGCTGTATATATATGTACTATATAACTGTTGGCACTGTGCTTTGCACCTTGGCCCTGGAGTAATGCTATTTTATTTGGCTGTATTCATGTATGGTGGAAAGACAATTAAACATGAACATGAACTTGAATTTGAAGCCTGAGTGCACATGCTACCAGGCTCAAGGACAATTTCTATCCCCCCGTTACAAGACTATTGAATGATAAGCTGGACTTTTGACCTCAAGTATCTGAATGGATAGCATGCAAAACTAGTTTTTTATAGTTTCTCACTGTATCTATTTGTTCGTGTAACAGATCCTTCTGACCGAATGAGCCCACACTATCCACGATACTGCAGAAGGCTGGGGATGTAGCTTTGCACATCAGGGAAACCAGCCTCAGCTGCATTGACTCTGTCTACACTTCCCAGAATATGTCAGTGGTGGGTGGGGTCTTTGATGAAATATTGACTTAGCCTAGAGGGTGGGAGATGGATAGATTTCATTATATTCATGTGGCGATGAAAGATTCCAACTTGGAAATAAAATATCCCATAACTCCATGTGCTTATAGCAAGAGGATTCGAGTACAGGAGCAGGGAGGTACTACTGCAGTTGTACAAGGCCTTGGTGAGACCACACCTGGAGTATTGTGTGCAGTTCTGGTCCCCTAATCTGAGGAAAGACATCCTTGCCATAGAGGGAGTACAAAGAAGGTTCACCAGATTGATTCCTGGGATGGCAGGACTTTCATATGATGAAAGACTGGATGAACTAGGCTTATACTCGTTGGAATTTAGAAGATTGAGGGGGGATCTGATTGAAACGTATAAAATCCTAAAGGGATTGGACAGGCTAGATGCAGGAAGATTGTTCCCGAAGTTGGGGAAGTCCAGACGAGGGGTCACAGTTTAAGGATAAAGGGGAAGCCTTTTAGGACCGAGATTAGGAAAAACTTCTTCACACAGAGAGTGGTGAATCTGTGGAATTCTCTGCTACAGGAAACAGTTGAGGCCAGTTCATTGTCTATATTTAAGAGGGAGTTAGATATGCCCCTTGTGGCTAAAGGGATCAGGGGGTATGGAGGGAAGGCTGGTGCAGGGTTCTGAGTTGGATGATCAGCCATGATCATACTGAATGGCGGTGCAGGCTGAAGGGCCGAAAGGCCTACTCCTGCACCTATTTTCTATGTTTCTATGTTTCTATGTTTCCCGCTGCCTCTGTAAATCAGCCAGTATAATCAAAGAGTCCACCCCAGCCGTTCTTCCTTCTCCCCCCTCCATGGGGCATAGATACAAACATCTGAAAGCACATACCACCAGGTTCAAGGAGAGCTTCCACCCTGCTGTTATCAGACTCTTGAATGGACCTCCTGTACGATAAATTGGACCCCTGATCTCACAATCTACTGCATTATGACCTTGCACTTTATGGTTTACCTACACGACGCTTTCTCAGTAGCGTTTACACTTTATTCTACATTGTTATTGTTTTACCTTATTCTGTGCACTGTGTAATTTTTGATCTGTATGAACAGTACACAAGACAAGCTCTTCACTGTATCTTGGTACCTGTGATGTTATGTTATATAGCAATACCAATAATCCAAGCAGCTCTATTTCAGACAATGTGATACTGTCTGAATGCTGCTAAAATTTAAACATTTAGGTGCTAAGTGTGGGGTTTCTCCCCTTGGCTTTTGGCTTGGAGATGAGTGTATGATTTTTGAATATGCTGATAGAATAGACCAAATCGGGTTGAGTTTGTTTGTATCAGAAGAATGTTTTCATGTGAAAAGGTGATTAATAATCTCATGGGATTTGATATAACAGTGCTGTTAGAATACAGTTTAATAATGAACATTGGCTTCCAGTGAGTGAACGTGTGGATGGAACAGAATATGGAAAATGTAACGTTAATAAATGGAAGACAAAACAGAAATGCTGGGGACATTTTAAATAGTGGAAGATAGAGAAATATTTATGTTCATAGAGATCTGGTTTCAGCTGAAGGTAATTTTTAGGCAGCGTGTGAACCAGCAGTCATGTGACATCGAACCAAAATCAATTCATCATCTTGAAACCTTTAACTTCTGCAATCAAATTCAGAATGTGTCAAGATATAAATCGTTTAACTCACCAGGTCCTCCTACCAACTTATAAATAAACGTACAAAGTATGTTTAGTGAGAAATAGTTACTTCTGTTTATTTTGAAAGCAGTTGGGAAGGTATTGCTGATGGTGCATGTAGAGTTCCCATGCATCCTGAGCTGAAGTCAATGTTACTTCCATCGTACTCATCATATAGGCTCAGCAGCAAATGTACGTCTGGAGGCAGCTGGTAAAGTTCCATCTTCTCCAGAGCGTACTTGTGCCATCATAGAGAGCATCCTCACATCAGCCATTACTGATGCAGCATCCTCTCACAATAAACAAAAACTACAGTCAACTGTCCGGTCAGCAGAAAGTGTCCTAAGCTGCAGTCTACCATCACTGCAGGACTTGCCTGTGTCCAGAGCAAAGAAGCAGGCAGGAAAGATCATTGGAGACCACACAAATTGACTTTTCCAAAAGCTCCCTTCTTGAAAACATTAAAACAAAAACTTCACACCATTCTTAAAAGTTTTTCCCACCGGGCAGTTAATCTGATCAACCATACTAGTTAACACCCATCCCTCCCTATCTATTACCTCAGCTACCACACTGCACTGTAAACACTTCAAACTGATTTATATCATGCTGTTTACATTGTAAATACATGCTGGCATTTTATGTATTAATGCAAATTTTGATCCTTCTCTGTATTTAAATTATTAAGTTTATTTTTATATAATTCTTTATTCTTATAATTGTTGAATTTGTTGTTTTTGGTTGCACGTCACACCCTGACCAACACCCCACAGCAAATGTATATACATTTAAGTGTATATGGCGAATAAAGTTGGCCTTTGACCCTTAAGTTTTGATTGTTGATCCTTGATGACAGAATGACAAAAACTACTCGGATCATAAAATATAAAATATATATATATTTGAAATCAGCAGGACAAATTTAACATCTGACCAAAATGATCACAGTGTTAGCTGTGAAGATTCTCAATCTCAACATTTATCCCGGTGCGACACCTCAGCTAAATAAAGTTTCTTCCTCTTTACCAAATTTACTGGTAAACCCAGAGCTTAACAAAATGGACACCCCATTTCAGCATGTGAACGAATCATGCTTGGAGTTTAAGGATTGAAGATAAAGATAAGTTTTATTTGTCATGTACATCAAAATAACGTAACATACAATGAAATGTATTATTTTTGTCAATGACCAACACAATCTGATGATGTGCTGGGGGCAGCCCACAAGTGTTGCCATGCTTCCAACATCAACATAGCGTGCCCTTAGTTTACTAACCCTAATCTGTAGTCTTTGGACTGTGGGAGGAAACCGGAGCACCCAGAGGAAACTCAGGCGGTCACAGAGAGGACGTACAGACTACTTACAGACAGCGGCAGGAATTGAATCCCGATCTTCCAATTGCTGGTATGTAAAGTGATATGTTAACTGCTATGGTGTCATGCTGTCTGGAATAGCAACAGCCATGTTATCTTTGTGGATCAAAAATAACTCTGTTTCAACTCTTCCAACCGACCTCTCCATTCTATATAATTGCCTGGTTGTGGGGAGACCCTCTCTCACTGCCTCACCCTCCCCCCAGTGATATCTGCTGCTCTCTGTCTCTTCGACCATGTGGTCAACCAGACCTCCTCTCCTCACCTACCCATCACTTCCTCTGGTTCCCCTTTCTCCCATGGTCCACTCCCTTCTCCCATCAGATTCCTTCTTCTTCTTCTTCAGCATTTTGCTTTTTCCACCTATCACCTCCCATCTTCTTACTTCATTTCCCCTCCCCTGCCCAACTGGCTCCACCTATCACCTTCTAGCTTGTAGACTTTTCCCTCCCACCACCTATTTATTCTGGCATCTTGCCCCTTCCTTTCCAGTCCTGATGAAGGGTCTCGGCCTGAAGCGTCGACTGTTTATGTCACAATGTGCACTGGTCATATTGGAACTCAAGCGCGGAGGAAAGACAGACTCTGATGTAGAAATGGCGACAAGAGTTTATTCTTAGTAATTCCATTGGTGGCTTGGCTGAGCATCTCCACGAGAAGTAACATTCTCAAAATTGGATGTCTGTGATTAGCGGAAATTGAATATCTGCTTAAGTAATACAAATAACAAGTAACACAGAATCCCAAAGTCGATCAAAATAAACAAGTTTAAACAGAAGGGTCCAAGAGAACACATTACAAAAAAAGGTCACTCAAGAAAATCACAAAGAACTCTAAACAATTAATGACTCTCGTTAAGCAACAATTAATCAATTCATGTGTTCTTAAAACCTTGGAGCCCAACACTCTCTGGTGCCCCACACAGGCCCATAGAGCTTACTACAGTTTATTCTTCTCCATAGATGCTGCCTGGCCTGCTGAGTTCCTCCAGCATTTTGTGTGATTTCCAACATCAGCGAGATCTCTTCTGTTTTGTTCATAAGCTCATGTATGAACTTCCACAGCTTCTTAAATCCTAAAGTGTCACACAATGTCCTGAGCCCACAGTCAGAACTTAACCTAATTTCATGTAAATTTGTAAATGTAAATCATAAGGATCATAGAAACTCCAACATAGTTAGCACCATGAAGGAAGAGGGCACTTTCTAGAAGAGATCACCCTAAAATATTAGTAAATTGATTTTTTCTTTTCACATATAAAAAAGGTGCCGTGTAATGCCTTGCTTTAGAGTCATAGAAAAATACAGCACACAAAAAGGCCCTTCAACCATCTAGTCCATTCTAGACTATGTAAACTGCCTACTCCCATCAACCTGCACCGGGACCAACCCTAGCCCTCCATACGCCAACCACCCAGACACCTATCTAAACTTCTCCTAAATGCTGAAATTGAGCTCGTATGCACCACTTGTGCTGGCAGCTCATTCCACACTCTCACCACCCTCTGAGTGAAGAAGCTCCCCCCCTCAGGGTCATCTTCCCAAGGTAACACGTCTGAACAACTGGCATCCTGTCGCACTCACCTCAATAATAAACAAATGCATTGAGAGGCTGGTCAAGGACTACATCTGCAGCTTGCTACCACCCACACTGGACCCCCTACAATTTGCCTACTGACCAACAAATTGACAGATGACACAATAGCCACAGCTCCATACACCATCCTTATACATCTGGAGAAGAAGAATGCTTATGTGAGAATGCTGTTCTTGGACTACAGTTCAGCATTCAACACCATAATTCCCTCCAGGTTTGACAAGAAGCTCAGAGACCTCGACCCTCACCCTGCCTTGTGCAGCTGGATACTGGACTTCCTGTCAGATTGCAAGTGGTAAGATTGGGCTCCTTCACCTCTGCCCCTCTGACTCTCAACACAGGTGCCCTTCAGGGCTGTGTACTAAACCCCCTCCTTTACTCTCTGCATACCCATGACTGTGTTGTCGCCCACAGCTCCAATCTGCTAATTAAATTTGCTGACGATACTACACTGATTGGCTTAGTCTCAAATAATGAGGCAGCCTACAGAGAAGAAGTCACCACCCTGACACAGTAGTGTCAAGAAAACAACCTCTCCTTCAATGTCGCAAAAACAAAGGAGCTGGTTGTGGATTACAGGAGGAATGGAGACAGGCTAACCCCTATGGACATCCACGGATCTAGGGTTGAGAGGGTGAACAGCTTTAAGTTCCTTGGCATACACATCACTGAGGATCTCACATGGTCTGTACATACCGGCTGTGTGATGAAAAAAGCACAACAGTGCCTTTTTCACCTCAGACGGTTGAAGAAGTTTGGTATGAGTCCCCAAATCCTAAGGACTTTCTACAGGGGCACAATTGAGAGTATCTTGACTGACGGCATCACTGCCTGGTATGGGAACTGTAATTCCCTCAATCGCAGGACTCTGCAGAGAGTGGTGTGGACAGTCCAGCGCATCTGTAGATGTGAACTTCCCACTATTCAGGACGTTTACAGAGACTGGTGCGTAAAAAGGGCCCAAAGGATCATTGGGGACACAAGTCACCCAAACCACAAACTATTCCAGCTGCTACCATCTGGACAACAGTACCGCAGCATAAAAGCCAGAACCAACAGGCTCCGGGACAGCTTCTTCCACCAGGCCATCAGACTGATTAATTCACACTGATACAATTGTATTTCCATGCTATATGGACTGTCCTGTTGATTGCAAATTACTATAAATTGCACATTGCGCATTTAGACAGAGACGAAATGTAAAGATTTTACTCCTCATGTATGTGAAAGATATAAGAAATAAAGTCAGTTCAATTCAATTGAAGTCTCCCTTAACCTATGACCCCTAGTTCTGGTCACACCCAATCTCAGTGGAAAACAACCTGCTTGCACTTATCTCATCTATACTCATAATTCTGTAAACCTCTATCAAATCTCCCCTTGTTCACCTACAGTCCATGGAATAGTGTCCTGGCCTATTAAACCTTTCCCTATAAAGCAAAGGGCAGCACAGTAGTGTAGCAGTTAGTGCAAAGCAAGTACATTTCAGAACATCGGACTTTGGATTTGAACTTTGACATCATCCCTAAGGAGTTTGCATGTCCTCCCCATGGAATGCGAGGGTTTCCCCCAGGTGCTCCGGTTTCCTCCCACAGTCCAAAGAGGAACACATTGATAGGTTAATTGGTCATTGTAAATTGTCCCGTGACTGGGCTAGTGTTAAATCAGGAGTTGCTGGTGGCGCAGTTTGAAGGGCCGTAAGGGCCTATCCCTCTCTGTATCTCTGCACTAAATTAACTCAAGTCCTCAAGTCCCGGCTACATGTTTGTAAACTTAATGGTGCCAAGTGTCCAAACTGGCAACATCACATTAAAACCTAGAGCATATCATGCTTCATTGAATGTTGCTTGCAACTTCAATGCAGATTACAAAAAAACATTTTGTCTTCTAAATATGAAAATCCAAAACCTTCTCCTGAAGAGTATATTTTCCCCTTTATTTATGAAAGAGGGGCTCTGTTGTGAGAGGCTGCATTTGTCTTATGTTGCACGCAGGCTACAGAGTGAATCACGTCTCTGCAGGGATTCAGACCTGGAGCCACAGAGTTATGAAGTGCACTGCTTGCTACATCAGGGCTGCATTCCAGTAATACTTCATAACACATTAGGTTAATATATTGTGCTGTGAGAAACACATTAACTTTTCAGAATCAGAATCAGGTTGAATATCATTGACATATGTCACGAAATTTGTTGTTCTGTAGCAGCTGTACATTGCAAAATATAATAATAAAATACTATAAATTACAATAAATAAATATATTAAACTAAATACTACTACTACGTCAACTCAGGCCTAAACTAAGTAACTTGTGCAAAAAGAGATGAAAAAAATATTGAATTAGTGTACATGGGTTCACTGTCATTCAGAAATCTGATGGCAGAGAGGAAGAAGCTGTTCCTAAAACATTGTGTGTGTGTCTTCAGGCTCCTGTACCTTCCTCTTGATGGGAGCAATGAGAAGACAACATGTCCTGGGTGATGGGGTTTCTTAGTAATGGATGCCGCCTTTTTGAGGCATTGCCTTTTGAAGGTGTCCTGGACGCTGGGCAGAATGGCGTCCATGAGGAAGCTGGCTAAATTTACAATTTTCTGCATCTTTTTCCGATCCTGTACAATGCCTGCCCCCACATACCAGACAGTGATGCAGCCAGTCAGAATGCTCTCCACAGTCCATCTGTAGAAATTTGCGAGTGTCATTGGTGACATACAAAGTATTCTCAAACTCCTAATAGAATACAGCCGAGTTGTGCCTTCTTTGCAGACTACTGTCGGTGTTGTATAGGTGTGCACACACGCACACACACACGCAAGCTAATGAAAATCAGCTTTATAAATCGGTGTACCCCTGATGAACTTTGCTATGTCAACTTCAAATATTGGTCTGTATTTTGTGGTTTCCTTCTGCTATTTCCTGATGTTCATTCATGCGTATTTAATACTGAAATTAAGAAGTTGTTGTCAGTATTTTGGTGTGGCCCCAAGGCTCTAATATTTACACGTACAGTACTGTGCAAAAGTTTCGGGCACATATATAAAGCTCTCGTTCCTAAGACCTTTACACCGTACTGCAGTAATTTTATGTATTGAACTGTACTACTGCTGCAAAAACAAATAAATCTCATTCTGATATGGGTCTCTATCGTGGACTGAGAGTGGGAAATGGGAAGTGGGTGGGGAGTGGGGAATCATGGTTGGGAAAAGGGGAAGGGAGAATCGAGGGAGCAGGAAGCACCAGAGAGACATTCTGTAACGATCAATAAACCAATTGTTTGGAATCAAATGACCTTGCCTGGTATCTCAGGGTTGGGCGTGTCTGCACCTGGCACTCCTTCTCTGGCACCTGTCCCACCCCCCTCCCCTGGTGCTCCACCCTCGCCATCCTCAACACCTTTTGCTCCTGCCAGAATTACAAATTGACTTTCCACTCCGCGTTGACAAATACAGTATTGTGCAAAAGTGTTAGGCAGCCGAGCTACGTGTATGTACAGTCTGTGCCTAAGTACTGTATTTCAACTAACATTAATTAAGGCTTTTAAAAGTCACAGTATAAAAATGTCCCCTAAGTTTTACACATAGCCACGTAAGTTCGAAGTGATCTTTAGTTCTGTAATAAGTTATAATTATATCTGACAAATCATTGAGTCCTAAAAAACTTTTGTGCAAATGGATTGCAATGTCTTTATGTTTCAAGACACAAAGAGCATGACCCCAGTATTTTGCTCTCTTTTTACACTACTTATTTATATGTTTAATTTTCCTTCTTGTAACTTTTTTATGTCTTGCAACGTACTGCTGCCATTAAACAACAAATTTCACAACAGTATGTGATCAAAAGTGCTATGTCACTTTCACACGCTCATCAGACTGCTTCTAGTAAAGAGTCTTCTCCGAATCTGCTTTACATTCATTGTAATTTATAGAAATTTTTTATGTATTACAAAGTACCGCTGCCACAAAACAACAAATTTCATGATATATGCCAGTGATATTAAATCTAGTTCTGATTCTGAAGAAGTCCAAGTATCAGTATTTAAATTTATGATAAAAATGGTTAAAACATCATACGTGTACACTCCAGTCTTTATTTAAGACTTTATATGTGCTTAAATATTTAAAATCTGCCTGTTTAGCTTCAGGATATTGTGTTTATATGATTGGCTGCTCAGCTAACAAGATGATATCCCAACTATAGGATATTAACAGTGTTTCTTGGAGAACACGTAGTTCTCATCTAAACCAAGAAATTCAAAATCCAAGCAGGAAACTTCCTTCAAGGTCAGTAGTGAATGTGGCTTGTCCATCACTCATCAACGCATACCACATGTCCTTATTTTTTGATGTTGTGGTGGCCAGACTATGAAAGACTTTGTGTCCTGAAGAAGGGAAACGTCGACTGTTTATTCATTTCCATATATGTTGCCTGACTTGCTGGGTTCCTCCAGCGTTTTGTGTATAACTTTGGATTTCCAGTATCTGCAGACGTTCTCATGCAAATGAAAGAATTTGTTTTAATTCCAGTTTGGACGGAGATACAGGAGCTGATGTAAATTGGAGATGTGCTGGGGCAGCACGAGAGCATAACACTGTTACAGTGGGCTCAATTTCCATTGCTGTCTGTAAGGAGTTTGTACCTTCTCCCTGTGACCACGCAACTTTCCTCCCACATTCCAAAGATTTTCAAGTTAGTAGGTTATTTGGTCAAGTGGGTGTAATTGGGTGGCACTGCCTTATTGGGCTTGTAAAGAATGCAAAATTCTAAAATAATATATTACCAGGGATTCTCCTGATCCTTGATCAGTGATTTTAAAATGATGTTGTACCACTTTAATAGAGAACGTTAGTTGTACTGGGAATGGACAATCTTTAAATTTTTTGATTCCTGGTGTGAGGTCTAGATTTGGCAGAAATGTTTAAGTCCAGGAGAATTAGACTAGGAACAAAATTAGGCCATTTGGCCCATCAGGTCTGCTCTTCCATTCCATCATGGCTGATTTATTATCCCTCTCTACCCCCATTCTCCTGCATCTCCCTATAACTGTCACAATGGCGGGTATTTGGGAGCAAGGGTGGACCCAAATGCAAGACACATCTTGTGAGGTTACTTAGATTTAGTTTATTGTCCGATACCAGGAGAGCAAGGCAGGAGCAGGAAATAGCAAACTGGACAAGGACTGAGGACTATGACTAGGCTGGGACCAAGGGTCTGGGCTTGGACTCGGAATCGGCTCCCAGAACTAGAGGAGACATGAAGAGGCTAGGGTATGGACTCTGAGCCAGAGACTGGGCAAGGACCCAGTACCTGGGTCTTGCCTCGGGCTCGGATCCCAGAACCAGGCAGGGACATGACATGGGCTAGGGCGAGGAGGAACATGAGAACACAGAGCCTCGGTCTCGGGGAGCAGGTACATGGAACCATGGACACATACACAGAACACAGAGTTGGGACCCCACCTTGGGTACAGGACATAGGGCCGGGACTCACACACAGAACAGAGAGCCGGGACCCCTCCTTGGCTACAGGACATAGGGGACATAGACTCCGCGGGGCAACGGCAAGATGGCCTGACCTACCCCACGGAGGCGAGGACAAGACAAGACAAGACATGACTCCCCATGGGGCAACGGAAAGACAGCCTGACTTACCCCACGGAGACGAGGACAGGACAAGACAGAACATGACCCCCCCCCCACGGGGCAACGGCAAGACGGCCTGACCTACCCCATGGAGGCGAGGACAAGGCAAGACAAGACATGACTCCCCGCGGGGTAACGGCAAGACGGCCTGACCTACCCCATGGAGGCGAGGACAAGGCAAGACAAGACATGACTCCCCGCGGGGTAACGGCAAGATGGCCTGACTTACCCCACGGAGGCGAGGATAAGACAAGACCAACACAAAAGCACACCAGACAGTACCTATCTAGCTCCGGCGATAGAACTAGACCGAAGCGCAGGTGAGGGCTGCAGACGAGGGCTAGAGGCGAGAGGGGCAGAGAGGGGATTCAGACAGGGGGGATAGGATAGGAATCACAGACCGCCAGGGCCAGGACTTGACTCGGAACTGGGAAGCCGCCAGGGCCAGGAACAGGACTTGACTTGGTGCTTGAATGCTGCCAGGGCCAGGACTTGACTCAGAACTGGGAAGCTACCAGGGCCAGGACTTGACTTGGTGCTAGAATGCTGCCAGGGACAGGACTTGACTTGGTGCTAGAATGCTGCCAGGACCAGGACTTGACTTGGTGCTAGAATGCTGCCAGGGCCAGGACTTGACGGTGCTAGAATGCTGCCAGGGCCAGGACTTGACGGTGCTAGAACGCTGCCAGGGACAGGACTTGACTTGGTGCTTGAACGTCGCCAGGACCAGGACTTGACTTGTGCTAGAATGCTGCCAGGACCAGGACTTGACTTGGAGCCTTCGGGTAGTGGCGAGCTCTCGACTCGGCTCGGGAACAGTAGACAGCGGCTCTTGATTCCCTCTGGCGGGTTAACTGACGGACCCACCTCGGTGAGGAAACTTTGCAGGCTCGCTTTGGCGAGGTAACTGAACAGGGTTGCTCCGGTGAGGAGAGGCGAATTACCGGCACTCGCTTCAGCAGAGACTGGGCTTGCTCCGGCCAGATGACATCGGCACACCATACCTTGGATGACTTTGCAGACGCTCCCGCGCCGAACGGCTGAAAGCCGGAGACTATAAACTATCGGTTCAGCCGAGTGTTAATTGCCTCTAATCATCAAAGTCGAGGGACACGGGAAAACAGGGATTCAACGGTCCGGATCGTAACATAAACAAGGTAAATTTAAAGGGACCCCGATCCGGACCATGACAATAACCTTCTACTAACCAAGATCCTATCAACCTCTGTTTTAAATACACTCAATGACTTGACTTCCACAGCCGTTCATGGCAATGAATTCCTCAGATTCACCACCCACTGGCTAAAGAGATTCCTTCTCATCTGTGTTCTAAATGGATATCCCTCTGTTACACAGCTTTGCTCTCTGGTCCTAGAATCCCCAACTACAGGAAACATCCTCTCCACATCCACTCTATCTAGTCCTTTCAATGTTCAATAAGTTTTTTATGAGATCTTCCCTCATTAATCTCAACTTCAGTGAGTACAGGCCCAGAGTCATTGAAAGTTTTTCATGGAGTTGGGATGGGTTACTGTGCCGTGATGCCCTATGATCTCATGAAACAGTCTCACATACCTTCATGAACAGGCATTACTTGTCGTTGATCTATGGAACTCAAAGGCCGTGATGCTGTAGGCTATTCTAATCCAAATCCCGAGTTCTATTTAAGCAGAATAGCTTGCAGGGAGTGAGCCCACTTTGGCAGTTTTCTGGGCACTGTATAATGAGAGCTTTGTGTGCGGAATGATTAGGTCCTGCGCTGATTTTCCTGAGAGACTGCCAAGCTGCCTCAATGGATCTAATTTTAGTTTTTTCTGCCATTAAACATAACCTTCCAACTCCCCGGAACTACTCCAAAATCAGAGGGTTCTGGAAGATTGCATCTGCTCCTGTAGAATCTGAGGTCATCAGGCATGGGATACACTTAGCCTCCACTCTTTTCTCCAATTGTTTTTCTTTATAGAGTCATAGAATCATAGAACACTACAGAAAAAACACAGGCCCTGTAGCCCATGTCGAACTATTATTCTGCCTAGTCCCATCGCCCTCACGTGGCCCATAGCCCTCCATACCGTTCTCATCCACGTATCTATCCTAATTTCTCTAAATGTTGAAATCAAACCAACATCCTCCACTTGAGCTGGCAACTCGTTCTACATTCACACTGCTCTCTGAGTGAAGAAGTTTCCCTTCAGGTTCCCTTTAAATATTTCACCTTTCACCCATGATCTCTAGTTCTAGTCTCACCCAACCTCAGTGAGAAAAGCTGCTTGCATTTACCCTATTTATACCCCTCATAATTTGTATACCTCTATCAAATCTCTCCCCAGTCCCCTCCGTTCTAGGGCTTCGGCCATTGGGCCATGACTTCCGTACTTCTGATCAACCCTCAGGCTTCAATCTTCAGTACTGACCCCCGGACTAGCCGATGATGGGACCTGGAGACTCAATTTTTTTTAAATAAACATTTAATTCCCTGCAGATGCTGTTTGACCAGCCTAGTTTCACCGACAGATTGTTTCCACCATCTGCAGTCTCTGGTGTCTCCATCTGTTTTACACCACAGCTTTCCTTAGACCCAGGTACATTTATTATAACCTGTCTCAATTACAAGGGGAACATTTTTTATTTTTCTTATATCCTATATCCATACTTTAGAAGCTCTGGCAAATGATTCTGAGTTCCTCTTTGATAGGTCATTTTGTACTGTATTTCATTGTTCATTTATACCCTGCTCATGGACTCTTTGTCCCACTCCCATTAGGAAAGGGGCTATATAGCTTCCACACCAGGACCACCAGACTCAAAAACAGTTACTTTCCCCAAGCAGTAAGACTGATCGACACCTCCACCCACTAACCCACCCCACCACACCCCAACCACCACTACTTTATCATTTCCTGTCAGTCACCTCACTGACACTTAGCATCACTTTATTGACATACAAAATGATTGTTTTTTTTAATTATTATTATGTTCTTTATCTTTTCTGTTTTTTGTGCTGCATCAGATCTGGAGTAAAAATTAATTTGTCCTCCTTTACACTAGTGCACTGGAAATCATATTAAACAGTCTTGAATCTTGATAAAGTTGCATCAAATAGAACAAGATCTGCAAGATAAGTTTCCACTTCTATGGAACTTGTAAACAACAGGAATTCTGCAGATGCTGGAAATTCAAGCAACACACATCAAAGTTGCTGGTGAACGCAGCAGGCCAGGCAGCATCTCTAGGAAGAGGTACAGTCGACGTTTTGGGCCAAGACCCTTCGTCAGGACTATCTGGAGGAAGAGCTACTAAGAGATTTGAAAGTGGGGATCCCTCCTGTGCACCCGGAACATTGTCTCCACACCCCACTGCCCACCGGAGGACTGCAGTGAGGAGGAGTCTGTGACTGACCTCTTTGCACACTGTGAGTTCGCAGAGAAGGTGTGGAGGAGGATGGACGGGCTAGTGTCACGTTTCATCCCCAGCAGCTGCATAACAGAGGACTCTCTGATCTACGGGCTGTTCCCGGGGACGCACACGGAGACCAATATTCGGTGCTGCTGGCAGATCATCAACTCGGTGAAAGACGCTCTTTGGTCGGCCCGAAACTTGATAACCTACCAGCACATGGAGATGTCCGTGGGAGAATGCTGCCGACTGGCACATTCTCGGCTGCAGGAGTACGTGCTGAGGGACGTGCTGAAACTTGGTGGGGAAGGACCACAGTTTAGGGTTCTTCTCCCGTGGGAGTGGGAGGGGTCGGGTGGCGGGGAGTATACCCCTCAGCAATGGTGTGGGAAGGTGAACCAACGGAGTGCCACGTGGGTGGCCAAAGTATGGATATCTAGAGACGATAAGGGAAACGTATGTAAAGGATTGAGAGTCATTGAATGGTTTATTGTATATAATTTTATTTTTGAATGAAGTATATTTTGTAATAAAAAAAATGATTACTCCACAGCAGGAGATTAAGCTGTTGTACATATCAGAATGAGAATCACTCTATATAGATAGATAGATAGATAGATAGATATACTTTATTGATCCCGAGGGAAATTGGGTTTCGTTACAGCTGCACCAACCAAGAATAGAGCACAAATATAGCAATACAAAAACCACAAACAATCAAACAACAAAATGCAAACTATGCCAGATAGAAAATAAGTCCAGGACCAGTCTATTGGCTCAGGGTGTCTGACCCTCCACGGGAGGAGCTGCAAGTTCGTTGGCCACAGGCAGGAACGACCTCCCGTGACGCCCAGTGTTGTATCTCGGTGGAATGTGGCCAAAGTCCGACAGTAAAAAGTTCAATATCCGGTCTACAAACACGTTCCTTGATCGTATTATGACCCGGATTGCACCATCTGTCGTTAACCAGAACAGTAAGCCCCCAACTCCTTGACACTTACCGCTCTCAGTGCACTTCCGGTCAGCCGGAACGGTCTGGAAGCCATCCATGGAGAAGTTTTGATTGGGTATGTCCTCGTGCAACCCCGTTCCAGTGAAGCACATAACACTGCACTCCCAAAATGTTCTCTGACACCTGGATAGCGCCGTGAACTCGTCCATTTTATTACCCACCGAACTCCTATTGCCTGTATGTGAGACGTACCAGAATTGATAATGGCTCAGTGCCAAGCACAAAGCACAGGACGATACCATAACAGTCAACACAATAGCAACCAATAATTTACAAGACAATAGTGCAAACAGTCATGAGCAATCAGCAATTAGCAGAATGGCCACATGTGCAAACGGCAATAATAAAACTTAAATAAATGTGACCATATGAACAGACTCAATAATTAACAACAGAACAAGTAGAGCAGGAAAGACCACTTAACAGATGTTGTGCAGGGATGTTATGAAGGAAACCAAACCATAACACAAAAAAATTACATTACATTTGGCAGCAGAAAATGAGGTCAGTGTACTAGAGTCCTAATGAGCACTATTCAAGGAATGTCCATGCAGTACTTTTTGTAGTTTGAAGAGATTCCGAAACTCCCATGCTCTGCTTTATAATACATGCGTTATGGAACTTGTGTAAGTTTAAATTATTTGCCAATGCAGTGGATTCTGGTTAACTGGGTCAGATTGGGACCAGTACTTTTTGGCCCAATTAAGCGGCTGCCCCAATTAGCTGGAGTTTCATGGAAATAGTTAAAAAGCTATAAAAGAGAGCAAACTGAGTAACAAATTATATATTTAAATGAACGACAGAAAAAATTAGAACACCACCTATAGTATTAGAATACAATAAAATGTGTATTTGTTCCTAATAGTTTTTGACAGAAGAATCCATTCAGTTTACGCAATGAACAAAAGCTGAACAGACACCTAATGTATATAATAGATGGCCTTCATACAATGCTTGCATCCTCCAAGTCTTCATTTTCATTGTAACAATCAAGATGATTGCTGATACCTTCAAATTCTTCATAGTTCCTAACTAGCTGAAGTAGCGACATCGTTTCATTTTCACTCCTGGCTGTCTTGGGGATCTCCAGGACTGAATGTTTGAAACCACAGTGAGCAAAACGGTTCAGAACTGTCTTACTGCTTATTTCTCATCAATTATCAGTGACAAAAATCACTGATTTTTGAATACTAATACACACAACTAACACTATCTTAAACCATTTTTTCTCAGCATGGTGCAGCATCTAATGGCCACACAAGTGCTCACAACCTATTCAGTAACAGTCTCCTGCCCCAATTAAGAAGCATAGTGTCCCAGCTAAACAAAGGGAAATCCAGCAATTTTCTCAATTAGTTGTTGTTCTTTAAGAGCCATCTCAAATAAACAGTGCCCCAAATAACCAACTGCCCAATTAACTGCAATTCATTGTACCTCTGCGTATATTTAAATGTGATCAAGGTCTCACCCTTAACTCACATGGGTAATTTCCTTGACCTACTGATTCACTTTCAAGGACTCTTTTACAACTTGTGTTCCGAATATTATCTTTATTTATTTGCACAATTTGTTTTCTTTTGCACATTGGTTGTTTCCAGTATTTGTTTACAGATGCAGCGAAAAGCTGTAAACATATTGTTTGGTATGTTATCCATTCAGAT